>NC_139802.1:22334086-22769086 GCF_963457635.1 Microchirus variegatus | reverse complement strand
AACTCAGATCTGAGGAGAACTGAGACAATGCCGAACATAAACAAGTATGTTAACAGTTGGGCATCCTCTGTCAGTCTGCCTGTGAGTCCCAGAGTAAGGATATTTAAAGGTGTTACATGGAGCTGCCCTTGGGGAGGACTGCACAATAGCGTTGTCATTCATCTGGCCCAGTCCAGTCAGGCTCAGTGAAAATGTGAAGAGACAAATTCTGTAGACAAACAGACTGGCCACCAAGGCCGCTGTGATAAGATAGTTGAGGCACGCAACGTCCTGAATTGTTTAGGCTTGTGCTTAGGACTGGGAGCTGATAACTTCAGAAAAGGCCAAATAATGTTTTTCCCTTACAGCATTGTCCCCGTTTGGGGGTCTCAATGTCTTCATGCCCCCACAATCATCTTCTGCTTTCCTTTCCACCTGGGGGTGATGGTTCAGGTGTGTCCTGTAGCTCTGCCAAATAAACTATTTTCAGGGAGTTTTTCCCCATTCTCTTCTTGTTTTTGGACAATCGTTTACAGGACGAACTCATTGAGGCAACCTCCTCCTCAACCATAGAGTCAAAATAATAATCAGATAATCTGGATCATCTACAGCAGGGTTTCTCACTCCAGGGGCCTCATGTATAAACCGTGTACGCACAAAGAGACGGCATACGCTTGCTTTCACGCACACGATGGCATTTATAAAAATGTACTTGGCGTGGAACCTTGCGGACTGCAGCGCAAACTCTCGAGCTGAATTATTCTGTGACAAACAACAACGATACACCAGGTACCTTTGACCATTAGTGTTGTATCAGTCAAGAGTGATTCGTTCGAAAGTACGAATCATTCGAGTGAACGAACTGACTGGGTCACTTCATGAACTGATTCGTTCCCTTCTTAGTTCAGTTGAGCTCAGCAGCGAGCGTGGCGGCCGGGAGTGGAACTGCCGCGTTCTGTATATCACTCGTGAAGTCGTTCGCCGACGCTGTCACTCACTCGTGAATCTTCAGCAAAAGACGCCAGCCAACGTGAGTCGAGCGGTGAGTGAGTGACTAGTAAGAAGAACTGTGTCTGCCGTGCTGCTGTGATTCGTTCACACTGTCAGTCACTGACTCACTCATGATTCGCGAACGAACTGACACAGAGAACTGGTGAACTGTGGCTGAGGACATGAATCTCGTCCGCGCTGTCACTCACTCTATGACCCGCGGCGCGAACGTACTGCACTCACTGCACTGGGCTCCTGCTTAGCACTTAATGATTCGGTGAACGAATCTCTTGAACGAATCATTTTAATGAAGATGATTCAAGTGATTCAGTGTACTCAAATAAACTACCGATCTCATCACTATTGACCATGTGTGGATAAGATCAGAGGACAGTGAAGACGAAACTGATCCCGATCTTCCTCCCTCCCCAGCATACACGACACAATCAGTGACAGTAATGAATCATTATACAGTAAGTCAATGAGCTCTATCTGCTTATTCTGTGCGTAATGCGTGTGTGCGTAACTGGATGATGACGCGTGACACTGACACATTTATAGATTGTTGAAATGATCTGTAAATTCAGCTCACATGGATAAGTCATGTCTAAACAAACATGTTACATCAGAAAAACAACACCCACAGGATCAACTATCAATACACAGCCAGTTTTTTAAGCATCAACATTAATATGAGAGCAGCCGTGGTGACCCTCACATTTAGTTCCTTTGTGTTTATCTCTAATTCCAAATAAAAAAGGAACAAAAAATATTCATATATTTTTTTCAAATGTATACATCATAAATTGATGCGTTGATCGCACACTTTCCATCTTTTTATTTTATTTTCCTCCTTCTTTGCTGCCGCATTTGTCATTGTTCTTCAGGAAGGAGGCGTCAGAGAGTGCGTTTTAGAGTCATTTGTATATTAATGTGTGGGTGGAACGAGGGCGTGGTGTGTTACTCATTCACCTCCGCTCAGTTTCACGTTTGATGGGATGTATAAAGAGAAGGTGCAGGAATCGCCCTCTTTCAGTATGAAAGCTGTGCACTCTTTTATACATGAGGCCCCGAGTGAGAAACCCTAATCTACAGGGTCATTATGACTCAGACTCAGACTCCGAGGACTCTTCCGAGTCCCCAGGATTTTCTGGCACAAGGTGTGTGGACTTGGGCTGTAAAATGATTTGGGGATCCATCTATCGTGTCTAAAACATAAAGAAAACAATTTTATTATTACAAACCATGTACTCTTACAATGCTAATCATATGGTAATACACATAGTCAATTTTAGATTCTTAAATTAATTGCAACACCAGAATTGTATTCATTTTACAAATGTATTCCTGATATACAGTTAGGTCCATAAATATTTGGACATCGACACAGTTCTCTTTATTTTGGCTCTATACACCACTACAATGGATTAGAAATGAAACGAACAAGATGTGCTTTAACTGCACACTTTCAGCTTTAATTTGGTATTTACATCCAAATCAAGTGAACGGTGTAGGAATTACAACACTTTATATATGTGCCTCCCACTTTTTAGGGGACCAAACGTAATTGGACAATTGACTGAAAAGCTATTTCATGGACAGTTGTGGGCTATTTCCTCATTATTTCATCTTCAATGACACAGGTAAAAGTTCTGGAGTTGATTCCAGGAGTGACATTTACATTTGGAATATGTTGATGTTAACTTTCTATATGAGATCCAAGGAGCTGTCACTGTCAGTGAAGAAGCCATCATTAGACTGAAAAATCAAAACAAACCCATCAGAGAAATAGCAAAAACATTAGGTGTGGCCAAATCAACTGTTTGGAACATTCTTAAAAAGAAAGAACGCACCAGTGAGCTCAGCAACACCAAAGGACCTGGAAGACCACAGAAAACCACTGTGGTGGACGACAGAAGAATTCTTTCCCTGGTGAAGAAAACGCCCTTCACAACAGTTGTCCAGATCAAAAACACTCTCCAGGAGGTAGGTGTATGTGTTTCAAAGTCAACAATCAAAAGAAGACTTCACCAGAGTGAATACAGAGGGTTCACCACAAGATGGAAACCATTGGTGAGCCTCAAAAACAGGAAGACAAGATTAGAATTTGCCAAACAACACCTAAAAAAGCTGTTATAATTCTGTAAGAACATCCTCTGGACAGATGAGACCAAGATCAACTTGTACCACAGTGATGGGAAGAGAAGAGTGTGGAGAAGGAAAGGAACTGCTCATGATCCACAACATACCACCTCATCAGTGAAGCATGGTGGTGGTAGTGTCATGGTGTGGACATGTATGGCTGCCAATGGAACTGGTTCCCTTGTATTTAATGATGATGTAACTGCTGACAAAAACAGCAGGATTAATTCTGAAGTGTTTCCAACAATATTATCTGCTCATATTCAGCCAAATGCTTCAGAACTCATTGGGCGGAGCTTCACAGTGCAGATGGACAATGACCCAAAGCAAACTGCAAAAGCAACCAAAGAGTTTTTTAAGGCAAATATGGAATTTTATCAGTCAATCACCTGACCTGAATCTGATTGAGCATGCATTTCACTTGTTGAAGACCAAACTGAAGGGAAAATGCCCCAAGAACAAGCAGGAACTGAAGACCGTGTCAGTAGAGGCCTCACAGAGCATCACCAGGGATGAAACCCAGTGTTTGGTGATGTCTATGCCTTCCAGACTTCAGGCTGGAATTGACTGCAAAGGATTTGTAACCAAGTATTAAACAATGAAAGTTTGATTTATGATTGTTTAGTTTGTCCAATTACTTTTGGTCTCCTAAAAAGTGGGAGGCACATATAGAAAGTGTTGTAATTCCTACACCGTTCACTTGATTTGCGTGTAAATACCCTCAAATTAAAGCTGAAAGTGTACAGTTAAAGCACATCTTGCTCGTTTCATTTCAAATCCATTGTAGTGGTGCATAGAGCCAAAATAAAGAGAACTGTGTCGATGTCCAAATATTTATGGGCCTAACTGTATATACAGTACATAGTACACATGAAATTTCACAGAAATGGTGGAAATTATAAAAAAATATATATATATATATATATAAATGATATATATATAATATAATATAAATGTAGTGGTTAGCACTCTTACCTTTGCAACAATAAGTCCCGGGTTCCTTGCCTTTCTGCAAGAAGTTTGCATGTTCTCCCTGTGTGTGCGTGGGTTTTCTCCGGGTTTTCCGGCTTCCTCCCACAGTCCAAAAACACGTGATATGGGGATTAGGTGAATTGGTCACTCTAAATTGACCATAGGTGTGAGTGTGTGAGTGAATGGTTGTTTGTCTCTATATGTGGCCCTGTGATGGACTGGCGAACTGTCCAGGGTGTACCCCGCCTATCGCCCAATGTCAGCTGAGATAGGCACAGCACCCCCCGCGACCCTCTGGTGGAGGATAAAGCGGTAGATAATGGATGGATGGATATAATATAAATATAATTATATTGATGAAATATTTTTCATCAAATATGTAACTGAATAATATTAAAGGTCCCCTATTGTGCAAAATCAACTTTTTAATCTTTTAGTACTTATATTTGGGACTCAGTGGGCCATACCAGTCCCCAAAATGTGAAAAAACAAGACTCAGTCATGTTTTAGTGGTTCCACTTTGTGTAAGTATAGGCGATAAAACACGCGATGTTTACACCTCCCGACCAAATGACGACAGTGCGGACATTTCACCGTGAATGTTGGCACCCCGCCAGGCAGAGTACTTCACAGAGTACTTCACAGCTCAACAGAAGCTCCCCCTTGTCCCTGTGAAATACGAGAGTGCAGGCGAGGGAGGAAGAGTGGAGTACAGCGGAGCACAATGTTTTACACAAACTTCCAGCCTCAGAAGATTTTTGTGTCCAGTGTATATATTATTTTCATGAAAAAAATGTTCACAAGCTTCACAAGCCCTTTGTTGTTGATCGTGTATGTAAATTCCTATGCTGGAGGGACACCTTGAACACACCAGTTACGTGCCTGCAGTTAGCGAGTGACGTGTGGATCGGTGATATGAGGAGCACGCGTTTGAAAGCACTGCAGAAAGATGTAGATGTTGTCCTACATTTCTTCTCAACCAAAGGCTGCCTTTCTGTCGTGTTTCCACGTTCTCTCCTTGTGTTGTTGAATTTACATACACGCCACGCCGCAGGGCGCATTAATCGTTTTTCTTCGATTTTTTTATGATCGCGAGAAGACAAAATTGTGGTCACTCTATGCATTACGGTGAAACGCAGTAACAACGGGTAAACGGACATTACTATGGGGTATATGGAGCGGGGGTTGTGACGACGGTGCATGACAATAGGTGATAAGTGGCGACACTCCCCTGGAAGCAGTGGATGTGTATTTACCTGGGTCCCATTCAAATTCAAATGATCAGGCACAAAACCGAGCGTTCTGAAAAAGGCTGTTTTGGCAGAGTTATTGAACTGCTATTGTGCTTCATCCTTATGATATTTTGACTAAAGCATGACACAGACATGTTCATTAGGGCACCAGGAACTAGTTTAACTTGGGTTAATAGGGTATAATATGGGACCTTTGAAGTAGTAATTTTAACAACACTAACCCCTTTTTTTCCCTTTACCATAAAATGACATCTCAACCGTTTGGTAGAGCATGTTTTGAAAAAAATATTTTTATACCACGCACTCTAAATTAATCTACTGGTTTTAACACAAATTAATAAAAAGAACAGCTGCAAAGAATAACTAAATGAAAGTTAAATATTAAATCAAATCAATTAAAGAAACTGTCAGGTTTGTTGAAATGAAGGAGCCAAATGCAGGATTACAAAAAAAGAACAAAATTCTTTCACTTATTCTACTTAAAAAAAAGTGTTTTTAAAAATATTTTATGTATGGTGCTTGATTTTATCGTCGCGTTCTGTTTTTATTATTTTCACCTTGATGCTAAGAGAGATTTCATTGTACCATAACATATAATGTCACTAAAGATATTCATCCATTCATTCATTCATTCATTTATAACAAAGACACTGGGGAGTGATAATTGCGTGGAAAATACATCTTAGAATAATTGTACAAAAAAACAACAACGTTATATTCCAATAATGTAAAAAATCATAGAGAAACAACTCCAATACAGTTTTTAAGAAAATAATGTATCTATGTGACAAGGAGACTCCTGGGAATGTTTAATGCAGGATTTTAGTTGTTGTCTTCCAACGACTTCCTGTAGCAAAATTAGCCTCCTTGTCAAATTCTATGTCAAGTTCTACAATCAGGAGTATTTAGTGACGAAATTCTAGAATTTAGTGGATGTTGAATACAGTTTTATGACAGTTTTAATCGCAAATGTTCACAAGCTAGTATTCACTCGCTAAGGTTCACTTACTAACGTTCACTCGCTAACGTTCACTGGCTAAAGTTCACATGCTAACCTTCAATTGCTAATGTTCACTCGCTAACATTAAAGCACTAATGTTCATTCACTAACGTTCAATCGCTAACGCTCAATTGCTACCGTTCACTTGCTAACGTTCGCATGCTAACATTTAATCGCTAACGTTCATCGTTAACGTTCACTCGCTAACATTCCCTTAACAAGTCCAAATTTCCCATGAGCAACAACGGACTAAAAGTTAAGAAGCTTGCTTATCGTGGAAACACTGTAAGAAATACTGACCTCTATTGGTGACACTGCAAAATGGTAAATAAATAAACTGACTAAGCACATCAGGGAACTACGGTGGCTTTCAGCGACCAGAAAGGATGTTGTTTTCCTTCATTAGTGTCATAAGTTTCCACCTAAAATTGCAAAAATGCTGCTGTGAAGATGTGACAAGATGACGCTTCCAGCGAGCGATACTTTCATGACGAGCTTTCCCGAAACCCTTTGGGGGGTTTATTAACCTTTCTCTTTTTGCTTTTTTTTGCGTCATGTCTTTAGTCATCTGTCCCCGTCTTCCCCCGCGGCAGGGCAGCATGTGGTTCAGTCTTCACTTCCGTACATCACTTCTCTTTTATCGGCTTTAATCACTTTATATGACAAAGAGAAGAAGGTCTAAAGTCTCCACAGAGGCAGTGAATTGCTGTTGGCTGTAATCCTCCTCTCAGCGTATACCCACGTATTAAGGCTTACGATGTGAAAATCCACAGTGAACTCACTTCCTGCTGCTCACGAGCAGTGTTTAGATAACACAGAAACAATGTGGCGTAAATGACCTTTAGTGAGGACACTCGCCATTGTCTTGATGCAGCTGAAAGAGAGAGCTTTGAAAAGGGAAAGTGAAGTTTATGCTCTCAAGTCTGTGTTTAGGCTCAAAATAATCTGAACTGTCCCTTTAATCTGGAAGAATATGAGGAGATTTTGTGTTTTTCAGACACAGAGAGGAAATGTCGCAGTGATACTGGGGTCACTGAGGTTATGACGTTGTAATCAACGTTGTCATGAGTTAACGCGTTAACCGAAAGTAACGCAAAACTTTAAAAACAGAGGCACACATACGCAGTACACAGGTACGCTGGTTATTTGTAGTGCTGCTCTTCTCCTTTAATAAACAGACCACTCCAGTTCCACTGTAGGCACGCTAACGGCATTAAAAGCAGCTAACGCAGCTAACGGAGCTAACTGGTAAGCGGTGCCTGGACTCTGGTGTCGCAGCACGTAAACATGACGTCACGCGGGTCTTTTTCCGGTCATGGAAATGCGTTGTGCGTTAACCTCGTGCCCAGCACTACCTTTAAATAATAACAAAATAAATCATGTTTAACTTTATTTAAGTCACCTTTAACCAAGTTTACAGCAATATAAAAAACAAAAAAACCCTTAAAAATACATGAAAACATACTCTAAATCTTAAATTATAAATCTTACGAGCCGGGTTCTGGCCACACCCATTATTGGTGTGGGCAGGCCTGGTGGAGCCAGGACTATTTGCATATTTATTATTATTATTATTATTATTGTTATTATTATTATTGTTGTTATTTATTAAATTTTTAGATGAAAACATTGATATTTCACAATATTCCCTTATTATTTTCAAAGCCTCATTTGTTCCGAGAAAAATTAGCTTGTTGATAAAACTCCGTCTTAGCTGAAGCTACAGTGAAAAACCAGACTAGAATAATAAAACATGTTTATCTGCCTCCGACAACAGCTGAATAATTGATGCTCGGGGCTTTTATGGCACTTCCTGGTTTTGTCCTTGGGGCTCGTCGACTCGTGAGTCTGGGGTCGCTGATGCAGCGCAGGCCGGCGCCGTCGTCGTCGTCGTGATGCACGAGTCGTTCGTCACGGATTGAGTGGAGCGGCGCCACTTTGTCAGTGACAGAAATAAAATAAACGCATTAAAAGTGGCTGCTCTGACTCTGGGTGAGCGTTAATGGAGGTGAAGTGATGCAGGACGTAAAGTAATGCGACCGCAAAATGAGCCATTATTATTGTTATTATTATTATTGTTATAATAATAGCTGCGCGATAAGACGCAGCACCTGTACACGTGAACCGTGTAACGTAGGACGTGGTTTTTACAAAGCGTTTAATGACAAAAGACCTGAGAACTTGTAACGAGACGAGTTGATTCCATCATTTTTTTTTGCGTTTCTCAGCACAAAATGTCGTGGGAATCTCCTCTCTGAAACCAAGTGTGTGGTCCTGAGTCTGGACTGGATCATTCTAGATCCTCTAAACCCAAATAAAATTAATGTGGAGCCGCAAAAACCCATTAAATGAAGAAAATAAGATGTGTTTTTGACATTAAAATGAACCCACTTTGAAATAAATGAAGCAACATTTTGGATTTTCATGTATGGATTTCATGCTTGAGAGAAAACCTGCCTGGCGTAAACAGGTACGTAGATCCAAAGTTGGACAAATGTATGTCTTCATGGACACATTAATGCGCTCAAGTGTTGGGAATGGCTTCACATATTTCAAACACAAATATGCCAATATGATCTCTAAACAAGAAATGAATGAATTATCAGGATTAAAAACGTGGAAAATCTGTGGTGGCCAACGTGGCAGTGAGTGAAGCACACTTAAATACTGAGATTGATTGGAAATGACCGTCAGGTGTGTCGCCCCTTGCCAGCTGCCCAGGAAACCCCGCCACGCCTACTCTGCAGTGAAGCACACAACAGGAAGTAACGACACACTAAAAAATAAAAGGACTGAAAAAAAAGTGAGTGACTTAGAGTCGCAGGTGAAACTGTGGCAGAAAGAAAGAAAAATAAAACTGTGAATTCTGAGATTAAAAAGTCAGAATTCTGAAATTAACATCAGAATTCAAAGAAAAGTCACAATTCAGAGAATAAAAAAATCAGAATTCTGAGATTTCAAAGTCGGAATTATGAGATTAAAGTAAACATTCTAAAATGAAAATAAGATTTCTGTGAAAAGTGAATTCTGAGAAACAGGTCTGCGCAATATTAGCAATACCTGGAAAACACACACACATATTCTCACACAGCTTAATTACTGAGGACACTCATAGACATATTGCATTCCAGAGACCCTTAACTTAACCATAACCACCATGCCTAACCTTTTCCCTTAACCCAACCCTAACCTAAACCCAATTCTAACCCTTACCCTTAAACCAGGTCTTAATCCCGAAAAAGCACTTTAACCCTCAGGGTTCCCTCGGCCCTTTTCGTGGCTTTCTGTTTTTTAATTGTTAAGCCATTTTGTCTGTGTTGAATGGATATAGCTCAAATTTTCCAAAGGACATTCATTTTTGGTAAACTTTAGAACTGTTATCTCAGTTTCTTAAATAAGCCTAAAATCGTTAAGCAGTGAGAGAACTTACTAAAGTGTTCCTCGTGGCAGAAAATGGCCACCTTCCCCAAAACTGCTATAAAAACTAAAAACTATATGTTGTTGTAAAATATTTGTTTCCACTTTAAATTGTCAGTCTTTTAAAGCTACTTCAGCCTGAAATATATATATCAAATATTAATAATATTTTTGAAATGTTAACCCTTTAAATGCCAGTTTGTTTTCACACTGTTTTTTTACCAAAAAAAACACAAAAACTACAATAATTACTGTCAAATACAATTCAAGGAATATTTGGTTATTATCATTTTAAGGCCCTAAGATGGGTCAATGATTGACAGCAACAGTGATTTTGATTGCATTGTTAGTTTGTTTGCAGTAGCAGATTTAAAATAAACTAACCTAATGTTCCTCGGGGAAAAAATTGAAAACCATTGAAAATACTATTTTTGATCAGACATTTATCTTAACATGAAATAATGCATTTCTTGATATTAAGGTTTCATGTTGGACTACTAGCATTAAATTTAACATTGTTTTATAGGTGTCCACCAGGTGGCGCTATGTTTTCCCATTCAAAGCATGGAGCAAAATTTCACTGTTTTCTACACACATTTCTTGCTACTAAAATGATAATTGTGTGCCACTGTTGATGTTGGATAATGTGTATGTTGTTAAAAAATTGTCCAAGTGTGTATTTTATGTCCAACTTCATAAGACTTTTTTCTTAGAAGACCACAATCAGTGTTATAAAATCATTCAATAATAAAAACAGCAAGTCGCCTTTTAGCACTTCAGAGATAGCTCAGCAGCAGGAACCAAAACAAAGTTGGACTTTGTTTTGTGTCTTGCTGAGATAGTTTTAGTATGCAGATGCACTGCAGCCATGGTTATAAGTATGGGCAGTAGTGCAGCAGCAGTCATTTTGGAAATGGAAAGACTTTACACCACACAGGAGGCTTTGGAAATGACCATGAACTCTGAGGACTCGGAGGCCGACATGGATGAGGCCTCAGAAGTAGAAACAGACCAGCTGTTGTCCAACTCCAACTCATCTGAAGACTGATCTGAAGATGAGAGTGAAGTGGAGGTGGATGATGCTTTTATGAAGACACACACAATGGTCTCTTCCATCCCCTGAGGAGGCAAGAATGTGCTACACAGATGCAACAGATACAACAGATGCAAAAGAGGTGACGATAACCTTGATCAGGTACGTGCCATTACGCATCAGTTACGCACACATTTATTATATTTACTCTAATGTTCTTGTCTACAATATGTCAGTTTTTTTTGTTGCAAATGTCCTTATTTGGCATAACATAAATAATATATGTATCATTAGAAAGAATACTTGGATAAATTTTTTTATATTGTTGATCTAAGTTTAAGTATTTCTTTTGTTAGGTTGTCGGCACCAACCCCTGCAGAAGGAGAATAGATAGGTAGCAACTGGTCCACTTCCACAACCTGGTTGATGTTTGGCTGTATAACACCTTTATGCTGTGGTGGGAGAGATGCTTTATTGCTTTATTTATCTTAACATTTAACACAATGTGGTAATAATTATTTAGCAGGAAAAAAATATTTTGCTTGTAGCAGGAGACTGATTCAAAATCCATCATATATCACAAGATAAGATTATTAAATTTGATCTGCCACCACAAAAAAACTAACAATGCATCAAAATCTTCTTTCTACCAATCACTGAACCATCTCAGGGCCTAAGACTAATAATAATAACCAAATATTCCTTGAAATATATTTTATTTGTAACTGGAAATGATAGGAAATTAATTTATTTGTATGGTTTTTGTTTTTTTTTGTTGATAAAAAAAAACAGTGGAGTTGCATAAACATAATGGCCTTTAAAGGGTTAAAATGCCAAAAATATAATTAATATTTGACATGTATATTTCAGGCTGAAGTGGTTTTAAAAGATAGACTTATTTAAAATGGAAGAAAATATTAATATATAATATTACAGAAGTTTTTGGGAAGTTGATATTTGCTGCTGCTACGATCGAATTAGACAGTTTTTCAAAAAAAAAAATCTAACACTGCAAAAAAAATAAAAGGGTTAAAATTTCAAAAATATTATTTATATTTGATATGTATATTTCAGGCTTAAGTAGCTTTAAAAGACTGACAATTTAAAGTGGAAAAAAATATTTTATATCAGCTTTTGGGAAGGTGGCTGTTTTCTGCCACAAGGAACACTTTAGTTTTTTTTTGGAAAAATCTGACACTGCAAAAAAAATAACAGTGCTTCAAAATAAATGTTTCTGCCAATCATTGACCCATCACAGGGCCCAATAGTGAGTATAATCATATTCCTCTTGAAATGTATTTTATGGAAGTTATTGTAGTGTTTTTGTTTTTTTCAACATATATACATATATATACATACATATATATAACATATATTTTTACAGCAGTTTTTGGCAAGGGGCTGTTTTCTGCTACAAGGAACACTTTAGGGATTCCTGAGGGTTAAAGTCGTGAGTCCCCACTTTCCTGAAATGTCCTCTCCTTCCAGAGTAGATAATATTAAGATAAGTAAATCCTGAGTTTTCTGAAGGTCTTTTAAGGACAAGTTTGCACAGATCTGTAGCGACAGTGTTAAGTTAACTGTAACAACACTGACTTCATTAAAGAGTCGTGTGGGAGAAAGTGGGTCAGGGTGACGGCGAAGAAACAGACGCACAGGGAAAAATGGAAATGAATGAAAAGAAAAAGGAAAAGGCAATTGAGGATATAAATATTTATACAGCTCTCTGATGCTAATAAAAGTTTCCTCCGTTTGAAACAAGAGGAGCGGCGACGGTGGCATTTGACACACTGCAGTTTCAACAGTTACATAAAAAACTGGCAGAATTCTTGTTTGGAAGTCCCAATTCACACAGTCTGTGTTTATGTATATATAAAACACTTTTACTGATTCTGTGCACGTCTACTGTACATGAAATACACAGTTTCTACATGAACAAACCCCCAGAATAATGAATTCATCATAATTTCTTTGACCTCGTTCTTCGCTAACAGTGAGAAAATAGAAAGACAAGTCAAAGCATGTGTGTAAAAGTCATCCGTCGCCTCCAACCTCGACTATTATGATAATTTTCATAATTTGTTTGACTAATAATCGATCGTTTATGTTAACTTTGATCCAGCGTTTGGTCAAATCGGACTGATTTCAGCCATTTCCCAAAGCTGTGGTAAATACTGTGGTTTAAATATAACTAGTGCAGTGCCCGTAGGAAGTATGTATTCCTTTAGTGGCTGACAGTCACGAGGGGACCGTACCTATGTTCCCTGGGTCCTATGTTCCCCCCGTTGTATGTGACCGGGGAACATAGGACCCTTTCTCTTACCCTAACCCTAACCCTACCCTTTTTCAAAAAAAGGGTCCCATGTTCCCCTATCACATACAAAGTGGGGAACATAGGACCTTTTTTGGAAAACGGGGAACATAGGACCCGGGGAACATAGGTACGACCCCGTCACGAGACAGCTAGCTATGCTAATGCTAATCGAAAATAAATTACAATGTTCGGAACTCTGTGCTGAGCGACACTGTTTCAGACGGAGCCCTTTTTAATGTTGCGCATCTAAACACGCATGGTGATACTGCGAGGTTTGAGGTTTAAAGCACTCTGGTGTTACGTGAAGATGGATAGGAAATACATGGAAAGTTCTGAAATGGAACTACTAGTAGAACATGTTGACACAGAACAACTCGCAGCTTAATGAGGTTGCACAGTGTTTGTATTATGTTAGACCTATGCTAATGCTGATCGTAGCCTCGCTAGCTTACCTTTGGAGGCTCGCCAAGTTAGCCGCAAAGTAGTAGCATGCTTATGCAAAATAAATAGATAGAGATATGCCTGTCACAGACACACAGAACGCAACTTGTTTTATAGATAGATATAATAATTTAAGTTCACGGTCAAAAATGACCACCATAGGAAGTATAGAGTATATCATGTTTTTTTATAGTTATCATTGGAAAAAATCTTGCTATAAACTCATACAATCACCTACATGCGGAAGAGTATTAGGGCCAGATGTAAAAGAGAAAGGAAGGGCCATGACCTCCTGCTTCAAAGAATCTCATGGAAACAAGCTAACATGTAATGATTACTTCACATAAAAAGACTAATTTCAACCAAACGAAACAGCGTTTTTTTTATTTATTAATTCAAGAGGAATTCTTTTGATGGCCTCGTTTCTTCTTGAACTCAAATGAATATTAAGAGAACATTTCTTTTTGAGTAAATGAAATTCGTTAAGTCAACGCCGCCGCTGACTGCCTGATGAACGGAGAGAAAGATCTCTGTTGTGCTCAGAACGAGTGTTAATTACACTAATGAACTCACTGGAGACGCAGATACAGTTAAGTGTGGAACTTGTTTTAATTCCTCTCAGATCGGCGGCTGACAAAGACGACAAAGCCGTGCTGAGATGAAGTGTGTGTTGCAGGTCTGAGAGAGATAATCCTGCAGACGCTGTCCTCCTGCTCCTCATTTCTCACTTTTCCTTCACTACAATGAAGCCTAATCCTCTGCTCAGTCGCCCGCAGCGACAGCGCTCTGTTTCCCTCCCTCACATTCTGTCATTTGGATACTTGGACGTGGAGAAACAGAGGCCACATTGATACAGTAAGTGTACATGTAGAGGATTTGAGAGGGATTAAGAGATGCTGGTTTCATTTTCACAGAATCTTCCTCGTCCTCCTCCACGATTTTTAATCCAGTGAAAGACTTCATTTTGCTTATTCAACTAATTGTCATAAGAAAATGACTTGTTGTAAACCAAGGCTGACCCTGGAGGCCAACAATGAAACTTAATATGCAACAACTACGGCGATGCTGTCGCTTGTCATTTATCATCACAACACTAGAATATGCAAATTTCATTACGCTTCTATAATGTAAATAAAGGCATTCTAATGCTAAGCAGGTCCCTGAAAGATCCTGTCAAGCAAATTCACTCTTCTTCTTTTTCATCATATTCTTCTTTGCAGCATCGTTTCAGGAAACAATGCTGTAGTACATATTCCAGAACTCTACGTGATGCTGTAACACGCATTTCCCCAAAGTAGGTTAGTGTTTTTTCTACGAGAAAATGCAAGGGTGGCGTTTTGAGATTTTCCCAATGTTGGGACCCGTTTCATTTCAGGGATCCCAAAATACCGTTTACAAATCTATGCGTAAAGTTCCAGATCACATTTTGAAGTCTGCAATCACAGTTTCAAAATTGTCTTTCAACGCAGCTCAAAGGTTTGAAGGTTAAGGCTTGGTTTTAGGGTGAGGCTTAAAATTTAGATTAGGTTCCAGTTAAGTTAAGGCAGGGTTTCCTTAATCCTGGTCCCTGTGTATCCGCTGCCCTCCATGTTTTAGATGGTTCCCTCCTCCAAGACACCTGATTCAAATGGTGAAGTCCATTATCAAGCGTTACGTACTACATTGGCGTGTTGTGGTTTGTTTGGTACAGTACGGTACTGCAAGGGTGGCGTTTTGAGATTTTCCCAATGTTGGGACCTGTTTCAATTCAAGGCTCCCAAAAATGCCATTTACAAACCTATGCATAAAGTTCCAGATCACATTTTGAAGTCTGCAATCACAGTTTCAAAATTGTCCTTCAACACAGCTCAAATGATTGAAGGTTAAGGCTTGGTTTTAGGGGCAGGTTTAGAATTTAGATTAGGTTCCAATTAAGCTAAGGTAGGGTTTCTTCAATCCTGGTTCCTTGTGGACGCACTGCCCTTCATGTTTTAGATGGTTACCTGCTCCAAGACACCTGATTCAAATGGTCAAGTCCGTCATCAAGCGTTACGTGCTAGAGTGGCGTGTTTTGGTTTGGGTTGGTACAGTATGGTACACTCTTAGAAATAAGGGTTCCAAAAGTGTTCTTCTGCAAGGGCTGAGGTTCTACCTTGAACTGTTTGTTTCTGAAAAACAGGTTTTTTTTAAGGGTTCTTGGTAACACTAATGGTTACAGTAAGAACCATTTTGATCCAGAGAACCCTTTAAACCCCTTTTCCTGAATAAAAGGTTTTAAAAGGGTTCTTGGTGGAACCCTCCAAAAGGGTTCCAGGTAGAACCTTTATTAAAAGGTTCTGCCTGGAACCAAAAACGGTTCTCCTATGAGGACAAGCCGAAAAACCTTATATGGTTCTACTTAGAACTTTTATTTCTAAGAGTGTAGTGCAAGGGTGGCGTTTTGAGATTTTCCTAATTTCCCAGTTCCAGATCACATTTTGAAGTCGGCAATCACAGTTTCAGAGCTTTTGAAAATTTGAGGTAAAAATGGGGCATTCTGAGGCTTTTTGAAAGACCATCATGGTGACTCATGAAGTGAGGGTAAGTAACTCAAAATGGAAAAAAACTAAATTAATTGTTATGCCAATTCTGTAACATTGTATTTTAATCTAATTTTGTTGTTATGGCTGGGACTGTGTGTACTGACATCACTCAAGTCAAGGCATTGCAACTATAGAGGGTGCCCCTCATCTGGTGCGGGCCTTTTTTTCTCCACATCGGCCCTGCTGACTCTGCTCTTCTCTCTCTCCTGCATTGTGCGCAGCTACAAGGGGGCTCTGCATATCCAACGCAGAATGGATCATTTCTCTATGTACAGTTATATCCACACATCTATTATATGACACCAACATAATGATCTTTGTGACGAGGATCGAGTACAGTCGCGATGAATTACAGGAGATCCGAGTAGATCTTAGTAAAACATGTTGACAGATTCTCAAGAGCGCACTTTTTATTGTTTTCACTCAAGTCTCAATCTAGAAGACCTTTAGCCCTGTAATTAAGGAATAACAGATGCATCAGATGAGCTGATCTCTTTAGTTAACTGCTCAAAGAGAGAGAAGAGAGTTCTGTAGCGGGGAGTTCATAATCTGTGCTGCGCTGCAGCCAAGTTTCGCTTTTGCGCAAAGAGACTTTCTAGCATTTAGTAGGTGCTGGCCGCAGTTTTTGCGTGCGTCATCGCAAAACATCGTTTCGGTGGTTACCGGGGTAAAACGGGAAGAAAAAATAGGGCGTCTATGGGGCGTCCTGCCTAGAAAAAGGGCTTCTAATTTCTTATTATTTTCAGTACAGTACAGTCCGGGCGGTATGACCAAAAATATATATCACGGTATTTTTCAAAATTTGGACGGTTTTACTGTATTTTTTTTTTCATGCATAATCAGGTGTTCAAAGCATTTGAACACCTGCAGTAGATTAACTTTGGTCTATTTTACTGTCATGAATACACAGAAAAAAACACAGATATTAAAGCGGAACTAGACCGGAAGTTCCTATTATCGCTGTTTTTTTTGGTGTGTATCTGCGTCATTACCTTGTTTATGAAGCCTGACGGTTCGAAACAAACAGTTCAGCCATTGCTGAGAACGTTGTGTTTTATTGTAATCTCGGGGCTCAACGAGATCACTGAAAATCCCGTTATAGTTACGTAAGCAGCGGTTCTCCTGAACAACCGATCGTCCTGCTCCGGGCGGTAGTCCGGGCACATCTGGTTTTTGACCATAAAAACAACTTAATATATGTAAGTAGACCTCCATAACTAACATATATGTGCAACAGGACCACTCTATGTGACCTTTAAAATATATTTGCATAGTATTTGCATCGCGCATCTGGGGTGCGTTTCATCCGCTGCATCTGGGGGATTTCAATCAGCCAGACTGTCAGGTGATGACAGCATGACGTCAAAAACAGGACAAACTAATACAACGAGACATAACTACCTGTATATGTAGTTTATTTAAGTTTAAACCTATTTCACAACATATAAGTAAATTAACTAATGACCAAGAGCGCAGACCTCACTCGCTCACTCTCTCTCGCCCGCCCCTCGCGCTCTCTGCGCACTCTGGTTTAAATGACCAAGAAACAAATGGTTTGTGCTGATCAAACGTTTTGTGCAAGTGATTTAAGGTCCTGACTCTTGTCCCAAATATGACAGGCTTCATTCAGTGATTGAAACAATCTGAAGCGTCAGATGGCTCGGCTTGGCATGGCTCGACTCTACTCCGTTTGGTACCGTTTGCCGTTACTTGTTGTGATTCGGCTCACGATCGCCGGCTTTCGGCAGTGCTGTCGCTAAAGACACCGGGCTCCTCTGTTAAATAAGGACATTTTAGACATTTCCTTGGACAATGTTTGCTTTGATTCTTGTGTCCGACATCGCGCTCATGACTCTTCCAGTGATGACACTCTCGGACCAATCAGTGGCCGGCAGTGAGCAGAGCAGGTACGAAAATGAAAGCACCAGGTACCAGAACCTATCACTGATGGAAAAGCAAAAAGAAACTGAGTCGTACTGGAACTGTGTAGTGGAAAAGTGCCATAAGAGTGTCCTCACTACAGCTGCTGTTCAAGAACGTGTGTGTGTCTGTGGTAGAGAGAATAATTTGACGTGGCAGCGTAAAAGGTTTGAACAACGCAAGAAAATGTCAAACCGTTTCTTTTCTGGTTCTTTAAATAATTCAAAGTTGCTCCTGGTGACAACCTGGAAAATTGATTATCCTTCCCCAGAAGTCGCCTGACAGATATTCTCTTCTCAGGGACTCACTTGAGACCATTGACCTGTGGACTCCCATGGTTTTTATTCTCTTTTCCCCTCTTTATTTAATGTTCTGTACAGTCACTGACAGGACTGAGCAGCCTGTGTGGTCTTCTGTTGTGTGTTCACAGATGATCTTCTCCATACCTTGGTTGTATCGAGTGTTTGTTTGAGTTACTGTTGTCTTCCTATCATTCTGAAACACTCTGGTCATTCTCCTCTTGACCTCTGGCACCGACAATCTCAGCAATTTTCTCCAAGAGAAAGTGCTGCTCACTGGATATTTTCTCTTTTTCAGACCACTCTCTACAAACACTGGAGATGGCTGTGCGTGGAAATCCCAGCACATCAGCAGTTTGTGAAGAACTTAGTCCAACAACTTTGCCAATACTGCTACTTCTGCTACTACTAGTACTGCTACTTGTGTTACTAATTTAACTGCTGATACTGCTACTACTACTTCTGCTGCTGCTGCTTTTACTACTGCTAATACTAGTACTGCTACTTCTGCTACTAATATAACTGCTGATACTACTACTGCTGCTGCTACTACTACTACTACTGCTACTTCTGCTACTAATATAACTGCTGCTGCTACTACTACTGCTACTATTGCTACTACTGCTACTACTACTGCTATTTCTACTGCTACTACTAGTACTGCTAGTTCTGCTAGTAATATAACTGCTACTGCTACTACTACTGCTATTTCTACTGCTACTACTAGTACTGCTAGTTCTGCTAGTAATATAACTGCTACTACTACTACTACTGCTATTACTACCGCTACTATTACTGCTACTACTAGTACCGCCACTTCTGCTTGTAATATAACTGCTGCTACTACTGCTACTACAAGTACTGCTACTAATATTACTGCTACTACTACTGCTACTGCTGCTGCTACTGCTACAAGTACTGCTACTGCTACTTCTGCTACTAATATAACTGCTACTACTACTACTTTATCTTTTGTCTTCTTATCTTTTATCTGATTCTATCTTATTTTATTTTGCACTATTTTATTGTTTTTATTGTTTTTAATTACTTTTATGTGTTTTCCTCTTTATTTATTTATTTCTTGTAAAGCACTTTGGATCACCGAAAGGATTGTTGTAAAGGGCTGTATAAATAAAGTACATTTACATTTACATTTACTACTGCTACTTACGGTGGCCTAGAGGTGTCAGGACAAATACAAAAGCCACAACACGAATGCACAAGCCACAACACAAATACAAAGGCCACAACACAAATACAAAAGCCACAACACAAATACAAAGGCCACAACACAAATACAAAAGCCACAACACAAATGCAAAAGCCACAACACAAATACAAAAGCCACAACACAAATGCAAAAGCCACAACACAAATACAAAAGCCACAACACAAGTGCAAAAGCCACAACACGAATGCAAAAGCCACAACACAAATACAAAGGCCACAACACAAATACAAAAGCCACAACACGAATGCAAAAGCCACAACACAAATACAAAAGCCACAACACAAATACAAAAGCCACAACACGAATGCAAAAGCCACAACACAAATACAAAAGCAAAAGCCACAATGGGAGTGTGGCTTTTTTTTTTTATGGATGTTGATAATGCGGCGGTAAGGACCGTGATTATTAGTTAAATTATTAATTATATACTAATTAAAATACTAATTGTTATTAGGAATAATATCAACGCGTTGAAGTAGATTTATAACTCCCGATTCTTTCACTATGTTTCCTCAAGCGGAAGAAGTAGTTCATCACGGATCTCAGCAGCGAGTAAACCCGTAACTTTACTGACATCTAGGAACTGAACATTTGATGGATATGATTCCCCGCCACCTCACACTCAGTCATGGTGCCACACCACAAAATCACTGTCTCCACCAATTCAACAGCAAACATCCCGAGAACACAGCAGGACAGAACAACAACACTCAGAACATGCAGAGCAAACATCAAACTGCAACACATCACAACAATAACACTTCTGTCAACACATAAGAACCCACTCCCATGAGTCTCTGCGCCATCAGCGCTCACTGTCCGCAGCCGGGTCTGCTCCCGTCACTACAATATTCAACACTAATTCATGTGTTCATCACATTTAACAGTAACTTCATGAACCGATAGTGACGATAAGACAAACATTCTCCCCGGGAATCAGTCATTTCTCATAAAGTTACGACATGAAAACTTTATGAGAAATGTGAATAAATGAAGACAATGAGGGGGTTTCGTTTACATTTTTTTTTTAATATTATGACAAAGCAGGTTTTAGTTGTTTATTCGTTGCTCATTAACATTTATTTTCAATCGTATTATCGATGTATTAACGAGCTGTTGTGTGGAATCATTGAGGAGAGGAGACATGGTGCACTTTATCACTGTGTTCAGTCCCGTGGCTTTTGCATTTGTGTTGTGGCTTTTGTATGTGTGTTGTGGCTTTTGAATTTGTGTTGTGGCTTTTGTATTTGTGTTGTGGCTTTTGTATGTGTGTTGTGGCTTTTGAATTTGTGTTGTGGCTTTTGTATTTGTGTTGTGGCTTTTGTATTTGTGTTGTGGCTTTTGCATTTGTGTTGTGGCTTTTGTATTTGTGTTGTGGCCTTTGTATTTGTGTTGTGGCTTTTGCATTTGTGTTGTGGCTTTTGTATTTGTGTTGTGGCTTTTGCATTTGTGTTGTGGCTTTTGTATTTGTCCTGACACCTCTGGGCCACCGTAGTACTGCTACAACTACTGCAATTACTGCTGCTACTGTTACTGCTGTTATCTCTGTCACTACCTCCATTGGTATGGACGTTTATGCAATACTTCCTCTAGAGGTCAGAGCTGAGTACCAAGTTGCAGGCATCAACAATCAACAATATGCTCGTAATAATGCGGACCTAGACCGGACGTTCCAATTAATGCTGTTTTTTAGTGTGTATCTGCGTCATTACCTTGTTTAAGAAGCCATGAAGTTTCAAAACAAACAGTTCAGCCATTGCTGAGAACGCTGTGTTTTATTGTAATCTCAGGCTCAGCGGGATCTCCCTTCTGGTTACGTAAACAGCAGTTCTCCTGAACAGCTGCTGTCTCCTCCTGCTCCGGGCACTAGTCCGGGCACATCCGGTTGCGTACATTGAACCGCAGAAGAAGAATAACGTCCGTTATGGAGGTGTTTCACGAGCGACAGTGTCTTCTGACTCTGGGTCTGACTCCGGGTCAAAGTCATAAAAGGGACTGCGGCGGGGAGTCGTGACAAAACTATTTTTTATACTATTTTGATAATGAGTAGCAGTGCATCCACCGTTCCAGAGGGGGGAGCTGCGGTTTTGAGAGCTGGTGTGCTGAATATGTCACTTCCGGGTATTGGCCAATCACAAGACAGTTGGGAAGGCTCTACGCTGGCTGGCCAATCACAACACACTCTATCTTCTGGGTGTGAGATTTCAGTCTGAAACACAACTGCTTAGGAAAGCGTCAGTAAGGAGAGATTTCTACTAGCTCATTTACAGCAACTAGGAGGTTTTTGACCATAAAAACAAGTTCATGTATGTAAGTAGACCTCCATGACTCACATATATGTGCAACAGGACCACTCTATGTGAGCTTTAACTAGGGCTGTAATCAACCAAAGAAACTCTTGGTCGACTAAAGCCCTGAAATTTCGACCAAAAATCGACTAATCGACGGGGGTACTTTGCGGGTGCGGCTCTTTTATTTTGAAAAGACCCGCAGCCGCGGCTGGAGTTCAACAGAGTCTGACGGCTCTGACAGCGTTTTGCATTACGTTCATCTGTGCAATACCATAGCCCGTGATATCCGAAAATAACTAGTAATATCAGCACAATAACTGTTGAGTAATACAGAGCGAGACTGAACAGCGCAGCTTCGCGGCTGAGACACAAATAGACCGCTGGACGCTGCTGCTGTTGCGGGGAGGTGCGTCTGCAGTTATAAAACCAATCAACGATTATTAGACTAAAACATTGAAATATGCTAATAATTCTGATATGTTCATACTCAAAACGGACGGAGCAACCTTAGCTTAGCGTTTTTAAATGATATGTCATGTTTGTAGTAGAGCTGTGAAAAGCAAACTGTTGCTTGCAAAGTTTTTATTCCACTTTTTTACTGTCATCTACTTTTGGAAAATGCTGCCACACTGATGATGTCTTTGATATGGATGTGACAGGAGGACTGACTGTAGCCTCAAATGAAAAGCTCAAAATTCACATCTAATTAATGGTAGCGCTAAACTGTCTGTCGCTCATGAGCCACAATTTTGGTCGAGCCAGAGCGTGTCGACCAATAAGTCCACCAGTCGACTATGACTTTACAGCCCTAGCTTTAACAACAGTTAATTGTGTTATAGTGATAATACTTGTATTATTTCCCATTTGCAATAATTTTGTATACATAAATGCCCATATATACTCTTCGTTGTCATTTTCCTGACTGATTGGACTATTTGTACTATACTACCCCCACGATTTCTGGTGGTATTGCTCTGTTTGGTCCGTCATGATAAGTTCCCCTGCAAGGTACGACATGTACGAACTAAAGTCTCTGTCCAGCTTCGAGAGCTGACTGGGAAACGGATGTTTTTTTGTGTGTAGAATCTTAACTTGTACAAGACAAGTTCATTCCGTCTTCTCAATGATCAAAACATTCCCGCTCCAATGAGGCATTTCCGCTTAATCTAACTGTTATATGAACCCCTGACTGCACACACAATGTTTTTTCACCTGTTTTTACCTCTGTCTACTGACTTGTTTCTTCTCAAAGTAAGGTCTAGAGGACAAAAACAAATTGCATCATTGAAACATGATCACATTATCATCATGTCTTGTAGGAACTGACTGACAAGCTAATCTTTTAATCTATCGTTTGCTGACGCTCAGTCCTTTTATTATGTGCTGTCACATGATTGGTTTTATGAAAAAACAATTATTGGTTATTTAATATCTAAGTAAAACCCCGGAGAACTTGCACATCAATAAAAGCGCTGGGAGGGAATCTGCCTTCTGCGAGACAAAAGTTTGGACCGGACACAAAAACACCATTAGGGTTTTAATCAGCGAGCAGGAGGAAGAGACAGTGCATTAGCCGCTGTGGTACGAAGCACAAAGCACCCTGGTTATTCTGGCAGTTAGATCATTGTTGCATTAATGTGTTTCTCTCAAGAGGACAGTGCAGCTGTCCTTGAGTAAAGCACTTAAACGCTATTGCCTCTGTAAACACTCGGCTGGAGAGCAGTCAAACTCAGCAATGGACTGTGGATGGATTGGCTGCTACTGCAGCTAATGCTACTGCTGCTACTACTGCTACTGTTGCTACCACTACAACTGCTACCGCTACTACTGCTGCTGCTACCTCTGCCACTGTTACTGCTGCTAATGCTACTACTATAACTGCTGCTGTTTCCACTGCAACTACTGTAATTACAAATGGTAATATTTGCACACCAATGGTAATAGTGAGTTTTTTCCTTCAGCATTTAACCCATCCAGTAGTAAACACAGCACTTACCTGCACCTGTGGTGCAATGAGGGGAATGGGTGGTGCCTTACTCAGGGGCAGCCCATCTTGAGGTTGAACCAATAACCTTCCGGTTATCATGCCAGAGTTCCCATACCGGGCGTTGAACCAGGGCCACCTGGGTGAAAACCAGACCTAGACCATATGCGACTGTGGGGTACACCTACTGCTAATGCTAATCCTACTGTTAATGCTACTGCTTCTAATAAAACTGCTGCTATTGCTGCTAATGCTACTACATGTGGAGCAAGAGTTCCCATACCGGGAGTCAAACCGGTATCCTAACCACTAGACCATATGGGACTGTACAGTAATGTTATTGCTAATACAAATGGTGCTGCTACTGTTATTACTACTGCTAATGCAAAGGATGCTGCTTCTGTTAATACTACTGCTAATAATAAAACTGCTGCTATTGCTGCTAATGCTACTGCTACTACTGCTGTTGCAGCTTTTTTTTCTTTCCTCCCTAGTGGTTAATGAAAATGAATCGCCTTCACTTTACATCCCCAGAATAAAATAGCCTCTGATTAAACAGATGAAATTAAACAGCTCTGGGCAGCAGAAATGTCTGCCTTCTCGGAGCGGCGGCGTCGCAGCTCAGCGGCTCTGTCGTCGATATAAAGACTTCCAGTAGGAGCTTCATCTTCCTCCTCGCTCCGGCAGACAGCCACTGTAATGAGATATTGATAGAAGGGGCAGGTAATTAATGATGAGACACATTATCTGCGCCGCAATTTCATCCACATGTCCTGAGCCGATTGGACCGCCCGGGTCACCGGGACACGGCCAATCATTCGTCAACGTCTGCGACCTGAGCGCGTTTGAAATGAGGCGAGCGCTGATGGAGAGCGACCACCGTCTCCTGCACTCAATGGTTTCCTTTGCACAGAATGGATCATGTGATTCATCGCAGCAGGCCTGAATGAAGAAATTAATCATAAACTATTTTCCTCCCAGTGTGTATATTTCAAAATGGATTCAAAATTAGGACTGTAGTTATGAGATAAATAAATATACTAATATATTTTAATGATGAATAATATTTTCAAACAGGATTCTTAACAAAATAAAATATAACTGTTCCGTTAGTTTCTGCATTTATTTTTGAACATTTGAGACTTTTATTTTGAATATTTGGGATTATTCCCACTAAGATTTTTGTATTTTGTTAATTTTGTCTATTTTTGTCCATTTTATGTTTGGACTTTGGATTGGATTGGATTCTTTGGCTTTGGGCTATATTTTAATCCTATTACTTTCACAGAATTTGAATTTTAAATAGTTCTACATGTTGAATATTGTATGCATGTGGCTTAGAGAACAAGTTACAGACATTCCAAATAATTATTTTCCCTGAGATGGTTGTATTTTAGAAATTTTTTGTACATTTGATATTTGGACTTTGGATATTTCAATTTTATTTCGATAGTTTGCCTTTGAATTTGTGTTTTACATATTCTTTTTGTTTAACAGTCAACAAAAACACTGATAAATCTGTATTTTTTCAGTTAATAAAAGTTGAAACGTCTACAAATATGGGAGTTGTTTGTATATTTTCTTGTTTACTATTTAATATTTTTGCATGATACACAGTACAGTATTGTCTCTCTCTCTCTCACTCTCTGTGTGTACAGCATATGCTTTATTTTAAATTAAATTACGTTTGAGTTCATGCACTCAAGTCCATTTACTGCTCTGGTTCTGTTTGCTTTTAGAGACTTTTATGGCAGTGGAACAAAACCACCAAACCTGACTCTGTGTAAGGGTTAGTAATAAACTTGCAGAGTGTGTGTGTGTGTGTGTGTGTGTGTGTGTGTGTGTGTGTGTGTGTGTGTGTGTGAGTGTGTGTGTGTGTGTGTGTGTGTGTGTGTGTGTGTGTGTGTGAGTGTGTGTGTGTGTGAGTGTGTGTGTGTGCGTGTGTTCTAAAAGGTTTTACAAGCTGCTAAAAGTGACTGACAGAGTAACTGTGCTCCAAACTTCCTTTTTATTTGTCTGTTTTGGGGTGAGGTGACTTTTGAGTTTAGTGCAGATTTTACTATGCAGTGGAAATTAGGTTTGTGAGAGTGTGTGTGTGAGAGGGAGAGAGAGAGAGAGTGTGTGTGTGTTTGTGTGTGAGTGAGTGTGAGAGAGAGAGAGAGAGAGAGAGAGAGAGAGAGAGAGAGTGTGTGTGTGAGATAGAGAGAGTGTGTGTGTGTGTGTGTGTAGGACCACTTCTGGCATAAACAATAGCCTGCATATAAAAGTGGACGTCGTCATCCACTTGCAAAACAAGCCGTGGAATGGGCCATGTTGACATTTTGGAAGCCCATACATCGTGTCGTGCCTTATTGTTGATTTCCAAATTTATTGAAGAAGAGTTGAAACTAGTGATTAAAACCATTTTCCCATTGACTTCACCAGCATAGTCGCCTCCTGGTGGCTAACTGCTACTTTGGTATTTTCAAAAATGAAAGACTATACCCATTTCTGATGTAGTTACGATCTATGGTATAAGCTCTGACATTGTCAGGACGCGTAGTCCTTATGGAGACCAAAACCTGGACCTAATGAGGCAGAATGGTTATGGTTCAGATTTTGGCATTTTGGTCAAAGCTGGAGATTCATTCATTCATTCATTCATTAAATCATTGTCTATCGCTTTGAGATTAACTCAAACTGTGTCAAATGCAAAGGGAAACAAGTGTGTCTTTAATTGAGCTAATCGAGTTGTAGTCCGACTAAGACAGGCAATCGGACAACTTGCCCAATCTAAATAAGTAGAAATGGCCGCATAATGCCTGACTCTGCCCCCATAGGTGCCAAAGTAGCTCTCTGTAAGCTAGTGCATATTGAATCAGTCCGACTCTAGTCCGACTTTAGTCTGACTCTAGTCTGACTCTAATCCGACTCCAGTCCAACTCGTTCGAATCCAGTCAAACCAGTACAAATCCAGTTCGACTCTAGTCTGACTAAACGTGTACATACAGGAGTATTATCCAAGTGTGTTAGTCCAACTAAGACTAGCTCAATTTTAGTCGGATTTAAAGTATTAAAGTGTGTAAATGACATTAAGAAAACTGAATTATTGTCATTTTAACATGCACGTAAACACATAAACACACTGAGTGACGTTCTCTGCCTCATTCCAGAGCCATGGAGGCCTGAAATCCTTTGACCTTCACAGAACCTCCAAGATCAGCTGATCATCTGACCTTAGAGGAATGCAAGTCAATGTAATGTCCTCTGAAGTCGTGGAAACCAGTCTGTGTGTGTGTGTGTGTGTAATTGATGGGCTGTGTGTCTGAACCAGGGTTATATGTGTGTGTGCACCAGAGCATGTAATGAACGTCACCTTCAGCTCCACTTCCTCCTCCTCCTGCTAACCCATAATATCACCCACCCAGTACACGACCACTCCCACACACACAAACAAACACACTGATATTATCTCCCTTATTTCCCCTCTCATCATTTCTTCTTTGAGATTTAGGAAAAATCAAGCACACGGTTCCTCAAAAACCTGACTCCTGGACAAAGCAATTCTTCTGCCCGTCATTTAAATCACGGCTGGAGGCCGTTTCCAGAAACACATAATAATGACAAATGACATTTTAAGAACCTATCAGAGCATCCAAGGGCAGTGTGCAGTAAAAGAAGAGCGGACAGGAACAGATGTGGAGAGCAGGAGATGATGCTGCTGCTGAAGAAGAAGAAGAACAATGTGTGCAGAGATGAGAGATTTATGTGAGGCTTTGAAACCGGAACAGCTTTTAGATGCAGAGAGATGACGAGGCTTCTACTGTATTTTTTTTGGATTTTCCACTAAAAACATGGCTGCCAGTGGGGACACAAGGGAAAAAAACAGATTTTAAACAGCAACTTTACAAAAGGTTCATATACTAAAATCTATGATATTTAAAGACTAAGACAGCCCTTGTGACTGGACATTGAAGTTTGTCAATGGTTAACTTTCTCCATTCCAAAGCCCATAGAGAAAATCAACGTGTTTAGCTCACCAGGACACAGTAGCTGCTGGTCTACTGCTGCCTCGTGTGGTCAGTTTGTGTCACTGACGTGATTCCGAACAAAGGATTTCTGACAAACAAGTGTGAAAATAACACATTTGAATTTTTTGATGGAGGCAGCACTGGATCAACTGTTCCTGTGTGCTGTGATGTAAAATCGCTGCTTTTCTCTATGGAGTTTGGTGCGGGAGAGTGAGTGGTTTCCAGAGAGACAGAAACGGTGACATCTGAAGACTTCAGTAAGTGTGATTTTAGTAAGCAAACTGAAAATCAAGTTCTGCCTCGTGTTACATCTCCTAGATCTGTTTTAAGATAAGATAAGATAAGATAGTCCTTTATTCGTCCTGCAGTGGGGACATTTCCAGTGTTACAGCAGCAAGACAATAAAGATAAGGATAATAAATAATAAACATGCATAACCAAAAAGAAATAGAATATATAAAGTACAATATATAAAGATATTAACACTGACTATAAAAATAGGTTTAAAAATAGAATGTAGAATGTACATTATAACCGGTCTGCAGAATATACACAGTATGCACATGGTATTTACAGTGTAAGGAAACAAGGCTGAGCTATAAAATAAGGATATTAAATAAGGATATGGATATTGTACTGATGAGAAAAACTACAGTATAAAAAATTTGACAGTATGAAAAATTACAATATATTGCACTTAAGTTTTTTTTTTACATTATGAAAAAATATATACAGTATATTACAGCAATGAAAAAAGAACAGTATATTGCATATGGAGAGTGGAGAGAGAGAGTGTGTGTGTGTGTGTGTGTGTGTGTGTGTGTGTGTGTGTGTGTGTGTGTGTGTGTGTGTGTGTGTGTGTGGTCTACTTAGAGCAGTACTTGTACAGTCTAACAGCTGCAGGGAGGAACGACCTGTGATAACGCTCCTTCAGACATTTTGGATGTTTCAGTCTGAGACTGAAGGAGCTGCCCAGTGCTGCGATGGTGTTCTGCAGGGGGTGGGAGAGATTGTCCATCAGAGATGATAGCTTGTTAGCCATTCTCCTCTCTCCCACCACCTCCACTGGTTCCAGGGGACATCCAAGGACAGAGCTGGCTTTTTTAATCAGCCTGTCCAGCCTTTAAAGAGAAGAGATGGGTAAATGTGACTTTAAAGCCTCTGTAAACCCAAATCCACAAAAGTCTTCTAACTATGTAATTTGGGGTCTTAATATTTAACATGTAAAAATATTAGAAATCAGTTTTCATCCAAATTTTCGAAATATTTGTCTTTTTATCTGTTGAAATGTGGGTTTTCAAACCAGTTTTTTTTTAAATAGTTATGAATAGTTATTTTCACTCAGACTTTTGTGGATGCTTAATGAGACACTTTGATATAATATAAGCATTTTTAATATGACAAGCCACATTTACAGAGGCTTTACGAAGCTGAAATTATTGATTGTTGAGTGAACACTGTTGTCTGGAGCTTCCCTCTGAAATGAAACCTTGTGTGGGAACAATATAATGTGTGATAAACAATAAAACAATACTCACTGTAATTGCTCCTCCTGTCCAAATTGCAGATCTTCTGCTGAGGTGATTCTATTGTTAGTGACGGAGGGAATAAATCCTCACACTTGTGCGATCAACCAAAGCTAACATCACACCAGGCTCCGGCTTGACTTCACCGTGTCTTCTCTAAATGCAAAGACTTTCACCAGAGACATTTTGGTCTTCACTCAGGCGGAGGTTCCTCTGATTCGTCGTCTAGATGGCGCAAACGACTCAGTTCGTATTGTTCTGCTGTTAATGGACGACACGTTTCCACCCAGTTAGTTGAATCTTCTGTGCTTGAGGTCTTTTGAAAGATTTAAAAAGCCCTCGCGCTTCGAGGTGGAAAAAACAAACTGGATATTTTATTTGCCAAAGAAATGGTCAAGGAAGTTTTAGTTTCGCTGTTCCGAACACACCTGATTCAAACAAATGAGTCGTTATCAGGTGACGAGTGTCACCTGCAACCAGGCTCCTGTTGGACACGGGTGTCCACATTATGTGCCATACATACTAAACTACTAAACTACTAAACGTGCGGTTTGATTGGGAATGGTGTGCTATGACTTTTCCAAGTAACTATGGTCGAAAAAACAATCACTTTGGAGCCTCACAGTGTCATCAAACTTTAACGTAGAAACGTGGTTGGAACTTTAAACGGGTCACAAAACTTGGGCATTTCCTCATCCATCCATTATCTACCACTTTATCCTCCACAGGAGGGTCGCGGGGGATGCAGTGCCTATCTCAGTTGACAGTCCATCACAGGGCCACATATAGAGACAAACAACCATTCACCCACACTCTCACACCTATGGTCAATTTAGAGTGACCAATTCACCTAATCCGCAAATCTGCATGTATTTGGACTGTGGGAGGAATCCGAAGAACCCTTAGATAACCTACATACACACACGTTTAGAACATGCAAACTCCTTGCAGGAAGGCCCTTGTTGCAACCAGGGCTCGAACCCGGCTGCTGCAAAGGCATGAGTGCTAACCACTACACCCACAGTGGGCCCCATTTTCACTCTTACAAATAGGGTCCTTCTACCTGGAACCATTTGCCTCTGAAAAACCCTTTCCCGAAAAAAGGGTTTTTCAAGGGTTCTTGGTAACACTAATGGTTCCAGTAAGAACCATTTTGATCCAGAGAACCCTTTAAAACCCTTCCTGAATAAAGGGTTTTAAAAGGGTTCTTGGTGGAACCCTCCAAAAGGGTTCTCCTATGAGGACAAGCTGAAGAAACTTATATGGTTCTGATTAGCACTTTTATTTCTAACCCCGGAGTTCCGGATTGGAAGCGGAACGGCTGGAAACGGCAGCGGCGTGGTTCTGCTTCGTCCTCTCCCCAGCGTCAATCCCCACCGGGCGCGTTACGGCAGCGGCGCGGAGCCTTGGGAGCTAGCGGTATTCACGGAAGATCGCGCGATAATCTTGAACGGACGCGAGTTCGCGAGATCCAGCGATAGACTGTGTGTATAAAGGAAACAACAACAACACAGCTTCTTTCATTCTCCGACGTGGAAGAACTGTTGATCTGGTGTCATAAATGATTTTATGTTTCTCCACTTCAACAATCAGTCTCTCGTCGTACATTATGACTCTCTGAGACGCTCTGATTAATTGACTGTTAACCTGGTAGCACCGGTCACGACGTAATGTTGATGTGAAGTTGTGACAGGCTGTATGACCTGTGTATTGTGTTTTATTTTGCTTCTGGGCCGCTGCTGAGACGCGCCGCAGCGCATCTGATGGAAATGCTCTCATTGATTGGAATGGAAGCGATTTACAACGGCGACCGCGCTGATGCCGTTCCGCGTCAAGTGGAAATCCAGCTTAAGAGTGTACACCAAGGTTTTGATACCTATTAACCTTTTTTTTTTTTTTTTAACACAATCACAGTTTAAGTTTTATACTTTTGTGTTTTGCTTCCATGACAATAATCACAAAAATCTCCTTTTCTGCCCTCAGTTTCAAACCTACTAAAATTCTTACATTAAAAGGTTGCTGTGGTTGTCAACCCTGTGTTCTTTTCATTTTCGTATGACTTCTTAAATTCACCTAAAAGTGCAGAGAGTTCTGGACAAACCTCTCATAGTGTCACGATCCACACTCACTCACATCCATTTTCACCTTTGCAAGTTCCTGTATTTTTCCCTGCTCCTCCGTGTCTTTGCTCTCTCCCTGCAAGAGGCGTGGTTGACCTACTTTTCGAATGACGCTGGTGATCACTCCACCTGCGCGGCTCCACCCAGCTGCTCCGGATCTGCAATCAGGAGTGCTCTTAAGCGTCAGATCGTAGTTTCGCTACCGCCGGTCACCACGTCTCCTGCTGGCCGAGAAGACACGGAGGTTCCAGCCGATCTCAACGCTCCTGAGGTCACTTCCGCCTTCCGCTTCTTCTTCTCGTCGCCTCCTCGCCACACAGCAGCCGCTGTCCTCCATGGACCTTCCCGTCCTCCACTGACTTTTTTCCCGTACGGGAATATCGTAACACATAGTCTCTCATATTAAAACTCAGGTCTGGAGTTTTAAAAAAAAAGAACTTAAACCTTAAGACCTGCACCTGACGACGTTGTTTAAGAGTGTCCAGTTGACTTTATCTCCATGTTCTTGGACTGCAGGAGAACCTGGAGAGCACACGTAACGTTCTTGGTTGAACCAAGATCAGAACTGGTGACCTTCTTGTGTGCTGTGCTAGCCACTTCACCACCGTGTGGCCCCTAAACGGGAGCGTCATTTACCAAATTGACATCATATTATACTGAAAAAAGAACAGTCCATGTTTTCATGAAACGCCTTCAGACAGAATTGTGCTCCTTTGTTGTCCACTTCTGTAGCATAAAGCTCATCTGAACCAAGCCCCAGAACTGGACCTGAAGGACTTTTTTATTCTTCCACGAGCTCCACAAGGACGTTTGGCTAAGAACGAAACACAAAAACCGCTTCATCACCTTTCATACTTCTGAAGTTTCCTGCCGACTGTGTCATTAAAGTGAGGTTCTCCATCAAAGCGTCCACGCCCTCTCAGGCATGACGAACGTTAACCCGTTCAGGGTTGAGCATTTTCATGCTCTGACTGCAGGTCAGCTCTAATTGTTTGGGTTGAGCGAATCTGGCATAGCTTTGGTAGCTTAAAGCGTACTAAAGAGAAAATGGTCCAGATTCTTTTTTATAGCCGTGGGGCAAAAACCTGGAACCATTCTCTTTACTTTCTTGTTTTTCTTTGCATTTTAAATGTGATATCCAGGTTTTTTTGTTGCTTTATTTTAAAGTAGTAGTTTAGATTTTTTAAATGTGGATATATGACATACTGACACACTCTTCACTGAGATTGTTGTGTAGAAAATCAATGCTTTTTTTTAAGGAGAGATATGGAACTTTGCAAAGAAAATCAGCACTTTTAGCTTGAAAAAGTAACAACACTCAATGGGGGTTCAAATCCCAGCACTGCCTTTGCTTTTGAACATGCTTACAGTCATATGTATAGCACCTGAAACTATTTTCATAAACCAACAGATGTGTGTTTCATAAATCAATCAAAAATGATGTTTCTGTCAGGGTAAACAGGCGCTGTGACTCACTCGGTCAAAGTGTCTGTCTCGTAAACAGGAGATACTGGGTTTGAATCCCAGCAGTGCCTTCGGTTTGATGGAAACTATGTTGAAAACAAGAAACTTGACTTTAACGGAAGTTAGGCATTTCCTTATCATTTCAATAATAATAATAATGCATTATATCTGTAGGCGCCTTTCATGATACTCAAGGTCACCTTATAAGTAGTAAACAGGAGATTTTGAGAGTTTGATTTAAACTCAGTCAAAAACAACAAAGTTTCACACAAATCAGACCAACTTGACTCTAACAAAAGATGAGAACTGACTCTTCCTTATGGTTTCAATACACTGATAAGTAGTAAATAGGAGGTTGTGTGTTTAAATCCCAGCACTGCCTTTGACTGTGAACATGTTTACAGTCATTTATATAACTGTTTACATACATAAACCAACATATGTGTATTCATAATTCAAACAAAATTTTGTTTCCCACAGTAAAGGTAGGCGATGTGGCTTAGTTGGTCAAAGTGTCTGTCTCATAAAGAAGAGTTTCACACAAATCAGACCAACGTAATTCTAACAAAAAGTGAAAACTAATTCTTCCTTATGGTTTCAATACATGAATAAGTAGTAAACAGGAGATTGTGGGTTCAAATCCCAGCAGTGCCTTGAGTTTGATGGAAACTAAGTCAAAAACAACAAAGTTTCACACAAATGAGACGAACTTGACCATGGTGAAAACTGACTTCTCATTGTTTCAATACACCTAAAACTGACAGAGTAAAATAAGGCAAATCTGATTTAAGCCTGATAATCTGAATGTAGTGTATTTTTTTTTTACAGCTGTTCTGTTACAGTGCTGCTCAGAATCATTGCGTTATTATTATTATTTTCTTTTGTTGGGAATGCATGTGATGTCAGCGGTGACTTATTACAGAGCACGCTCTGCCTCCAGGCCTCACTCGACTTTCATGGCTCTGCACTTGTTTTCCAACGCTGCCACAGGGGCCAAAGGTCCTCGTCATTCATCAGCCAACGCATGGCATCTAACAAAGTGCTGTATGTGGAGGAAAAAATCTGCAAAGCAGGCAAATCAAGAGTGAAGGAGGAGGAGGAGGAGGTGCTCGAGCTGCAAACATGCTACGTGATCCACAATCAGTCGCGCTGTCAGAAAATCTGATGATCAAAACAGATAGGACGACGCTGAGTGCTTTCCAAGCAGCGGCGGCGCTGGAAACATTGGGCTGTGGACGGTGAGGGATGGTGCTGCGGGTGGAGGGAGGCGTGTCCTCTAGGGGGGGGGGGGGTGACTACATCTGCGTCAATTATCTTTTACCTCCATCATTCAAATCAGTCTTTGCCCATTTTTTGTGCTGCAAAGGCTCTGGCGTCAGATCTGAGATACGCTGCGAGACAGAGATGATGTGGATTTTCCTACAGGAGGAAGAAGAAGATATGGTTTTTATTCTAAGGGAAAAAGTCACTGTTGTGATTTATTTCCCTTAATGTTTTTTTATTAAATACATACACATAACTTTGAATTAAATATATAAAAAAATAAATAAAAAGCCACCATTTTAGTTTACCAAAGATAGAAAAAGATCAAAAATTATTTTACTATGAATTATACAAACAAAGTAAAGACCGAATCATCATCATCATCAAACATCAAACATTTTAATCCCCTCTTAGGTCAAAACACGTACGTTATGACCCTGGAACATTTCTTTTAATTAAATTAAATTAAAAAACTCCAAAATAAGTTGTAGAAAGTGTATGAAGTTCTTGAAATTGCCTAATTACACCAGTCAACAATTTTCTGAGTGGTTTATAATCACAATCATGAATTTAAGGCCTTCTTCAACACAGCATGACGTCCATTTTGTAAATTATAGTCCTACATGGATCCAAATAGACGATAAATCTGTTTATATTTGAAGGCGTTAAGACCGTGTGACTGATGGTTGTTTTCATTTACAATGATCAAGTCAAGTCAAAAAGAAAAATTTCCCCTCAAAAATCCAAACACTTGAGACGTTTAAATCAGACTCAGCCAAACTTTCCAAGCCAAACAATTAAACCAGACAAAGACGAGACAAAAATAACCCCAAAATAACCCCAAAAACCATCCCAAAAACATCCCAGAGTAAACAAGCAAAAGAGCAGCTAAGACATTCTGGCAACGTGCTGAGGACCGGAGTTTATACGGACACACACAGAGACACAGGTGGACTCAGTGAAAAGAGCAGGGGCAGGAAGTAGGCGTGGTCAGGAAAATGGTGGGAAAACTCAACAAAGAGCAGTAAACATGGAGTGAGAGTTACCAAAATAAAACACAAACTGCAAAAGAAACACATAAGACAAATTTTTTTTTTTTAAATGTCAGCTTTTTTCAGTGTTGTTTTTATTATTATTAGTATTATTATTATTATCATTTCAGAAAAGCAAATTTATCCCAGTCGTTGCACGTGAACCAGGGGCCTCATTTATAAAACTGTGCGTAGGACCGACGTCAAAATTGGCGTACGCACGAAGCACAGAAAGTGCTTACGCACAAAAATATCCTGATTTATAAAACAGTGCGCACGCACGTCCTACGCCGATTTCCCTTTATAAATCACAATCCACTCTAAATGTGGCGCACCTGTTTGTGGGTCATACCACGCCCATATTTGCCGATAAATATTCAGAGAAACGCCCCTCATAAATATTGATTCATGACTGAAATCATGCAGACATCGGAGAGAAAGGCCAAATAACGTAATTTCACGAGGTGGAAGTACTTGTCGGGGAGGTGGAGAAGAGGAAGGCTTTGTTGTTTGGTGTTCTAGAGTGGCAGCATGTGGCGGATAATGTCAATGCTGTTTCATCAGAAGTTCGGAATGTGGCCGAGGTGAAAAAAAAGTGATCAGACATTAAAGTAGACGCAAAAAAGCGCCTGGAGTCACACAGGCAGAGCGTCTGTGCCACGGGCGAGGAACGGGCCAACCGGAGCTCACCCCGCTGGATGAAAAACTGGTGGGGATCATCGGGGAATCCCTCCTGAGTGAAGTGGTGACGGAGGTTTAGGGGGACACCCATGCAGGTGTCGCGCCAATGTAGGTATCCCCGACAGAAAGTGTTGCCGCGGAGGCGGAGAAACAGTGGTGCGCTTGCTTTCACCCAAGTAAAGTAAAACAATTGCATTGTTTAATGATGTATTTTATGTATACTTCACATACTACTCTATAACGTCTGGCAAAGATATGGGGGAAACACATTGTTTCAGACTGTTTACCTGTCTGCCATAATTTGTATCCCCCCATATTTTCGGCTAATAGAAGAAAGCTGTTCATAATGCCAGAGGTTATAGACTAGTATGTGAAGTATACATAAAATAAATCATTAAACAATGCAATTTTTAGTTTTAATTTACTTGGGTGAAAGCAAGCGCACCACTGTTTCTCCGCCTCCGCCTCCGTGGCCAGGGTGAACACTTTCTGTCGGGGATACCTACATTGGCACAACACCTGTCGCCAGAAACCCGAGTGTCGTGTGCACTTAGAGCAGGGACTGGCACGGCGTGGTTTCTGCGGGTGCTCCTCTCTAAGGCTGAGCCCAATGCCGCACACAGACCCAAGAGGACAGCTCGTGGGAGTCGGAAACGGCTCATCAGCCACTCATCACTGTTGGCCAGTGGATCTAGCTCGTCTCGGAAGTTCCGCTCCCTCCGTATCCTTCCGTTTGCCACATCCTCTAACTGTGCCAAAGCATTGGGCGCCATGACGCATTGTGAGTACCTGCCTTTATATGCCCATCGATTAGGTATCTGCTACACGTGTTAGAATTACCCTGATATCAGTGAATACATAATTTGCCCTACTGTTGTCTTACTATTGTCCTAAATCATATGTTTCCCGTGTGCACTCCAGGGAGTTAGTTTGTTTGTTCGTTGTAGAAATGTAGTTGTTTTTATCCATTTCTTGCAAATAAACTGTTCATATATGAGAGGTAATATAACTTATAATTTATTTTACACGATCAGTTTCACACATTTCTCCCGTTTCTTTCTTCTGCCATCAGTGGCGCAGTTTCGCTTTACCCCAGGTATGTACGTACGCATGGGTCAGAGTTGGCGTGGAGGACCGCACATTTTCCCGTCAAGTTCTCTTTTTATAAATCCCACGGTTTGCGTAGAGAGTGGCGTACGCCTTCTTTTGTGCGTACGCAACGTTTATAAATGAGGCCCCAGGTCATGTGTCACTGGAGATTTAGTTCTGGTTGCAGGAGAATTTCACAGCTTTTTTTAGTTCTTATTTCCAACCAACAAGAAGGCACTGCTGAGATTTGAACCCAGGATCTACTGTTTACTAGACAGGCACTTTGACCAACTAAGCCACAGCACCTTGCAGCACAGAGGAGAGCCTGGGTTTGAATCCCAGCAGTGCCTTGTTGTTGATTAAAACAATGTCTAAACGAAGCAAAAACAAAAAGTTAGACCAACTTGGCTCCAACAAAAGGTGAAATGCAATCTATATCATTGTTTCAATAGACCTGCCTACATTGAAGTGAGCTGTTGTTTCCATCAAATACAAGGGAACTGCTGGGATTTGGACCCATGATCTGCTGTTCACTAGACAGGCACTAAGGCACAGCGTCTTCTCTCACAGTTTCCTTTTAGCAGTTTTCTTAATTAATATTTAATGCATGAAAGTATTTTGATTATATATACTGTATATTAGGTGTATTGAAACAACAAAAAAAATTGTCACGTTGGTTTGATTTGTGTGGAACTTTGTGGAGGTGAAGAGTTTATTTTGTCCTGTAGCAGCATTAACGTCTATTATTTTGTGAAACTTTGAGGTGAGCAGCACAATATTTTCTCTTCTTTTAGACTGAGTTTCAACCAAACACAAAGGCACTGCTGGGATATGACCCGAGGATCTCCTGTTTTAGAGACAGGCACTTTGACCAACTAAGCCACAGCGCCATGCTGTAAAATGTAGTTTTAGCAATTTAGTACTTTTCTTAATTAACATTTAAGAACACATGCATATACATATACATATACATATACATATACATATACATATACATATACATACATATACATACATATACATACATATATTAAAGAAGAACTATTATATTTTGATTATGTATATATATTTGATCAATTCCCTGTTGGGCTTGTGTGTAAGGAACTGTTTTCTTTTCAGACAGGTTAAAGCAAACACAAGGCACTGCTGGGATTTGAACCCAGGATCTCCTGTTTACTAAACAGGCTCTTTGACCAACTAAGCCAAATCACCTGAGCATTGTAGTTTTTTTTAGCCGTTTTCTTAAGGATGAACAGTTATATTTTGATTAAATACATGTTAGGTGTATTAAAAGAACAAGGCATTGCTGGGATTTGAACTGAGGATCTCCTGTTGAAAATCCATCCATCCATCCATCCATTATCTACCGCTTTATCCTCCACCAGAGGGTCGCAGGGGGTGCTGTGCCTATCTCAGCAGACATTGGGCGATAGTGTGAAAATAGTATGAAATATGGTTTTGATTGATTTATGAAACAAATGTCTGTTTCTTTATGTTGAAAGTACTAATATGCCGTGTCACAGTCTGTTATCTTTTTTTATAAAAAAGGTTTGGTTTCCATTTAAAACAACATTAGAGAAACACTGATCTGCGTGGATCAATCCATTTTCTACGCTCGCAGCATCAACAATTACTCTTGTGTAACTCAACAGCAATGTGACAGTTTTGGAATAATATTATTTATTCAGTCCGGTGTGTGGACATGTCTGTGTATGGTTTCTATCAGAACTCTGTCTGCACCAAGTTTCCCCGACACTGACTGATTGTCTAAACATTTCTGCCTCATCAGAGCGGACGGCAGTGGAAAACAGGAGGACGATCTCCTGCTGCTGCGTCACGATCCGTCCGGCCTGAGCCGGAGCGGATTAAAACCCTCGCGGTCCCAGGAGGTGCCGCAATCATCGGCAGTTTAAAAACAAACAGACACTGTCAAGGTGATTTCCCTTTGTTGGGAGTAAAAGACGCAAAGCGAACAGAAGCAAAAACAAAAACCATCTGCTCCGGTCGCCGCGCCGCTTTAACACAGGTTTTCCACTTCAACCTGATTGTTGCCATTATTGTCAATTAGCTCGACTTGTGGCTCATGGAACATGACTAATGATGGCACATCATGTGATCTTGACAAAGAGCAGATCATTGTCGGAGATTAGTCATGAGCTCTGGGTCTGTGTTTCCCTCTCACCGACTCGGGGCATCGCCAGCATCGCAGAGCAGAATCTAATCCCAATCTAACGGGTAATTGCCGCGGCTTCTGGGAAGACTTTTGATATCTTTTTGTTGTTTTCCATCAAATTCAATCACGATGAGTCACACATCGCCCAGTGGGAGGAGTTCCCGTCGCCTGTTTTGTATCCGTCTTGTTCAATGACGGTTAAGATTGATTGTTTTGTAGCTGTAGGTTTAATTAAATGATTGCGAGTTTATGTTTCCAGAACAAACTGGCTGGAAAATATGAATACAGACATTAAAACGTTTGTGTGTTTGGGGGGGGGGGGGGGATAATATATCTGATCTGATGCAGATGATGTCCTTATTTTTAGGGCTTTTTATCCACATGGAACCGCCAATTTGGGAGTCCTAAAATTCTACTTTTGCACCCTTCACCCTTGCGTTTTCTTGTATTAAACCAACACAAATTCTGGAAAACAATGATGTCATAGCCCCACCATTGTTGTTGTCTGTTGTTTGCTGTTCTTTTTTTTTTGGATCCATCTTGTGCAAGACAGTTAAGATTTATTGTATGTCTCTTTTTGGGGCTTTTTATGCACATGGAACCACCAATTTTGGGAGTCCTAATTCTACTTTTGGACCCTTCACCCATGCGTTTAAGACCAACACAAGTTCTGGAAACCAATAATCTTCTTTTCTTGTGTATGGAGTTTGTTTGGTCTGTTCACTACTTGGATCCATGTTGTTCAAAGATGGTTAAGATTTATTGTAGTTGCTCTACTTTTGTGGATTTATATACCTTTGTATGTATATATATATATGTGTATATTTTGTTATGTTGCTCCTTAAAATAAAATAAAATTTGATCACAAAAAAAAGATTTATTGTAGTTTTGTAATTAAATGATTTGAGTTAATAGTAGAAGGAGAAAATGAAGAGATGTTTTCCAGAACAAACTGGCGAAAATACGAATACAGACATAAACATTTTGTGTGTGTCCGATTATATGGAGATGATGTGTTTGTGTGTGTCAGTGCTCATGACAGCACAGGAATGTGCTGCGGAACAGGACAAATGAGAGGGTGAGGACTTTTCTTGTCATGTCATCAACTACAAATTTTAGTCAGTTTAGTTGAATCTGCAAAAGTTTTGTATCTTTTTGGGCTTTTTATCCACATGGAACGACCAATTTGGGAGTCCTAAAACTCTTCACGCTTGTGTTTTCTTGTATAAAACCAACACAAGGCCGGAAAAGAATGATGTCAAAGCTCCATCATTGTTGTTGTCTGTTTTTTTTTCGATCCATCTTGTTCAAAGATGGTTCAGATTTATTGTTATTATTTTAAATTATTTGAGTTGAAATGAGACGATGTTTTCCAGAATAAACTGACTGGAAAATATGAATACAGACACAGAAACGTTTTGATGTCGTCTGTTTGGAGTTAGTTTTTGGTTCATTCTGTATCATTTTTTAAAGATTGTATAATTAATATATATATATATTATAGTTTCTGGAGTGGTGTTGTGTGGATGAAGACATTTGTTGAAATGATGCCGTCTTTGAGAAAGAAAAAGAAAGATATTGTTTAGGGAATGTAATAATTTTGTGTTGAAAAAGGGTTTTCTGTAAAGTGGAGGTGGTTTGTTTTGTGTGAAGCTTTCAGTTGAAATGATCCATTCCTAAGAACAATGTCATTTTTTAAAGGCACGGCTGGGATTCCAACCCAGGATCTCCTGTTTGCTAGATGACACTCTGACCTACTAAGCCACAGCACCTTGCTGATTGTTCTTCATTGTTTGCGTCACAGTGGTCTCCTCTTACATCTCCATGTAAACAAATGACCTTTGTTCCCATTAAAAGCCCAATTCACCTTAAAAATGCACAACGACAGTGAAAAAGCCACCTATCGAAGTCCTGCCTCCTTCCATTGACTCTGACTTTACTCAACCTTCAGATAAGGATCAGTGATCAGGACAAAGTCAGATAAAGACAGAGTGACAGGATTCAACGGCGTGAATAATTGAAAAGTCTGCTGTTGTCTGTTGTTCCCCAGAAAAAAAAGGAGACGAGCGAGGGACTGTGTGGCGGTGACCGATCCCGTGGTCTCCAGACATCTGCCTCGCCGCGGTGCCTCACGCTGGGTGAAAGAGCGGCGACGGGTGGGGCGTCCATCATCCACGCGGAAAGGACAGAGGAACCTTTAACTACGCGGGATCCATTGTTCAACGAAGGTCAGTGGGAAGGTGTGAGTGAAACAGAGAGCGATAAGCACATCGCGGCGCTGGTTCCTCATTGGGTTTTTCGACGAGCTCTCCAGCTCTGCTCGAGACGAGGTCACACGCCAACGGTAAAAGGTTAAAGTGGTTAAATGAAAACAGAGGGAGATGCACAAGTTGAAGTTGATTGAGCAGAGTTGACGGTAAATGTTCCACACCCTTCAAAACAAACAATATCCACTTGCTGATTTTTCCATCTCCTTATTTCTTTTCCCCCAAATTCATGTCTCCATCTGAGTCAGAGTCTCTGTGTGGAGACATCTGCGCCTCATTTTTGAGATAATTACTTGTTACATTTTTACATGATGTTAATGTCAGGGCAACGCGGGGGTGTGGTGGACAACAGTGGAGCCGCACACTGAGAAAGGAAGGATTCTTGTTTTGACCACAGAAAATCCCGCCAAAAAATCATGCAGATTGGAATTAACTAGTGCTGTCAAACTTTAACGCATGACACGTTTCCATGACTACTGACCGGAAAAATGTGACTCCCGATTGTTAACATGAGTCTCTAAAGTAATGCTAAACTTTAAAAACAGAGGCACACGTACGCATTACACAGGTACGCTGGTTATTTGTAGCGCTGCTCTTTTCCTTAAATAAACAGACCGCTCCAGTTCCACTGTAGGCTAACGCTAATGGGCGCTAAAAGGAGCTAATGCAGCTAACGGAGCTAAGCTAAGAGGGAATGGCAGAGGTGGAGGGGTCGCAGCAATATTTGACTGTATACTTTCGCTTACCGCTCGACCCACGGGTACTTATGAATCATTTGAGCACCTTACTCTAAGTCTGTTAGACTCAAGTATTAAACAGAATAACAGACTCCAGTTTATTGTTGTATACCGACCACCGAACTCCTACTCTGATTTTTTAATTGATTTTGACATGTCAGTTGGACCCTATACCAGCTAGACTCCTTAGAGAAGCTCTACCACAAGTTGGTAATATTTTACTAGATCAAGTAAATATGTCTTTACTGAGCGGCTGCGTCCCAAAGGCCTTTAAGATGGCAGTAATTAAGCCATTACTTAAAAAGCCTTCTCTCGACAGCAGCATTCTGAGTAACTATAGACCGATCTCGAACCTCCCTTTTATTTCAAAGATTTTAGAAAAAGCTGTAGCCATCCAGTTGTGTGATCACCTGCGTAGCAATAATGTATTTGAAAAGTTCCATTCTGGGTTTAGAACCCACCACAGTACAGAGACTGCACTACTTAGAGTAAAAGATGATATTCTTATGGCCTCTGAAAAAGGACTGGCTTCTATACTGGTCCTGCTGGATCTCAGTGCAGCATTTGATACGATAGATCATGAGATCCTGCTACATAGACTAGAACAAGATGTTGGGATTAGAGGATCGGCACTTGTCTGGTTCAAGTCCTATTTATCGGACAGATTTCAGTTTGTTAGTGTAAACGAGGAATCCTCCATATTCACTAAGATTAACTACGGAGTTCCTCAGGGTTCCGTGCTCGGACCTATTCTTTTTACCCTGTACATGCTGCCATTAGGCAACATTATCAGGAAACACAACATAGATTTTCATTGTTATGCAGACGACACCCAGCTATATGTATCTGTACGACCGGACGACCCAAACCCATCTATTAAACTCCAGGACTGTCTCATAGACATACAGACGTGGATGACTCGGAACTTTCTGATGCTTAACAGAGAAAAAACTGAGGTCATGGACCTCGCGCCAAAAGATATAAGAGCAGCACTTTTAAGTGGAGCTCTAAACCTAGGCAGTAACACTTCAGTCCCTTGCACTACAGCAAGGAACCTAGGAGTCCTGTTTGACCAGGATTTATCACTGGATGAACACATTAAGCATATATGTAGAACAGCCTTCTACCACCTTCGCAACATCAAGACAATTAGAAATATTATATCGCGACAAGACTCTGAGAAACTTATCCACGCCTTTATAACCTCTAGGCTGGATTCCTGTAACTCCTTACTGTCTGGATGTCCTAGTAAGTCCTTGAGAAGCCTTCAACTTGTCCAGAATGCAGCAGCACGGATACTGACTGGAACCAGACGACGTGATCATATAACTCCTGTCGGCTTCTCTTCACTGACTCCCAGTGAAAAGTAGAATCGATTTTAAAATACTTCTACTTACATACAAGGCCCTGAACAATCAGGCACCTTCTTACATTTGTGAGAAGGTGCCTGAACTCAGGTCTACTGGTTATTCCTAAAATAACTAGAAGTAGAATCGGTGGTAGAACATTTATCTACCAGGCTCCTCTCCTGTGGAACCAACTTCCGCTTTCAGACAGTCTGACTCGGTCTCTGCCTTTAAGGTGAGACTGAAAACCTACCTTTTTAACATAGCCTATAGTCGAAGCTAGATCAGGTATGTCCTGATTAGAATAGTCTATCTTATGCTGCCATAGGCTTAGACTGCTGGGGGAATTTCCCATCATGCACTTAGAATGAGCACACATACTTTGCATGAGCCACACTTTCTCTACCCCGTCCTCGATTTTTAATCCCTCACCACTTAACCTATGTTCCCCCATGAGATGTAGCACATAAATCCACATGTAGCACATCTCTAACTGATTTTAATCTCTTACAGTTCTGCTGACACCAGTGAACGACATGAGGTCAGGACAGGAAAGAAGACTCTGTTATCTTCAAGTCTCTGACCACAACAGCCTTCACTACAGGCTGTGATAAACCCAGTTATCCAGATGATCCTGGCATTTAAAGACTTTTTCACTTTTCATTCTTGTCATTATGTATTGTATGTTTTGGGTAAAATCTACTGCACGTCTGTCCGTCCAGGGAGTGGATCCCTCACCTGTGGTTCTCCCTAAGGTTTCTACCCTTTTCCCTGTTATAAGGGTTTTTTCCCTGGCAGTTTTTCCTTACCCTGGTCGAAGGTCTAAGGACAGAGGATGTTACCAACCCTGTGAAGTCCTGTGAGACAAACTATGTTTTGTAAACTGTGGGCTATATAAATAAAGATTGATTGATTGATTGATAACTGGTAAACGGTGCCTGGACTCTGGTGTCGTGGCACGTAAACATGACATCATCAGCACTCAAGGACAAACAGATTTGAGCCACTCAAGTCTATGAAATATTAAGAATAAACAGTATATATAAGCTTTGGTTCATGGTTTGACAGCCTTTTCCAGGCTCAAACTGACGTCAATAATCTGCTCACTCCCCCACACCAAACCCCATAGAGAAAATCAGTGATTTTAGGTTGTGGGGACACAGGAGGTACTGGTCTGCTGCTGCCTCATGTGGTCACTTTGTGTCACTTAGGTTGGTCTGAATTAAGAAGTTTGAACACTGAAGTCATAAAATAATGTATTTAAGCTCAGTGTTGGAGGCAGCAGTGGATTAACAACTCCCGTGTGCTGTGTTGTAAAATTGCTGATTATCTCAACGGAGTTTGGTGTGGGCCATGAAAAGTTTATAGGTGTAGAAAGTATTGGGTGAGGCATTGGTTGAGAATCTTCTTTCTGAATCACCTTTTCTATCTTTGGATTACAAAGCCAAATTTCAAATTTTTACATAAACATGTTTGGGGTTACGATTTATGACCATAGCATCTCTAAAACGTATCACAATTTACCAAAAGCAGAAAATGTTACAGCAAATTGCAGGAATTGTACAGAGTACTGAAGTCTGAGGGAAAAGAACATGAATATTTTCCTCATCACGTTTGCCTCCCCCTTTTTTCGCTGCACAGTAAAAGATCAACAGCGTGTGTGCCCTTCTCCATGTATTCCCTTCTAGCCTTCGTCTCTCTTTCCATGCTTTCACTCGTTAGTTTGATTTGAAAAGTCTGCTGCAGGCGGCTCTGTGATTGCGGAGCTGTTGACATTTGTTTTCGTGCCGCCGTGCGTTTCAGTGCTGTGGGAAACTCCAACCTCCTGACATCAGTGATCAACAGCGTTTTTATTGGACGCCAGGCTCGAATTCTTGCCGTGTTGTTTAGCTATTGTTTGACGGCTGCTCTTGATTTTACATCAGCACTCGTATATGTAACGTCACTCGGTGGCCAAACGCTGGAAATGAATCCCAAAAATCTAATTTGTGAAAATATAACATTGAATATCCTAATTTGGTAGTTTTTTTAATCTCCCTGGTTGCTTTCAGCTCGGACTCACAGCTTGGATTTAAAATGTCAGTAGAAATTGAAAAAGATATCTACAATATGCTGTATAAAAATAATGAATAATAGCAGCACTTTGGCTCTTTTAAACATGGCCTGGAATCTTTGTTTGACCATTTCATGTCCAAAAATAGCTTTGGTAAGGTTTATTTATTTATTATAAGACATACGTAAGCATTGGAAGATTGATAATATATTAAATATGTGTAAAAAGATAGATAAATTGAGATTTATCAAGAATTGACATTTTAAAATAGTCAGAATTAAAAAGTAGCATTGCTATTTTACCTGGTAGCTAATTGTGTTCTGTGATTCAGTTTGATTTGAAGGCTCACATTTTGTGCTGTGTCATGTTTTGAGAGGCTCTATTCATATTGGCATTTTCTTGTCTTTTACTTTCTTTTCTTTTCTTACAGCCCTAGCGAGCTAGCAAATATATTTACGTATCAGAATATTTTACGTGTCAGAAATGAACCACACTCACCTGTGCACACATATGTGTCGACATTATTTATGTTGGCACTTACTATTAGCCACATTAGCAAAGTTGAGCACTTGTTATGACGCCTCTTCTCCTGGGCCACTCTGGTGGAGCTAACAGCTAAGCTAACAGGTGAGTCAGCGGATCTATTTCCTGAATTAGTTTGTGTAACATTTTAAGTTATGATCTTAAACCTGGTTTTCGGAACATTACATCACGGTCTGGCCAAGCTGCACTCACTGTGCCCTCTGCTGGACAACAGGGAAATTACTTCAGATAATCTGATGCACTTCTAAGCTTTGTCATTTAAAATATATATTTATATTTTAACAGGTTTTTAAGGTTCAAGTGTGAACTTTTAGATAAAAAGTGAACTAACACTGAGTTGGCAAAACTAAAAAAAGACTATTTTCTACCTGGCCTGATTATATTTATTTTAGCATTAGCCATAGCAGCTAAACATAGCAGTTAACCGTTAAACGAAGTAATGAGGCAGAAACTCTGTGTGGAATATTCCAAAGAAATTAGGTTCTGCTTCATCAAGACCAGGTTTTGGTTTCCATGAGGACTACTGTTCCTGACAAGGCCCATGTTTATGGTAGAAAATATTCAGATAAATTTCATTTCAGACCCTGACATGAGGCGAATTTTAATACTGAGCAAAGTGAAACTGAAAAATATGTTGTCTTTTAAAGTTTCTCATCTCTGAGTTTGTGTTCTAACTCGTTCTAACAGCTCTTCTCACTGGAACACTTGATCACCGACATGTCAGATTACCTGCTGTGAAGAAGGTCCGCTGCTCGGCTGCACAGCCGGGAGAAATGAGTCAGGTTTTAAATTTTCACTCTCACCTCTCAGCTGTTAGAGTCATCATCGTAACATCTGAGTGCACGAACATGAAGAAAAAGGAGAGGCTGTGTTTGATAATATCAACGCCCTCGACTCCAACCGCTCCGTTCACCATGTCACACCCCGCTCAATGACAGATGGCACACTGTGAAACAGGTACAAAGCCGAGTGTAGAAGTGGATATTGTGAACGTGAAAAGCAGAGATCGAGGCCTGCCAGACAAGCAGACTCACAGGGAGCTGGCACATGAAGCAGAGCCTGAACATTCAAGGCTTTAAAAACAAGCAATAAAATGAGTTATAAAACATGTAGGGAAACCAGTGGTAATGAAGCCTGCGCGGTGCAATGTGGTGTTTGGATATTACTTGTTTGGTACCACAGGTGGAGGAAGGAAGGAAGTAAGGAAGGGAAGGAGGATACACACAGGAGAAATCACTGGAGCTTGTTTGACTCTTGGAGTGATCGATGGCGACTGGTGAACACATTTACATCCATCACAAAGCGGCACACAGCACAGCTCAAGTGACACAGCTGCCATTTTCACTACGTTGTGGAGGAAGTAAATGCACTTGTCGCCCATTTGTGTTCATCTTATCTAAAGCTTCATCCTCCAATTTAGGGTTGCAGGGGGGGCTAATCCCAGCTGACCTAGGGCGAACTGCAGGGTACAACCTGGACGGACATCCAATCCAATCCAATTTAGTGTCCAATTAACCTAATCCAGGACAGGATCTGAACCAATGACCTCGCAGAGAATCCATGTGCACATGGGGAGAACATGGAACATCCACACAGAAAGGACCTTTGTCAAATTGGGATCTGAACCGATGACCATCCTGCTGTGAGGCACAGCTGTGTGGTCGCCCATAGAGGAGAAGGCTGGAGATCCTGTAGAGAACCCATGGGCATATAGGGAGAACTTGCACATTCCACAAAGAAAGGACCTCAGTTAAACCAGGATCCAAACAAGGGACCTACTTGCTGTGAGTTTCTACTTAATCCCCAATTTGTACATGTTTTTGAAAGAGTTTTCAGAAGAAGCCAGAGATCTCGTAGAGAATCCATGCGTACATGGGGAGAACATGGAAACCACACAGAAAGGACCTCGGTCAAAGCTGGATCCAAGCTGGTGACCTTCTTGCTGTAAGGCACAACCATCTGGTAGCCTGTGGTTTGTGTTGATCTTAAAGTGAGTTCTGGATCTGGAACATTGTTGGCACATTCCCAGGCCAGCATCCGGATGAGCGCCGCTTCTGGCGACAATGTGGCACTGCTGGCTTTAATTAGTGACCCTAAAGTTGTCCACATGTGAAATGGTAAATGTGGCCTGAGTATCCAGATGTGGAAAAACTTTGGTGGAACAATTGCTGAAACGTAGCTCCACTGGCCATGGACCACTTACATGTCCCATAACGAGCGGTTCTTCAACCGTAGATGATCTGCAGCAGTTACTCCTCGAGTTTCTTGTGTTTGCCATTTAAATAATAACAATAATCCACTACCGAAAGTTATTTTTAAAAGTGTGGTGTATGATCTCATTTATCGCTATCTTTATTGATCCTTACGGATTCTCTCTTTTTAAATCTTTATTCTATTTCCCCACTGCTGTATTTGTTCTGCACCAATATACCAAAGCAGAATCCTTGTATGATATAACATCCACTGGCAATATAATAATTCTTGGCCACGCCACAGAAACTCACTGTTTGCTCGACTAAATATGTATAAGAAACATGTTTATGTAATTCTTTTAGAAGATTTGGCAGTGCCAAAGTGCTAAATATAATGCGATGCAACGTTAGTTTTGTTTCAAATATTATTCTATCAACACAGATATGTACATCGATAGTCTGCCGTTACAATCGATTTGCCTCGAGTGCACTGTGGAGTCGGTATGAGTGTTTTTAATGCCATGCTAACTTGTATCATTGACTTGCGCTAGCCATAGCATCAGCGAACTCGGCAACTAGAAGAACTGAATGAAATTTCTTGAAAACATCTCCAGACGTCTCCATCACACCGGCTGAGTTGGAAAATAGGTCTTATGTCCAAAATTCCGAAACTATCCCTTTAACTCTGAGCTTTTATGGATTGCCCATGATCTTGAAGTCTCTGAAGCTGTTTGACCCGTTCACACTTCAAAGATCCTTTTGACACAGGTCAGTTTTAGAAGTGGTTCATACTGTAAATCAGAGCCTGCAGTGTTTTGTGCGACGGCTGTATAGCTATAGTTTTTCCCCCCCTGTTGCTGACCTCATGTGAACCAAACACTGGAGTGAGCACCACATGCCGTGTCCTCGTTCATGTTTTTTTTTTCGTGATATCCGTATATTCGTACAGAAACTACGCTGCTCCTCCTCCGTCACAAGCAGCCGAGGTGAATGAACCGAAACAAGATACAAGGCAAAATATCCATCCAACAAGCCATCGCTTAATCCCAAATATTAATCAGTTTCATATTTTTGGATGAAGAGAATATCAAAGCCGAGCCTGTTTCCTATCAAGACCAATTATTTTAATAGGAAATTACATCAGTTGAGATCCATGGTGGGCCAGTAAAGCGGGAGAACAATCGTCCGCATCGCTGCCCACTGGCACGAAACAAGAACGCACTCTTCTCCTGCCTCTTTCCCTCTCAATTGTAAAGACAAAAAAACCCCCAAAATTAGGCATGTTCCTTTAGTCTGCAGCAGCCACGGCCAAAAAATTATTATTGTGGGACTCAGCTGGATGGTTAGAGGAGGGGAAAAATGAAAACAAATGAGTCGAAATCCCCAGAAAGAAGCCTGTTATTAATTAGAAAAGGGTGCTGAGAACACAGAGCGGTGGGATCAAAGAGAGAAATGAGGGATGACAAATAAGCTGCAGCTCCAGTCAGCTGGAATTTAACCGCTGTGATGATACTATTTATATATATATACATATATATATATATGTATATATATATACATATATACATATATATATATATATGTATATATATATACATATATACATATATATATATATACATATATATATATATATGTATATATATATACATATATACATATATGTATATATATATACATATATACATATATATATATATATACATATATATATATATATATATATATATATATATACATATATTATGGCATGCCGTTCAGGAAATTAATCTTTGAATATATATAATGAAACTTGAATATATATAATGAAACCTTGAATATATATAATGAAACTTGAATATATTGAATGAAACTCGAATATATTGAATGAAACCTTGAATATATATAATGAAACTTGAATATATTGAATGAAACCTTGAATATATATAATGAAACTTGAATATATTGAATGAAACTCGAATATATATAATGAAACTTGAATATATTGAATGAAACTTGAATATATTGAATGAAACTCGAATATATATATGAAACCTTGAATATATTGAATGAAACCTTGAATATATATAATGAAATTTTGAATATATTGAATGAAACCTTGAATATATATAATGAAATCTTGAATATATTGAATGAAACCTTGAATATATATAATGAAATCTTGACTGACGTCAGACTTCACGGAAGTGCTTGCGGCCATATTGTGTAACGAGTGGATGCTGCAGCAAAAAGTGACAATGAGTCAGGCCGCTCGCAATCTTGTTGCAGCAATATTAAACAATGAGGACATCATTAAGACACTGGCGAATGCGTGTGAAAATCCTCCCGATACACCTGCTCAATATGCTGCCCGTTCTTCTGACGAAGAAGTTCGCTCCCTCTTTAACTGTGGCAGACCGACTACAACAGCTGTTTATCAGGCCAATCTCAGCATGCCTTCAACCTCACAAAAGTGCCCCAAAACAGCCCCTGTGTACAATCTCCGGCCGTAGCCCAAGACACAAGCGGTAAGAATAGCTAGGCTTTATTTAAAACTAGATGAGGGCTCTCAGTAGATTACATATAAAGATATACATCATATTCTATATCTCGATGGAGCTATGATGAGCCCTGGTAACGGCGGAGATTGGCCTGATAAACAGCTGTTGTAGTCGGTCTGCCACAGTTAAAGAGGGAGCGAACTTCTTCGTCAGAAGAACGGGCAGCATATTGAGCAGGTGTATCGGGAGGATTTTCACACGCATTCGCCAGTGTCTTAATGATGTCCTCATTGTTTAATATTGCTGCAACGAGATTGCGAGCGGCCTGACTCATTGTCACTTTTTGCTGCAGCATCCACTCGTTACACAATATGGCCGCAGGCACTTCCGTGAAGTCTGACGTCAGTAAAGATTTCATTATATATATTCAAGGTTTCATTCAATATATTCAAGGTTTCATTCAATATATTCAAGGTTTCATTATATATATTCGAGTTTCATTCAATATATTCAAGTTTCATTATATATATTCAAGGTTTCATTATATATATTCAAGGTTTCATTCAATATATTCAAGGTTTCATTCAATATATTCGAGTTTCATTCAATATATTCAAGTTTCATTATATATATTCAAGGTTTCATTCAATATATTCGAGTTTCATTCAATATATTCAAGGTTTCATTATATATATTCAAGGTTTCATTCAATATATTCAAGGTTTCATTATATATATTCAAGGTTTCATTCAATATATACAAAGATTAATTTCCTGAACGGCATGCCATAATATACATATATATACATATATATATATATATATATATACATATATGTATATATATATATGTATATATATATATATGTATATATAAAACATACAAGAGCAAGAGTCTCAAACGTGTGGCCCGCCTACACTTGATGAAAAGTGGCTCAAACTGACCAAGAGTGAACAATAGTTTTATAATAATTATTATACATTGGGCTATATGTATCTATCACATTAAAATATAAATTCAAAATTTAATCATACATAAGATTTAGTTATAGCTGCCTACATGTTATTTAGAATTCAATGTTTTCATTCTACTTTATTTTTTCTGCCTGTTTTTTTGTTATTTACAGATTCATTTTGCATCCAATATTTTTGTGAACTATATATAATAATTATGTCATTACCTCTGTGGCTCTCACTGCATGTTGAGGTTAGCAGAACATCTGCAAGATGCATTCAAGGACCCTGGTAAGTTTTTTATCACTTCTGTGAGGTCCACAAGAACAGCTACGAGATGCATTCAGTGACCCTCAGATACTTTTCAAACACATTTACAGTCTACTAATCAGCTGCTGCTGGGACCAGTGTATATGTGTGTATATATACACATATATATGTATATACATACATATATATATACATACATATATATATATATATATATACATATATATATATATATATTAGGGCTGTCAAAAGATTAACATTTTTAATCAGATTAATCACAGGGTAGCTGTGGATTAATCACGATTAATCACGATTAATTACCATTCGTAAATATGCCCCAAAAAAATCGAATTTTCTCTTTATATTGTTGTAGGAACGGAGAGATAAATAAAGTATGTGAAAATATAAATGTAAAGAACAATAAAATACTGTAAATAACTTGTAAAAACCTATACAAACATTGTTAAGAACGCACATTATAAGACAATATAAATAAATACAAAAAAATAAAATACTGTCAATAACTTTAAAAAAACCTACACATTGCACTGTTTCTTGGGGGAACTAAACCCACAGCAGGAGAAGCACTGCTTCTACTAGTTAGCGTTAGCGTTAGCGTCAGCTAGTATTCTGACGCTAATGTTAGCTGCTGTCTGTGTCCCCGTTCGTTAGACAGTGACTGTTAATGTTATGATTATATCAGTATCTGCACCAGTAGCGCCACTTACAACTGTGTCTTTCTTTCTTCTTTCTTCATCCTCTTTTTTTTCTTCCTCTTCTAACTTCCTGATTGATAACTCCTCTTCATTTTCCTTCAGCTTCACACAGATTAATGTGAGGTGACGTGGGGCCCCGTTAGGGGGTTTCCGACTGAGATGTCATTGTTGTTTAAGGGGGACGGGGATGCAGCTGCTCACTGGGGAATTTAGGCTCCGAGTGTCGGGAGCCCCCCTATCGGCTCGGGGCCCCAAGCAGTTGCCCGCCGCCTTGCCTGTTCATAAACTGCACGTCTACCCGTAGCGCAATGAAAGTGAGAAAGTGTGTTAATGCGTTAAAAAAAATTAACGTATTAATTCCACAAATTAATCATCCTGCATGAACGTGTTAATTTTGACAGCCCTAATATATATATGTATATACATACATACATATATACATATATATACATACATATATACATATATATATATACACATGCATAGCTGTCAAAAAAATGTGCAAACGGTATACAGTATATTGAAAGTGTGTGCAATATCCTAAATATTTTTAATTGCAAACATTATGATGGACTATCGAGATATCATTTTTAATTCCTAATCACTACAGTTAGAAGAAGTGATCTTAAATTTGAGGCCCCTGTCCTCTACGTTTCTGCACCGAAAATTAAAAAAAATTTCAAAATAAAGCTCTCATTACAAACTTCAAATATAAATATACACACACATCACTAACTGTGTTTGTGGTTGCCAGAGTGTCAATGTTTGTCTCGTGTCGTGCTGTGTTTTGGTGATCACATGTTCAGAGAGTGAATGTGACAGCCTGTGGGGGAGCATCGAGAAGAAAACACCATTTCCTGTATTTCCAACCAGCTCGCTATTCAGCAAAGCCACCGCCGCCTTGTCAAAGTGACAGCTCCATTGACAGCACGCTGGAGACACGTTGAACCGAAGCGCATAATAGAGACGCAAACTGGAAAAAAAACGTAATGGGGAGAGAACGGTAGAGAGCGAAAAAAAACTCGGCTGCCCCCCAGTCGTCTTTTGTCAGCAATGCCATTAAAATTCAGAGGAAAATAACAGGGTGAGAGACATGGGAGCAATTACGTCTGTGGATGCTGCGAGTGCGAGAGAACGGCGAGCAATAACCTGATCTAAATCTGTTCTGCACTTCTATTCCATTGTTGTCATTTTTGTTAAATTAAAAAAAAAAAGTTCATGTCTATTAATGTCAGGGTTCAGTGAAACAGAATAGAAAAAAATACAGAACAAAATAGTAGCAAGAAAACGTCTAAACTAGGGCTGAAAATATAAATTTTTATAAAATATTTACATATTTTATATAATATATAAAATATAATAATAATATAATAAAATAAATATATTAAAGTTATAAGTTGTTTCTAGCTCTCATTAACATGCGAGTTGATAAATATGCAAATATGTTTATTGTTCCTGTTGTTACTTTTCGAAACAATGAGAAACAATTATTGTCCAGAATATTTTTCAGAATATTCTCAAAGTAAAATGTATCAGGGTCACTGAATGCATCTCATAGCTGTTTCTCAAACCTCATAATGTTGTGGACCTCATAGAAGTTACCAGGGTCCTTGAATGCATCTCATAGATGTTCTGCTAACCTCAACATGCAGTGAGAGCCACAGAAGTAATGACAGTTACCTGGGTCGATGAATGCATCTCGTTGCTGCTACTCTAAACTCGAGATGCCATGGAACGCACAAAAGTAACAAAACTTGTATCTCAGGCATCTCTAATAAATGGGCCAATCTGTAGAAACAAAATCATATTTCTGTCAAAACTTATCGTATAATAAAATTCGGTATTCATGTGCAGAATCAGACGCATGGACAAAGTTACACATTTGATCTGGATCTGATTCACATTATGGATTTGGTGGGAATTTAGATTTAATATGCTTGAGTCCCATTTAGTATGCAGCTGTGTGAATCTCAGTGATATCTGAACAGATCAGGATGAAATTTTGCCATTTTCATGTAATCCATAATATATATAGTATTAGAATAGAATAGAATAGAATTCAACTTTATTGTCATTGCACATGTCACCAGTACAGAGCAACAAAATGCAGTTTGCATCCATTCAGAAGTGCTGTTAGCAATTAAATATGTATATTACAAATGTACAATGTATACAAATATAAATATATATACACAATATAAAATATACAGTATACATATATATATATATAAAAGATAAATATGGTATATATGGCGGTTGATTATAGTTATGGGTGGTAAGCATTTATTTACAGCCGGGGAATAATTATTTTGTACATGTGATTATATTTGCAGTATTTACAGTATTGCACAGAATATGATAAGGTGCGGGTGGTTGTGACTGGTTCAGTCCAAGTGTTATTGTCATGTATGTCCAGAGGAAGCGTTCAGGAGTGTGACAGCTGTTGGAAAGAAGCTGTTCCGGTACCTGGTGGTCTTAGTCCGGAGGCTCCTGTAGCGCCTCCCAGAGGGCAGGAGGGTAAACAGTCCATGAGCTGGGTGACTGGGGTCTTTGATTATTTTCCCAGCCCTTTTCAGACACCGCTTCCTGTAGATGTCCTCTATGGCAGGAAGTGGTGCTCCGGTGATGCGCTGGGCGGCTTTCACCACCCTCTGCAGCGCCTTCCGGTCCAAGGCAGAGCAGTTCCCGTGCCAGACTGTGATGCAGTTGGTCAGGATGCTCTCGATGGTGCAGCGGTAGAAGTTCACCAGGATGTCTGAGGACAGATGGTTCTTCCTTAGGGTCCTCAGGAAGAAGAGGCGCTGGTGAGCCTTCTTGACCAGCTTGGAGCAGCCGGACGTCCAGGTGAGATCCTCAGAGACTCCCAGGAACTTGAAGCTGTTCACATGCTCCACCACCGCCCCGTTGATGTGGATGGGTGAATGTGGTTCAGCAATCCTTCTCGGTGTTGAGCAGCAGGTTATTGGTGTCGCACCACTCAGCCAGACGATCCACCTCCTCCCTGTAGGCGGTCTCCTCGTTGTCTCTGATGAGACCGATCACCGTGGTGTCATCTGCAAACTTGATGATGGTATTGGAACCGTCGACAGGTCTACGTCATGGGTGAAGAGGGAGTAGAGGAAGGGACTCATCACGCAGCCTTGTGGTACACCGGTGTTCATGGTGATGATGGATGAGCTGCTGTTGTCCAGCCGGACATGCTGGGTCAGGAAGTCCAGTAACCAGTTGCACATGTGGGAACTGATGCCGAGGTCGGTGAGTTTCCTGATGAGTTGAAGGGGGATGACTGTGTTGAATGCTGAACTGAAGTCTATGAACAGTATTCTGGCGTATGTGTTTTTATTGTCCAGATGTGGGAGGACAGACTGCAGCGATATGGAGACTGCATCCTCTGTACTCCTGTTCTGACGATATGCAAATTGGTGGGGGTCCAGGGTGGGGGGGAGACAGGATTTGAGGTGTGCTAGGACCAGCCGCTCGAAGCACTTTGTAAAGATGGGGGTGAGGGCTACCGGGCGGTAGTCATTGAGGCTTGATGGCTTGGAGTTTTTGGGTATGGGGACGATGGAGGTGGTTTTGAAGCAAGCCGGTACCACAGCATGCACCAAGGACAGGTTGAATATGTCCGTCAGAACTCCTGCCAGCTCCCCAGAACACGCTCTGAGAACACGTCCAGGGATGCCATCAGGACCTGCAGCCTTGTGGATGTTGATCTTGCTCAGCACCGCTTGCACGTCAGTGGGGGAGAGAGTCAGTGGTTGGTGGCCTGGAGTCAAATCTGCCTTGGTTGCAGTTGTTGGGTTCCCCCTCTCAAAACGAGCATAGAAGTTGTTAAGCTCATTAAGGAAGGAGACATCAGAGGAGGTGGGGGAGGGGTTGGTGGTCCTGTAGTCTGTGATGATCTGGAGCCCTTGCCACATACGTCGGGGTTTGAGTTGGAGAAGTGTTCTTCTACCTTCCCTTTGTAGTGGTGCTTGGCCTTCTTGATGCCCCTTTTCAGCTCAGCCCTGGCTGTTTTTTTAGGCCTGTGCATCCCCTGACCTGAAGGTGGTGTCACGGGCCTTCAGCAGGAGACGGACGTCCCGGTTCATCCAAGGCTTCTGGTTGGGGTACATGGTTATTTGTTTCTGGGTGGTGACGCTGTTTACCGTGGTGGAGATGTGGTCCAGTACAGATGAGGCGTACTGATCCAAGTTTGTGCGGTTGAGCCTGTTCCAGTCTGTGTTCTTGAACCGATCCTGGAGCACAGCGTCTGTCCCCTCTGGCCACACTTTTATTGTCCTCACAGTGGGTTTCACACGTTGGATGAGTGGTGAATACCGAGAGTTGAGGAACAAGGAGTCCAATGTGGGGGAGGGGTGTTGCTTTGTAGGCTCCAGCCAGGTTGGAATAAACATGGTCCAGAGTCTTATCCTCTCTGGTGTGGCAGGAGACATGTTGGTGGAATTTGGGGAGGACTGTCTTCAAGTTGGAGTGGTTGAAATCACCCGCAACAATAAAAGCAGCCTCAGGGTGTTTGGTCTGTTGTTTGCTAATGGCAGCATAAAGTTCTTTCATTGCTAGCTTAGCATTAGCGTCCGGGGGGATATACACTGCAGTGAGTATGACGGCAGTGAGTTCTCTTGGGAGATAATAAGGTCTGCATTTGACCATTAAATACTCCCCATTAGGTGAGCAGTGTCTCTCGGTAGTAGTAGAGTCCATGCACCAAGCTTTGTTAATGTAGATGCACAAACCTCCACCTTGGGTCTTGCCGGAGTCGTCTGCTACCCTGTCGGCACGGTGTGTGTGACGTCCTGCTAACTCAATAGCATTGTCCGGGTAGTTGTCATTAAGCCATGTTTCCGTGAAAATCATGACATTTGAGTCCATAATCCGTCTGTTGTTGGTGATGTAGAGCCGTATTTCATCCAGTTTGTTCGCCAGGGAATGGACATTGGCAAGGAAAATGCTGGGTAAAGGGAGCCGGTGCGGTGTTAGCTTTAGCTTAGCTTGTAGTCCTCCGCGCTTACCCCGCCTTTGTTTACATTCTCTCCGCCGCCTGCATGCACTTCCGCCCGGCCAGGAAGGGTGAGCAGCCTCCGGTGTTCTGGAGATCTCTGGGATGAGTCGGAGATCGGCGATAAAACCATCGGAGTTTTGAGTCCAGATGTCTAGAAGCTCCTGTCTGCTGTAGGACAGCAACGCAGAGCATTTCTCGGCAAATAATCCGGTCAGGAGCAGGTAAAAAATCGCTAAATAGCAGATTCTGAAAAGATGCTGAGCCTCGCATTGTTCACATGCCGCCATCTTGGTAGATTAACTACTGAACAAGCAGGTGAAGTTCTAAAAAACAAATCCAGAATGTTCTTCTGGATCCAGTGGATCAAAATGTCAAACACAAAACACAAGTTTGTGCTTCTGTTAGTAACATCCTGTCAACAATTTTTGACGGATCAATCCAAATTTCTTTGTGATGGCTTGGTCATCACTCAAGCATGTTTCCATAACATTTTGACAATAATCTACCGACTGATGGAATCACAAAAATCATATTTCAGAGCAATCCTTATAAATGGAACAGGCCAAACTGTAAAACAAATCATATCTCTGTCAAAACTTATCGTATTTCAATGAAATTCGGTATTCGTCTGCAGGATCAGGCGCACACTGATCTGGATCTGATTCACATTATAGATTTGCTGGGAATTTAAATTTAAAGGTGCATTATGTAATAAATTTAAAGAAACTGGCCTTAAAATCCTCCTAACATGTCACAGTCTCAGGAATAATGTTCATATAACAAACTGAACTCACCAACAACAACACTACAGACAAAATATTTGCATTAAAAAAAATATTTTTCAGACTGCAAATCATGTTTATGTTTTGAAATCATGTTTTAGCATGTGGCGCCACCTACCACCATCTACCAATCATTGCAGTCAGTAGCGTCTCAGCTGCCGAGCAACCACAGGTTGCCAGTTACGTCAGAAAACGAAACCTAAAAGACCTTGGTATCATATTTTGAATTTGAATGTAGTAACTGTTTTTTGCCACATTCTTACATATGGCACCTTTAACATGGTTCAGCTGTGTGAATCTCACCAAACTGATCAGGATGATATTTTGTCGTGTTTATGTAATAGATTATACAGAGTATATAATATTAAGCACTCAATAAGCAGGTAAAGTTCTAAAAAATAAATAAATCCAGAAAGTTCTTCTGGATCCAGTGGATCAAACTCCTTCAATGCCACAACAGACACTTTAAAAGTTCAATTTGATGGATGACACTTTGAAAAGTCCAACTTTCTCAAAAGTTGTCCATGTGCTGACTTCATGAGGAAAAAAAGAATCTCTTGGCTAAATCAAGGTCAGATCGTCCACACGGTGACAAGTGATGAAAAACTTTCATCCTGCTTCACAGACACATCTTTCAAATCCCTGATTTGATTCCAGCTCCATTCGTCTTGTGCTACTTCTTCTTATTTTGTTCTTTGAGAAGCACATTTGAGATGATTGAATTATTGGGATCAAACAGTACATTTGTCTCACAGCTTCATGTGTCTGTCTGGGTTAAGTAGACTTGGAATCTGCAGGAATTTTGAAAAGGAATGCTGAAGTGGTGTCACACTTTTATCAGTCATATCCTCTTTCCTCCTCCTCCCTTCATTCTCAAATGTCATGAGGTTTTCACTGAATTTTTAAGCATTAGGAACAAGGTTGTTATATATATTTTTAACGAAAACTAACTTAAGACTGGTACTCCACAAAAAGCAGGACTCCAAAAACTGTGCAGATTTCAAACAAAATCACTCTACCTGTCACAAAAGGCTGCTTCATTCAGTCAAACAAATCCAAAAGGGCAAAGGTGGACTCTGACGTACAAAGACCAACTGAGGTGGACAGAAACAACGAGGCACAGGTGAGTCTAACGAGGGGGCGGAGCCCACAATCAAAGACTGGAGGGAAAACACAGGAAATGAAACGAGAGGAGAGGTAAGTTTGAACTTAAATCGGACCTAGACCAGAAGTTCCAATTAACGCTGTTTTTTAGTGTGTATCTGCGTCATTACCTCGTTTAAGAAGCCCTGAAGTTTCGAAACAAACAGTTCAGCCATTGCTGAGAACACTGTGTTTTATTGTAATCTCGGGCTCAGTGAAATCTCTGAAAAAACCTGGTCTGGTTACGTAAACAGCGGTTCTCCTGAACAGCAGATCCTCCTGCTCCGGGCACTAGTCCGGGTACATCCGGTTGAGTACATTGAACCGCAGAAGAAGAATAACGTCCGTTGTGGAGGTGTTTCACGAGCAACAGTGTCTTCTGACTCTGGGTCATAGTCATAAAAGGGACTGCCGCGGGGAGTCATGACAAAACTATTTTTAAACATTGTTAAAACAATGTTTTGATAATGAGTAGCAGTGCATCCACCGTTCTAGAGGGGGGAGCTGCGCTTCTGAGAGCTGGTGTGCTGAATATGTCACTTCCGGGTATTGGCCAATCACAAGTCAGTTGGGAAGGCTCTACGCTGGCTGGCCAATCACAACACAGTCTGTCTTCTGGGTGTGAGATTTATGTCTGAAATATCGCGGCTCAGCACAGCGTCAGAAAAGACAGATTTCTATCGGCTCGTTTACAGCAACTAGGAGGTTTTTGACCATAAAAACAAGTTAATGTATGTTAGTAGACCTCCATAACTAACATCTTTGTGCAACAGGACCACTCTATGTGAGCCTACCAAATAAAGTGTTGGTATTATGGTCTGTATTTATATAGAAATTGTGTACTTTTACTCAAATACATTTACTAAATAAATTGTATACTTTTACTAAATAGTGTACTTTTTAATACATTTCCAAAATAAATTGTGTACTTTTACAACATTTACTAAAATAATGCTGTACTTTCACCAAATAAATTGTGTACTTCTACTCAATAAATTGTGTACTTTGACTGCATTTACTAAATCAATTGTATAGTTTTACTACATTTACAAAATAAATTGTGTACTTTTACAAAATTTCCCATAAAAAGGCTAACTTTTACGAAATAAATTGTGTACTTTCACTACATTAACGAAATCAATTGTGTAATTTTACATTTACAAAAAAAAATGTGTACATTTCTGACATAAATTGTGTACTTCTTCTCAATAAATTGTGTACTTTGACTGCATTTACTAAATAAATTGTATACTTTTACTACATTTACAAAATAAATTGTGTACTTTTACAAAATTTCCCCCCAAAAAACTAACTTTTAAGAAATAAATTGTATACTTTTACTACATTTATGAAATCAATTGTGTAATTTTACAACATTTACAAAAAAAAAAATTGTACATTTCGGACATAAAATGTACTTTTACTAAATAGTTTGTGTATAAAATAAATGGTGTACTTTTACTAAATGAATGGTCTACTTTTACTAAATAAATGGTGTACTTTTACTGAAGAAATGGTGTACTTTTACTACTCTCTAATCTCTCTAATGATCCTTAAAAAAAGGACAAACTGGCTGAAATAAAAGAAAGTTGTATTCATCAAAAGCAAAACCTTCCTGTTGTGTAAGAAATGTTGAATTTAACTGAGTCTTCCTTAACTTTTCGGTATTTAACACAAATTTAAAGCAAGTTGAATGTTGTAATATTTGATTTAGACAACGTTAGTCCAAAGTTAGACACTGTTTACTCCAGTATAGTAAACACTTTTGCAGTGCATGGATTCCAAATGTTAGAGGACAGCAGGATTTCAATGCAACACGAGATTTGCTTGTTTTTAAAGATTATACACAGTTTAAAAAGCCTTTCTTTCACAGTTATAACAATGAGGTTTTCTGTTGAGTTTCCCCTGTTTTCAAACCACAGAATCTGTTTTTGTTGTTGCTGTCGAACCACAGATGTATTCCCAGAGTTCCACATATATGGGAAACCCCGACCGAGATATTTACAACCCCAGAGCTGCGTCAACCCCGACCGACAACTGCTCTGACATTCAACAGGTGGCCAGACAAGTCCAGTGGGATCCTCTCTCCTGTTCATCTTCAGGTCGTATGAGTCAGAGAAAAAGTTTTCCGCCAACAAAACACAGCAGAGACGTCTGTTTGGGAAGCTTCTTCTTCTTCTATCTGTCCTGTCGAGGTCAAACATCAGTGGGAAAACTCATATATGAGGCAAAGTGACGGCAGAAGAAAGTATTCTTTAAGGAACGCCACAAAACTCCCATGATGGGAGGGTTTTTATGAGCATGGAATATTTTAGAGCATCAAGTTAATTTGTCACGCTTTCCAATCTGTGAATGTAGTTTCATGCTACACAAGCTTTATGAGATCTCATGTGGTTACGAGCACTTTGTAACAAACCACTGGTTATTCACGCGCAGGACACACAAATACTTTGTTATTGTACTTAAGTACCAATACTTTGTTACTGCACTTTACTACACATACTTTCGCGTTTCTGTACTTTAGTTTGTTATTTATATTTCTAGCAACTTTTACTTTTTACTTCTACATTTCTACTACATTTCCTAAAAACTTGTGTACATTTATTGAAAAAATTGTGACTTTTATTACTTTTACTGAATAAATTGTGTACTTTACTTTTACAAAAAATTGTGTACTTTTACTACATTTACAAAATAAATTGTGACTTTTACAAATAAATTGTATACTTTTACTGCATTTACTGAACTAATTGTGTACTTTCACAAATAATTGTGTACTTTTACTTCATTTACTAAATATATTGTGTACTTTGATGACATTTACTAAATAAAAGGTATACTTTTACTAAATAAATGGTGTACTTTTAATACATTTACTGAATAAATGTTATACTTTTACTCGCTCTACCACTGATTTTACTTACTTAAATACAGTAAATGCCATAAACTTTAAGATTTTAACTTTAACTAACATTATAAAAAAGGTGACTTTAACTTCTACTAAAGTCATTTTCTGGTAACATACTGGTACTTTTACTCAAGTATCACCTTTAAGGAACTGGTTATTTTAAAAGGTTTTGGTAGAGGCTGTAGACGAGGTCGAACAGTCATATGAAAACATGTAAGTTACCAAAGTAAAACATCGTACATGGTCACAAAAACACGACAGACGTTCCACATTTTAGACTCCAGAGACAGTGGTGACCAATTAAAAGCCACGGAAAACGACAAGAACAAGAACAACAACAAGTGGTGGTGAGTAGAAAGTGTTAGAATTTAAGTAAGAAGCAGTAAAAAGAGCAGAGATGTTACTTTGTGCTGTCGACCACTTTGGGCATCATGGGATGGATGACCGTGAAATTTGGCCCAGATGTTCATGGAACCCGGGAGAGTAATCCCAACGACTTTTACGATCCTTTGATGAGTGTAATCAGCAGTTTAAAGTCCTCACTAATCGAGATGAATAACGCTGAGTCAGCGGCTAAAAGCTGTACATACGGTGGTGCGGCGGCTGGCACTGCTGCCTCGCGGCAAGACGGTTCCCATGTTTGAATCCAGTTTCCTTCAACAGAACAAAGACATGCAGATGTTTTTTTTTATAACCATAAACTGTGGTTATAAAAAGGGAAGTAGAGTAGTCAGCCACCAGGGGGCGACTTCATTGATTGCCAGAGGAATTTTAGAATTTTAGTGGAAGTTTATGGGAAAATTAGAAACTTCGACTTCTCACTTGATTTCAAACATCAGTAAACATTTTATACATCACTATTTTCTGTTCTTCTTTAACAGAATAGGAGGCAGATTTTGTCAATTCTGTTCACGTTTAGAGGGAAAATAAACGATAAAACACTGTCATATTTGCTTAAAGATGTCGAACTTTAGCTGCTTATAGCTGTGACCATCTTACGTTGAGATATCGCTGAGATAAACTCGCGTGAACTTCAGATTCAAAGGGACCCGAACCATGTTAAATTTAAATTGTCGGCAAATCCATAATCTGGATCAGATCCAGATCAAGCCCGATGATGGAAACTCTTGAGCGTTTGATCGTGCAGATAAACCGACGGCGATGAAAACACAACCTTCTTATCTTAGCTGCGGTAACAAAAAAACTTTGGAACCAACATTTAGAACAGCTTTTTGAACAAAAAACTGTGTCTTAATAAAAAATAACTTTTGTCTCTGTCTGTGAATCATAACTGTCCAATGGTTTGCTTGACAGGCTTTAAACTTGGTAGGTGAATTTATTGACGACAAATGCAAGGAATGCCACACCAAAAAATACCCAACAAACCCAACAAAGATAGAAAAACAAGGGCACGTATTTAATGGATACAATCAGAGGATGAGAAAAACAGCACAGGAAGTGAAAACCTAACAAGGTACACACACTGGGAAGAATTCCACAATAAAAGAGGAAACTAATGTTGGGCCCAGCATGACTGTGAAGCCTCACTGTCCTTTTGGGAAGCCTGAATGCAGCCTGGACTTAAAATGGCGGTCATAAAAAAACCAAGAGCCACATGGTTGAGAACAAAGAAAAGAGCCCACACCACCAGGGGTTCCCGTCTGTGATGGACTCACTCCCCACAAACCATTGCGGCATATGACGTCCACGGCAGGCAGCCGTTTACCCATTGGTGGGATTCTTGGGGGTCGTACCCCCCAGGAGAAGCCTTTAAAAGCTCAAACCGGCTCCTCCTCTGCCTCTTCCACCATATTTCTTAGCATGAGCGGACGTACAGTTAGGCCCATAAATATTTGGACATCGACACAGTTCTCTTTATTTTGGCTCTATACACCACTACAGTGGATTTGAAATGAAACGAACAAGATGTGATTTAACTGCACACTTTCAGCTTTAATTTGAGGGCATTTACATCCAAATCAAGTGAACGGTGTAGGAATTACAACACTTTCTATATGTGCCTCCCACTTTTTAGGGGACCAAAAGTAATTGGACAATTGACTGAAAAGCTAATCACTGATGTTAAACTGCGGCGCTGCCCGCACAGCTGTTTAATTGTTTACTGTTCTCTGTGCCTTTCGCTTCGCGCGCACCGACAGCGCGATTGTAATAGAAGTCCCCATTCGACCGGTAAAACTGCAGATTTACTGGACAAACTCCAGCTAAATCTGTGTGGTTGAATTAGGCTTCTATTCCTCCCACGTGTCTCCCCTTTATTGTTGTGATTTTGTTCCCGTGTATCACGATCCTGTGTCTTCAACACAGCCCGCGATCACTTATTGAGAGGAAACTTCCGTGATCTGTTAGAACCACAGTTAAGTCGGTCATCGCCGAGGAGCGTCGCCGTGACAACTGTCACGTCAGAGACCCCTCCTTCTTGTTAACTTTTGGTAACAAGACCGCCCCCCCCCCCCCCCCCACACACACACACACACACACATTTCTGCACTCATGTCCATGCCCCTTTCCTGCACATTTGAACACCTTTATCAGTAGTTAGAGGATTGATGTTTGTTGTTCACTTTAATACTTTAATAAATGTTAAACCTTTATAAGTACTGTTTCTGTCTTTTGTGCTTGCTTGTTTGTGACAAAGGAATTTTTGTAACTGTTTCATAAACGCAATATCACATATTGCATAAGCAACAAAAATAAAAGTGCCTCTTTATTAGTGCATGCATGTACCTGGGCATGTTAACAGTGTTAATGGCATCAACGTTAATGCACATAAACGCATGGCGCGTTTCCATGACGACTGACCGGAAAAAAGACGCACCTGACGACTCGTAAAATGAGTCTCTAAAGTAACACTAACCTTTAAAAACAGAGGCACACATACACAGTACACAAGTACGCTGGTTATTTGTAGCGCTGCTCTTTTCCTGTGATAAACAGACCGCTCCAGTTCGACTGTAGGCGTGCTAACAGCGCTAAAGGAGCTAACACAGCTAACTGGTAAACGGTGCCTGGACTCTGGTGCCACGACACATAAACATCATGCACGTCTTTTCTGGTCAGTCGCCATGGTAACGTGCCATGCTTTAACGTTTGCTAACATTGACGCCGTTAGGCCGTTAACATGCCCAGCACTACTCTTTATTTAAAGCTCACATAGAGTGGTCCTGTTGCACATATATCTTAGTTATGGAGGTCTACTTACATATATTAACTTGTTTTTATGGTCAAAAACCTCCTAGTTGCTGTAAACGAGCCGATAGAAATCCTCTTTTCTGACGCTGTTTCCCAGCTGCGAGATTTGAGACTCAACTCTCACCCCCAGAAGACAGAGTCTTGTGATTGGCCAGTACTCGGAAGTGACATATTCAGCACACCCCCCCCCCCCCCCTCTGGAATGGTGGATGCACTGCTACTCATTATCAAAACATTGTTTTAACAAAGTTTAAAAATAGCTTCTTCACGACTCCCCGCCGCAGTCCCTTTTATGACTTTGACCCAGAGTCAGAATACACTGTCGCTCGTGAAACACCTCCACAACGGACGTTATTCTTCTTCTGCTGTGCAATGTACGCAACAGGATGTGCCCAAACTAGTGCCCGGAGCAGGAGGATCTGCTGTTCCGGAGAACCGGTGTTTACGTAATCGGACCAGGTTTTTTCAGAGATCTCGCTGAGTCAGAGATTACAATAAAACACAGCGTTCTCAGCAATGGCTGAACTGTTTGTTAAGCCCAATTTATACTCCTGCGTAAAGTGCTCTGCGTAGGTTACTCAGAGACTCTGCGTCGGCGCAGAGACTGTCAAAGAGCCTCTGCGTCGTCTCCGACTGCACAAAATATACATTATAATATATAAAATATTCTCCGTCAAGGGACAACGGAGATGGCAAGAGCTGCGATTGGTCCTCAGGACAGGCCGAGATAGCGCTGCTCTGTGCTGGCTCACTGTGCACACCCAGCGTCCAGAGAGGCGGAGCTGATCACCGCCGAGAACGTCGCTGCCAAACTATAATATACGTCATATCTTAACACACACAGCACATGTTTAGACTCTAAATGGCCAATTTCTCGTCTCAAATTATCTTAAAACTGCGTTTCGTGACACAGAAAAGTGAGAAACGGCCACTGTTTCAACAACAACAGTCTTTCTCTCTCGGACACCATTGCTCACTGTAGCCAGAAGCAACAACCTTGCGCAGCGACCCCTACTGATTGGGGAGTGCGTATCCGTCAGTCGGATAACACATACGCAGTCGGAGAAGTATAATGTGGCCTTTAAACAAGGTAAGGACGCAGATACACACTAAAAAACAGCGTTAATTTGAATATCCTGTCTAGGTCCGCTTTAAAAAAAAAAAAAAAAAAAAATAGATTCTGAGTCGTAGTAAATGAGAATCGTGATTCTTATGTGAATCAATTTTTTTTTGGCACACCCCTAATTATGACACATGCTAACTTGAAATGAGTGTCCCTATATAGTGCTGAGACAGAACGTTGTCTCTTAGCTTTGTTAGCATTGTGAGCAGGGGTGGACGGTGTATAGGGACGATTTGGGCGAAGCTCAACCAACTAGGAGGAGAAAGAGAATTTTTTTTCCTCAGCAATTCCAAAGATCATTAGTACTAATATTCCTTTCAGTCGTCTCTGCCAGCAAAGGTAGTTATTATCAGTGTTCTAGACATATTATCTGTCATTGTCCAATCAGAATCGTCAGATTCAAGTGACGTTTTATGGTCCCGCCTCTTCTGGGGCGATTTGACTGACGTGGAGAATCGGCAGAAAATTCTCCCTTTGACTTTCATATTAAATTTTTTTTTTTTGAAAAATGCATTTTTAATCACGATTTATGTGCATGCACTAACGTGCTCGCGTCATATGTAAATTGAGTAAAGAGAGGAGGGGATAACTTCTCTTCACTCCACGTCTCTCGATAAGTTTTTCGTCTCTCTGATAGCGGTGCTCTGAGCGAAGCGAAGCTCACGGTTTTTAAAAATACACCGACGATTGTACTCTTTTAATCAGTCCCAGCACGAACTGATAAGTACACATAGTTTGACCAGTGCCACAGAGTTCACGCTTTCATACGTGTTAGCTGTTTACGGCTCGTAGCAGCGGACAGCAGTCATTTGAAGCTACGTTCGTTAGCTTGTTTGCTAACATTGCTTGTATCGCTCAGAGTTTAACTGCAGGTTAAACTTCACGCAAATCAGACAATCGGACTGTTTTGTGTAAGAAAGTATTCTAAGATGCCTTTAGCAACACATGTAAAGATCCAATTCTGCACTTTCCTTTACACTTAATGAATAATTTGACGTCACTATCTTGTCATATGTTTGTTGTATGTATCTGGTAAAGGTTGTAAAAGCTCTTGATCCTTGGTCAGTAAATAAATACTTGACTTAATATGCTGCCCCTGTCTTTATGTGGTTGCTGGACACATATTGTGTCCTGTTTAGCTATTTTACATCATACATTAGATTCATTCAAATAATATTTGTTTATCAAGTTGCCATCTAGTGGACACAAGGAGGACTGTTAATCACCTAAAAACAAATTGATACTGTCTTGCTTTATGCACCCCCCCCCCCCCCCCCATTTTCTTCAGGAGCCGCCATTGATTGTGAGGATGTAGAATCTTGCTACGGCTGCAAGATGATAGCACTGACTTCACGTTGACAGACATCGTAGCCACAAGGGAAAAAGCAGATTTTGTCCTCTAAAACCAATGCCAGCTTACGTCTGCGATATGTCATGAATGTGTTTGTTGCTTTATGTCACCCTGAGACGGTCCCTGCATGAGTTTTTGGTTGTTGTTGTTCCGGAGTTTGTGTTGGTACGACCCAGCTCTGGACCACCGTGACTCCTTCTTCGAGGTGACGTCACTGAAGTGAAACAGCTGCTGCTGCTGCGACGTTGTCATCGCCGCTGAAATACTGTAGAGGATAAATCCCACGGCATCCAAAGAAATTATAAAAATGGACACCAGAGCTCTTCATTTCACAGCCGTGATCATTTTTCACTCCGGTCCCTTGATAATTATTGTCACTATATAAAAAGCCTTTTATATAATTAACTTAGTATTAATTGGAATCACACTCCTCAAGAGAAACCATCTGCTCCCAGGCTCAGTTCTGCCTCTCTCCTCACTTTCAATCTGAACAAAAAAAAAAGATGCACAGTTCTGGCTTTAGCTGCTTAATCTGCTGACACTGAGATTACACAAGTCAGCACAAGACACAGACTCCGGGCTAACAGCTCGCTCATCACTCAGGCTTAGAGGTTATACGAGCAGATGTTTTGAGTCTGCGCTGTCACTGGAGGGGGGGTGTACATCACTCTTGAGTTATGTCCAATACCTGTAAGTCGCAAAAATGTCATCTTCTTTTTTTTGTTCCACCTTTAAACACCAGCGTCTTTGCTGAGAGAGAGCAGAGAAAATTAGCCAACGGTTGCCAAATTGTTTCCAGCTCCAGAAGCATCAGGTCTCACGAGGCTCCGCTGTATGTGAGGGAAAATGTAATTCTAGGAGCTGCTGTAATGGATTGAGCTGTCCACTTCTCTGTATTGTCCTTTCAATATTCAGCTCGGGCGGGCGAACACAACAAACTTGTCTCCAGCGCGGTGTGTGTGTGTGTGTGTGTGTGTGTGTGTGTGTGTGTGTGAAGCCAAGAGGCTTCTTCAGATCTGAAAGTTTGTCCTACTTTTAGGCTGTCATATAGCTGCTGGCAAACCAGCTAAAAGGTGCATTACCACTGCTTTTATGACCCAGAACTTCACTTTTAAGCAAGTCCAAGTCACCGACAGCTAACTAAAGCTAAGCTAACCCTAAACTTAAGTAGTGCAACTGTTATATATTATCTGCTTCTGGTCTCTCTCTTCTGTCTCGACCTCACCTCACTTTCCCCTTTGTCTCCCCCTCTTTCTGTCTCCCAGCTGTCCTCTGTACCCCATTTGTCCTTTCACCACAACCGGCCTCCGAAATTTGCTGCATATTTTCTGATTCTGGAACTGTTGGTTTTCTCTTCTCTCTGTAATAGTGTAAGGTTTCAGCCTTACTATGTACAGTTCCTTGAGATAATATATACAGTATATATATAGATATCTATATATCTATCTATATATATATATACTGTATATAGATCTATATATCTATATATACACACATACACAGTACACAGGTACGCTGGTTATTTGTAGCACTGCTGTTTTCCTTTAATAAACAGTCCGCTTCAGTTCCAGTGTAGGCGTGCTAATGGCGTTAAAGGAGCTAACGCTAACTGGTAAGCTAACGGTGCCTGAACTCGCGGGCATGTAAACATGACATCACGCATGTATTTTTCTGGGTCAGTTGACATGGAAACGCGGCCTGTGTTAATGTGCGTTAACGTTACGGAACATGCCCATCACTATTACATATATATATATATATATACATCACAACATATGTATGTATATATATATATATACATACATATGTTGTGATTTGGTACTATATAAATAAAGTTGAATTGAATTTGAACGACAGAAGACCCAAATCTTGCACAGTTTAATTCCCAATAATCCGTCACATACAATCGATGTTAAACATTTGAATTTGAGTTTGCATCTAATAATTTGGAATTAAGGGATCAAATTAAGAGTGAACATTTGGTGGTTGCTGCACACAGACAGACAGACGGACAGCTGTGCAGATGTTAAATATGAATATGCAAATTTCACAGATGGAGAAACCAGCGACTGTGTAAAAGTAAGTGAATACAGAACAAGATCTCATGTGGGACTGTGCTACTACTATTATTAGCTGTGTACTGTAATACATCATCAAATACAGAATTACACAACTGTGTACGATGTATTTTTGCTGATCTGATGTTTGCATACAAGGGAAAGGGATATCAATACAAACAAATCAGATTTAATTTAATTCACAAAGTCATGTATTTCACACGTATTTGAAGCACAGAGAAAAAGGGCTTTGGTCGGTGGAGTGAAATATGGCGAGACGTTGGCCAAAGCAGCAGAGGACAGTTCCGAGACCAAACCTCGGAAAAATGTGTTGCGGTGTTATGGTAACATTATGGTGTGTTTTTGTGGAGAGGACATTGCGACACTGTGAGGGGAAAAAACCATGATCTTTTCTTAGCCCCCGAGCCACGTGCTCTGTGTGCCTAAACCTAAACCACAGATTACTCACTGTTTCTAAATCGTGCTGCATTCACGACAAGGAAACGGTTACATCATCCTTGCATCTTCCAAAACTGCCTCAAGTGGTTAAACGACTGCTGAAGGTCCAGTGTGTGACAATCGGGAGGGTTTGTTGGCGGATGTTAAATATATTACCCTCCACTGTGTTTGTGTAAGTGCGTGAGTGCTTAATCGCTAGAAAATGAGCTTGTTTTCATTAGAATAAATCTTTTCAAGGAAGGGTCTGCTTCCACGGCAGCTGCCAACTTGTTTCTACAGAAGCCCGGATGGACAAATTAGCCATAATGTGCATTTTGCACTTAGAAGCATGAGTATCCTACTCAAACGAAGATGAACAACATAATTTCAGGGTACGTGAAGGCCACCGTACACTCGGGCTGAGGTTCTACCTCTAACCATTTGCTTCTGAAAAACCTTTTACCGAAGAAAGAGTTTTTCAAGGGTTCTTGGTTCCAGTAAAACCCCTTTCCTGAATAAAGGGTTGTAAAGGGTTCAACCCTCCAAAAGGGTTCCAGGTGGAACCTTTATAAAAAAGGTTCTACATGGAGCCAAAAAGGGTTCTCCTATGAGGACAAGCTGAAGAACGTTATATGGTTCTACTTAGCACTTTTATTTCTATGAGTGCAGTTCGCTGACGAGAGGGTTCAGCAGAAGACTCCTCCGTTCCCTGCAATCTGCATTCTCACCATTAGATGTCACTAGGGCCCGAATTAGAAGTGGTATTGTATTAAAAGGTTTAATGTTTATTTTAACGTGTGTGAGACGGAAGACGAGAGGAGAGAATCAAAAGCCCTACTCCCACCGCTGTAGCATGAAATAAGTCTGAAAAGGGAAACCGCTGCAAATAAGCCAATGTACGATCACAAATTACCATAAAAACAACACTTAAATTTGCCACAGATTAGGGGACGTCAGTTGAGGAGGAGGTGCGTAATCTGTCCTGAGGAGCGACTGCGTTGATAAAGCTAAAATAATGTCCCAATCACCCAGACTGTAGGTGATCAAATTAAGTTAGCTCTGTTGATTTAGTGAAAACTTGCACACTAATTAACTCATGTTAGTTCATCGTGTTTGCTAGTTTTCAATCAGGAAAATAAACCTAACCTAATGTTGGCTTCATTCCACCAGTCTTGTAACCAAAGTTATGCCCCTTGCATATGAGGACGCATTTAGGACAGACCTTTAAAGCAGAACTATGCAGGATTTTTACCCTAATTCACAGCGTCAGAGTCATTGCGATGGTTAAAAGTCTTGTTTTGGGGAGATTTGGAGGCTGTCTCCACTGCCCCCTACTGTCTTTTAGCAGGAAAAACCAGCCTTCCAAGCTCATAAACCTCCAGATTCCTCAGAATCAGGAGGTCTCTCAAAGGAGGTCTTGGGTCATTATGGCAGAGTTGGCGAAAAACAACCAGAGAAAACCGTTGTCGGAGGAAACGAGGAAGAGGAAACGTCGCCATTTTCCGAATGCGGAGAACATTTGGGATCATCTCCAAAAACCAAAAAACCTCCCCTTGTTTTAAGACATGTGAATAAGTAACGACATTGTTATTCAGGAGCACAAGTTCACAAACACACACATGTATATTTTGCAGAAAAGGTTCCAGTGGAAACACATTAACATTAACCTGTTAAGCTTTTTATTCCATCAGAGTCCACAGAGAATGAGCTGCCCTCTGCAGAGGTTAGAGATCAGGCCTATGATTGGAAAGTCACCAGTTCCCGGACTGTCTGGGGAAAAAGTGGTTCGTGGAACATAAATGAATAATGCTTCCCCCCCTCACAAACACACACTGCCGGGACGAGCGGCGGCGTCCTCGCAGTAGCAGCAAAGAGCAGAGTGTTGGACAGAAAAAAGGAAAAGGAGGTAAACGAGCGAACAGGGGCTGACGCAGTGTTTGGTTGACGTTCCCCTGAGAAACAATTGTGCAGAGATGTTTTGTGAGACTACATCGATCAGGACAGTAATATACAGCTCCCAGAACAGATTATGTTCAATCCAATAAGGGACAAATTGGAAACAGAGCTGCACCGGTTTGTCATGTACAAAGAATTCAAAATATGTGGAGTCGACTCCTACATCTGCATTCAATGATGTCGAAATAAACCCGGGCCTGAAACGTGTCGACTGCACCACCACCAAGGTTTGATTTGATTTATTTCACAATCGGAGGCGAGTGAGTGAGTGGCTTTTCCATATGGATTTGCAATCTGTGTGCAGAAGGATATCACTTTTTTTCTTCTTCACATGATAAATAAAATGAGCCTCCGTTGAGTTATCAGCTCATATCTGAGAGGTGAAGTCTGATGACGTGTTTGTCTGATTGAGGAGGAAGGCATCAACACAGCAGCAGCAACATTAGTCACGTTTAAACACGTTACGCGCCACGTGTGAGATGTATATCGTCTGATATATGCAGCCGAGTCTGCGAGCACTGTCACATTATTTCTCTGCTTGTACAGTCGCAGATACGGAAATGGAGCGTGATGATGCGGTTGCCGTGTTGTTACCGTGCAGATAAAACCCTGTCACCACCAAAATAAAACCGGTTACAGAACAGTTGCGTTGGTGATACGCATCAATTCCAGTCAACGACGTGTCAAAGTTTGCAAACGTCCGCGTAAAAAGGTTGCGTGTCAAATTCAGCGTGAGCGGGAGAGGACGTAAGAAAATAAAAGTCATTCCCTGACCTACTTGGAAAAGAAAAAAAGAAAAATTATCTAACGTGTGTGAGACGGACAACGAGAGAAGATCGAGTGAAACAAACTACTCACGCCGCTGTAACATGAAATAAGTCCAAAAAAGGAAATCGCTGCAAATAAGCCAATGCACAATCACGGATTAGTAGAAAAACAACACCTGAATCTGCCGCAGATTAAGGACTGTCACTTGAGGAGGAGGTGTCTAATCAGTCCTGAGGATGGATTGCGTTGATAAAGCTCAGAAATGTGGACACGTCATGTCCCAATGTCCCAACCACACAGACTGTAAGTGATCAAATTAAGTTAGCTATGCTGTTGTTAAGTAAGCGTATGTATTACGCTTTATTATTAACGATTTATTTGTGCTTAAAATAAAAAATCCGGTATACGCAGATCACAGAAAGAATCTTTGCAAGCCTATCATCCCCCTGTTTCTTCAGCCGGTATGAATACCGTTCCGTTTGTTGCGTTTATGACATTTACAGTGTATTTCTGTGTGAGAAAACCTAGCCTCGTGTGTCATGGTATACGTCCGGTGCGAGCCCAAGGACCCTGGTATGTTCGCGCATCAGGGTCATGTAGTATGTATAACTTCACCATCGGGTGGCGGTACAAGTCTGGACGCAGGGAATAGGCCACATTAGTCCCAAAGAAGAAGTGAAACGATGCTACAGCTCCCTCGGACACGTCTTGTTCGAGCGGTTCATCAGCTGCGAGGTCCGTCAGGTGGTTCGAGGCTCGAATGACTATCTTTTTGGCGACCATTTCCTCTGTTGTAAAAGTAGTAAAAATCTTAAAGTCTATGACATTTACTGAGTATCAAAAGTAATGTATGAAAAAGGATTAAAACATTGAGGCGTTGTCTTTCAACTGGAAGGTTGTGGATTATTTCTTCTGATTTTACATGGTAGTAACTCGTAATGAAGATAGTCAGAGGTAAATGTAGTGGAGTAAACGTAAAAGTTGCTTGAAATATAAATAAAGTACAGATCCGTGAATTTTGTACGTATAACACTGTAGCTATTGACAAACCAGCTGAAAGGTGCATTATCGCCACCTACTGGACTGGAAAGAAAAGCCCAAATCTGGGCTTTTATGGCCCAAAACTTGACTTTTAATCAAGTCCCTCTTTCCCTTTGTCTCCCCTCTTTCTTTCCCCCAGCTCTCCTCTGTCCCCCATTTTGTCCTTTCACCACAACTTTCTGTGATTCAGTGACAACAGCAGCAGCAGCAGGGCTCCTCTCTCTTTCTTTTTATTTGTATTCCCGCCCAGCGTTTTTGATCCAATCGTACTCCACTCGAGGCCTCGCTAATGAGACCGCTGTCTCTCAAAGGACCGCAACAAACAAGGCTTTTTGTTTGACATCGGTTAGTTTTCTTTGGCGCTCTTGTTATTGAGTTCGTTGTCTTTTCTCCGGTCGACCTCGGATCGTTCTCCTCTGTCAATGACGATAACTACGACAATTAATTTAAAAATAGGCACAAAAGAATCTGATGGAAACCCATGATAATCACATTGACGTCTATTAATAAATGTTTTACGGTAGATTCATTGATGATTGAGAGAATTTAATGGAGAATAAATAGATAATAAAGAAATACTTAATCTTTTTGGCCCATCACATTATTATTATTAACAACAGGAGTTTGAAAAAATTGAGAAAGAAACTGAGTCTGTTTGGCAGAAATCATCATTTTTGTGGAGGAGGAAATGGCTGTTTGTGGTCGACCGCCGGTTACATCGGTGTTCTGCTGCTATTTAATTTAATTTAATAATATTTTATCAATTATCAATTATTTTTACACTTTCCAGTTTGGCAACAGCATATTGGTTTGTTTGGTTTCTTAAACCAAAAGAAAGAAATTGGACTCATTAGATCACTAAGGCTTTGTTTAGACTGAAATCCCCAAATCTTATTTTTTAAACCTATACAAATTATATCGTAAACTGTGAAAAAAAGTCAAAATTTCAAGGCAACTAAAGATCTCGAGTTTTAAAAAAAGTTCCATCAACTAAAATCATTTTGTTAGACAAACTTGTAAGTTCAAATTGTGCCAACTCAAAATTCTCTTTTCAAACAGTTTGGCTAACTAATCTTTGTCAGATAATTTAAAAAACGTTTTACAATATAAAATGTTGTATTTTGAGTTGGCACAACTCTAACTTACAAGTTGGCTGCAAACTCAAAAATTGATTGCATCAAGTTGCAGAGTTTTCTCGACAATTTTTTTTTACAGTGTACTTGTTTTTTTTTGTGATTTCAAATGCAATTCTGATTGTATTTTTATAGATCTGAACGACTCCAATCACTGAGATAAGGTTTCTCCCGTGATTTCACTTAACTCTGTTACCGTCTTTGTGACGTCAATCCATTATGTTGCAGTTTTCTAATTTTGCCGGATGATGGAAAACACAACGCGAGCAGAACAGGAAGAGCGGAACAGGAAGTCAAACACCTAACAGGTCATTGAAAGGTTCGTACTGAAAGCTACGAAATGCCACGGATCCGGGGTCACGTTATAATATCCCTAACCCTAACCCATAACCATAACAGTAACCGTAACGCGACCTATAGACCGGAAAAATTCGTATCATTGGATTTCCGTAGGATAATACACGAAAAAAACAGGGTACCAACATTTTTGTACATTTCCATACAAACCAGGTGTAGTAGAACGGACCCAAATGCAGTGCAGGACAGTCGGTAACAGTCTCTATTAGAACCACAGCAGAAGAAATGGCAAAGGGCAAAGCTCACCAGACAGAAACCAGAGATACTGAGGCAGAAACGTGGTTCAGAACAGAAGGCGGAGACGAGATCCAGGGTTAAATAAACAGAAATAAACTCTGGAGAGTCTCAGGTGAGGGCGAAGAACAGTCCGGCAAAGGAGTGAGTGAGGAGCTGTGATCACAGGTGAGTCGTGTTGGCTTGATGAGGAGGTAGAGTGGGGCGGAGTCAGGTGAGTGGGAAACTGCTGTGACACATTAAGCGTCCCAGTATCTTTCAGAATAAAAGCCCTCCCAGTGTTTACTACAGATGTGAATCGGTATTGGTTCGATACTGGTCAAAATCAGTGGATCAGATATCAGTAACTATAGAAATCCGTGTGGAAGACGAGATAGAACAATGTCAACATGGACACTATAATGTGAACAGTTGGTCAGGAAGATCAGATTCTGATCAGATGTTCTTACAAATCTGATTTGGACTAGGCCTTAGTGACTTCACCTTGATAATACTAGGTCCAAATGTATATACATTGGTTGGCGTCAGGTTGCCATAGCAACCACTGTAAATATAACGGACTATAATCTCTTCCAGGATCATGATCTCCGTTCTTGTTAATGCACAAAATTAAGAAATGTGCTTTAAAAATTTGCTGGAAAAGTGGAGTTTTAAAAGCACAGCGTAATGTTTTCATGTTGTAACTTCTTACAGATGTGATGAGGGTTGTTCTGTTTTTGTGAAGTTTTTGAGGTGAGAAGTTGTCGGAGTCTCGAGGGGAAACTGAATGTGAAGGTTTTCATTTGCTTCAGCAAAGAACATCTTTTTTTTTTTTTTTTTTTTTTAAAATAAGGTGTTTATTGCCTCGCCACATTAATGCACACGGGATCAGGAGCTAATCTTAGACGACTCGTCTTTAAAAAAAAACGTGAAACAGCAGCTGGAGACGCAAGAGAGGAGGTGCTTTCTGTTTCTGGGTATATTTTCTTTGAGAGAGTCATTTTCTCATCATCCCCATGGATTAATTGGCAAAAGGGAGATGAGGTTACATTTATTTTTTTCCATTAAAGTTGTGATTTTTTTCTTCTTCCCTCGTCTGCTGGGCTCATTCTGTGAAATTAGCTTTTTTTTTATGTGTGTGATCTCGATGCAGTTTTCTCCATCGTCCTAAAAATGTCAGTATTTTACTGAATGTTCTGCAGGATACAAACCTATTCATGTTTATAATCTATGAATTCCTGTTCATAATCTGTGCATTCATCTTTATAATCTGTGCATTCATGTTTGTAATCTCTACATTCATATTAATAATCTGTGCATTTATCTTTATAATCTGTGCATTCATGTTTCCAATCTATGCATTCATGCTATAGTCTGTGCATTCATCTTTATAATCTGTGCATTCATGTTTGTAATCGATGCAGTTATCTTTATAATCTATGCATTCATCTTTATCATCTATTATTAGTAATCCGATATTTAAGGAGTTGTGTGGTATTTCACAAGCACTAAGGGTTAATTAATCAAATCAAATAAACATTGAGAGAAACGGATTGCGGTGTGATTACGATCCACAGCACGATAGATTAACGTGCGTGTGTGTGTGTGTGTTCACGTCCAATCTGCACACACTAATAATATAATATATTTAAAACACCACACATCAGTTGCTTCTGCAGTTTTTACCCATTTAAGATGTATATAATGGTTCTTATAGACACACTTGTGTGTGCGTGTGTTTGTGTGTGATACCGTTTGTTTACTCTAACTGTTTTACTTCCCCACCAACACTTGGCCGCTCACCCTGAGAAACTCTGACCACAAACTGCAACTGAAGGTGTAAAGTTGTTCACCAGCAGCCAAGACCAACGCAGCACAATTCAAAAACACACAGACACACACAAACACACACCACCACAATGCAGGAGTCGACGGCAAATTATTAAACGCATAATGAGAGTGAAAAAACACAAGTGAGCGTCAGGTTTATGGTCAGCGCTGACCAGAGCCAACACAGGGGCAGAAATCCAGAAATCACAAACTAAACAGACACACTTATTATTATTAATAATGACACATTGCACATACAGCAGCACGTGTAATCTTTACAATGTTTGACATGTTGAGTTAATGTGCTTATTTGTTTCCCTGACAGAGACGAGAAATAGGCCTCAGATAGTTAGCCTAGCTTAGTTTAGCTTAGCTCAAAGGAACTTGAACTTGGAACAAGGAATATTACAACATAACTAATGACCAGTGTTGGGGTAGTTACTCAAAAACTAGTAAAAAGTTACTAGTTACTGCTGTAAATTATAATGAGATTACTTTACTTGTTACTGGATTTGAAAAGTAACTTCACTACTTATTACTTTACTTTCCCGTTTCTTAATTTACCATGTAGATATGTGGACAAACATCACTTAGCCTGCCCACATAGTGTTTATTGTATAATGTGTACATAATGGCATGTAAAACTATATGATCCAACGCAGACTGGATCATTTCTCTATGCGCAGTTTTATCCCCACATCCATATATGACACATACATAATGACCTTTATGATGAGGATTGAGTACAGTCGCGATGAAATACAGGAGATCAGAGTAGATCTTAGTAAAACGTGTTGACAGATTCTCAAGAGCACACTTTTCATTGTTTTCACTCCGTGGTCTCTTTAGCCCTGTAATTAAGGGAATAACAGATGCATCAGATGAGCTGATCTCTTTAGCTGCAGCCAAGTTTCGCTTTTGCGCAAAGAATCTTTCCAGCATTTAATAGGTGCTGTTCCACTGTGTACTCACATCTTGTTGGAATAATTTTATTGGTGTTCCAAACTGATCTTGGACAGACTCTAAGTGGGTATAGACAGGCGTGTGCTGGCCACAGTTTTTGCGTGTGTCATCGCAACATCGTTTCGGTGGTTACTGGGGAAACGGGAGGTAAATTAAGGGGTAAAATTAGGGCACCTAATTTCTTATTATTTTCAGTACAGGCCCCAGGACGCCCGGACGCCCTGCTGGCTAAAAGCCTGTTCTCCGGCGTCTCCATTTCCCTCCTTCGCACCAGCAACTACGTCACACAAATCGATCTCCATGACAACAGTGCCCAGGCAAGCACACACATAAGCAACACACATGCACACACATCACTTAAACGGATCAGAACTTTACATATAGGCAAACACAGCATGAGTAACGCAGAAAAGTGCGTTACTATAGTCAAGTAAAATAGTGTAGTTACGGATATTTTTAGAGTAATACGTTACTTTACTGCGTTACCCAAAAAAGTAATATCGTTACTGTAATCCGTTACTTTGTAACTCGTACCCCCAACACTGCTAATGACACACACTAAAGTTAACATTAAGAAAAGTTAAATGGGGGAAAATAAGTATTAGAGTATAGAATAAACATTAAACATTGTTAATAAGCTAGCTGCTAGTAGCTAAGAAGCTACCCGTTTCTCACTGGAGGTTTCAACTGGAACACCCCTCTGAAGCGGGAATTCTGGTATTTTTCTACCTGGGTCTTATGTTATATGTTTATAAATGTGGGCGTGTAAGTGAACAGTGGGCGTTTCCATGATGACTGACCGGGAAAAGATGTTTACCTGACTCCCGATTGTTAAAATGAGTCTCTAAAGTAACGCTAAAGTTTAAAAACGCTGGTTATTTGTAGCGCTGCTCTTTTCCAGACTGCTCCAGTTCGCCTGTAGACGCGCTAACATCGCTAAAGGAGCTAACTGGTAAACTGTTAGCCTGAACTCTGGTACATGACGTCACACATGTCTTTTTACTGTCAGTCATCATGGGAAAATGTCATACGCTAACGTTGACGCCGTTAGTGTCGTTAAGTTTGTTGACTCTGCAGCCACCGAGCGATGATTCCTGGTCCCACTGCAGCTTCCGTGAATAAATAGCGTCTCTTGATTTCATCTGCTGTCGTCCAGCTGTCGTCATCACCACAATCCTTCTCTCCTTCAGCTTTGCGAGACTCAGGACGATGCCGACGATGATGATGGAAAATAAAGAAGTTTCTGATCCATCGCGCAGAGCGACCTTGACAATGACGAGTGGACGATGATGATGATGGTGGGGGAGCGAGGGTCCGCGGTGGCGACGATGGCGTCGGTGTCCATTCGTCTCGCATCGCTGGGATTTATGAGGATTTGGGTGTCATCCTCTGACAAGGCGCACATTCTTCCTGGTGCATTATGGGCCTGGATGATAGCGGCTGGAGGTTTCCCTGTAAATAACCTGGAGGTTATGTTTTTTATTGAGTTACACGTCATGTCGGATTTATGACTGAAGCCCATGAACGAGAAGAGAATATGAGAGTTTACGAGTGGAAACCGCAGTCAGAGCAAAAGGGAGCAGGAAAATCACACATTACTGTAGATAATAGGCAACTTTAGCCTATTAATTACCCATTTTAGTGCAACTAAAGGGGAAACTATGAGTCTTTGACACTTAAATTAACACTTTTTAGGTGTTTTATTTTTATTTTGATGGTAACTGAAAGCTCAAACAAACTTGGAAGAGAAGATTACATCAACTCCAGGAAATAATATTAATATTAACATAACTAAAAAGTTTAAAACCCAGTGAGCTAAAAACCACACTAAAAAAAGAACACAGATAGAAGAATACAATGAATGAATATGAATAAAACATGAATATTTTAATAAAGGCGAATAAAAACAATCTATAAAAATTCTGATTAAACACAGTAGAATGTTAAAGGAAACAAAAATAAAGCTAAAACAAGTGCAATTATAACCAGAGTATGATGAGAAAACAGAATATGAAAACTATAAATAATGCTAAATTACATTTTAAGAACAGTTTTTACATTAATACAAAGAGAAATATTGTTTTTCATGGTCAACTAAATAATGATAGAATAATATTCTGGAAAAAGCAACAGTTCATGTTCAGAAGCTTTGGTTCAGCATCATTTCAAAATAAAAGCCTCTGTGTTGATATGGATTGATATATAGACATACAAAAAAATATATTGTCATTATCCTAACTTTTTATATGTAAGATTTATATATATATGTTTTAAATTGTTTTGTAAATTGTAATTAATTTTATTGTATGATGTTATTAGGTGTTATAGATATAACTGGGAAAACACTTTTGTCGTCCGATCTTGACTCTTGATGAACAAGGGTTTATACCATTCTTACAAATCCAACGATCGTGTTAATGACACGATGAACAACGGTTGTAAATAAAGTAGCAGCACTTGGCAAAGAGACACAAGACGAGGAGGACACGAATGCTGCATCACAACAAACCGAGATCGATCCCACGTGTCCTTTGTTTGGGAAATAAATAAATTAGTCATTAATCCAAGTCTCGCTGAAAACGTTAGCTGGGCGAGGGTTAGCAGCGCCGCAGCGTGCATGTCCTGCAGCTTCTCTTCTCTTCTGCAAACATGTCCTCGCATGGTTTACAAAGGCATCCTTTGTTGAGCGGCCAAAGAAAAGGATTCTGGATTGGATCGCTAGTGCGTTTTCAAAGCGCTGCATGTGTGACGCGCTTGTTTGGGCAGAGGAAAGTGCTTACTCAGGCCTGGAAGGAAAGACTGGATGTTTTAATTGTGTTATTACTGATTATTATTTCAGGGTACGACGTTGTTTCTCCACACACGATAAGTTAAAAGTGATAGTTCAGGTGGTTGCCATTATTTAAACCATTTTTGCCAGAGGAGACACAGGGAAAAAAGCAGATTTTAGCCACTTGTGAACCAGCTTACCTCATATAATCTAACACCCAGTCTTGTATAAAGTACCTAAAAGTACTAAAAGTATAGGTTTTAGAAAGTAAAAGTATTAAAAAAATGAGCAGTTGTCAGTTGTGGGTTCAAATCCTTGAGCAAATACACTTAATCCTATGTTGCAGCGTGTGAATGGGTGAAAACTGTAGTGTAAGGACTAGAAAAGCTCTCTTTGAAATAAAAGTGCTAAGTAGAACCATATAAGGTTCTTTGACTTGTCCTCATAGGAGACCCTTTTTTGGCTCCTGGAACCCTTTTGGAGGGTTCCACCAAGAACCCTTTTAAAACCCTTTATTCAGGAAAGGGGTTTTAAAGGGTTCTCTGGATCAAAATGGTTCTTAATGGAACCATTAGTGTTACCAAGAACCCTTGAAAAACCCTTTATTTGGTAAAGGGTTTTTCTGAAGCAAATGGTTCCAGGTAGAACCTCAGCCCTTGTAGAAGAACCCTTTTGGAACCCTTATTTCTAAAAGTGTAAATACAGACCATAATACCAACTCTTCTTATTCTGATTTTATTTGGTAGTAATGAGAAACAAAGAGAGTTAGGAAATGTAGTGTAGAGTAAAAGTAATATGTTGCTAGAAATATAAATAATAAAATGAAGTACAGATGTGTGAATTTTGTACAGTAAGGTAATGTAATTAGAAGTATTTGTACTTTTACTATTACCACACTGTCTACACTTCCTTAAGTCTACTTTATCTCACTGTCATACAACAATTTCTGACTGTAAAGTGAGGTTTTAAAGCCGCTTACTCTCCCACACCAAAGTCCATAGAGAAAATTGGCGTTTTTAGCTCATGGGGGAAACAGGAGCTGCTGTTCTACCACTGCGTTGTTTGGTAAATTTGTGTCACTGATGTGACTGGAATGATGGATTTTTCGAACACAGAAGTCACAAAGCAACATATTTGAAGTTACTTGTGGAGGCGACAGTGGATCAACAACTCCTGTGTGCTGTGATGTAAAATCGCTGATTTTCTCTATGGGGTTTGGTATTGATGACAAAACGGCACAGACTTCAGTTTCCGGTTGGAAATGGCAGAGAAAAACAAACAAACAAACAAACAAACAAACAGAAAAACATATTCTTAACATGCTGACGCTGTGCTAGCACCTCACTTTAAAGTTTAAACCTTTTAGGCAGACAGTTTTATATCTAATCAAGCGTGAAAGTGCAATTAATAGATGAACAATGGGGATAAGAGAGAACGGACCTGAAAAACACATCTGAGTTAAATGTTGGTCGTTGTGAACTTGACAACACTTCATTGCCTTGTCGTTGTAAGCAGCTTTTTTCCCCAACAAAGCATACAAACCAGGGGGATAAACCTGTCTGTGGGCAACACGCCTGGTGTCAATAAAAACAACCCCCAAAACACAAGCTCGTGGTCCAGGTAACTGGCCGACGCTCAGACGCTCACTTAGGATTCAGATGGAGTGAGTGCAGTGCAGAGAGAAGCCGTGATTTACCTCTGCTGTCATGTCTCGTCTTTAGCCTCCATCATTAATAAATGTGAATGTTCAAGGGCAATAAAATGGACGTTCTGATTCTGACCTCAACACAACATAACACAACACAACAGCACAACAGCAGAAACTTCCAAGTCACTTTTCCCAGACGTTGATGCAAATCAGATCTGCATTGACCCGACATCCTGGAGGCTGCTGCAATCAATACGACCACACCAGACCCCGGTAGCACCGCCGCCGCACTGCTCTCTCTGTGTGTGTGTTACTGTTAGCAAGAGCTCTGATTTATCCCTACAGAAACGCCCACTCCCCCCCTCCGTTCCTGGCAGGTTTAATTAAGCCGCGAGTCGCGGGCCAACAGCAGTGAAGACACAGTTCCAGTTTGAACACTTGGGGCTAACGTTCACCGTCTCTGGTGCACGGCTAAATAACATTCCAGCGCTAATACTTAACCTCCTTCGCTTTCAAGATAACAAGAGTCAGATGATTTTGATGTTTCATCACAAGCACAAGTTGGATCAGTCTTAACACAACGTGTCAACGTCCTTGTCATTTCCTGTTTGCGTCTCCGCGGGTAACGAAGAAGCCACAGTTTACATATTCCCCTTGCCGTCCCCCTCTCTCTCCCTTGTAAAGGCAGATGTTTATAAAGTTACCATCTTCCCTGATTTAGGACCGGTGATGGCCTTTAAAAAGAGACGAGCGCACGGAAGAAGGTCGTCAAAAACACATCAGAATCCAATTAGAGGCTGTGAAACTTGTGCGAGGACTTTCAACTCCCTCCCCTTCTTTGATTTGTTTGCCCTCGAAGCGGAGGTCGAATAATCCTCCACTGAAGTATCGGAGCAGCGCAGACTAAAACTAAATGAATTCTGGACGCCTGTTGTCTTAGATCATCTTGTTCCAGTGTCTACCAGACGTACCCTGTTTTGACAGAAAATGACGAAGCCCATGTTTTTCCCTCCGCTCTACAGACTCAGCTGGTTCCTGTCTGTGCTCTCAGTAACGTAAGAAACCACTCGTTTGTTGTGTTTGTCTGACTTTGACCAGACTTTTAAAAATACATAAACACCTGTGAAATAAGGTAGTAACTTAATTACAGCCATATCTGTAACTTCTTTTTCTTTTAGCTTCTCACTGTAGGGGGCGCCACAGCGGACCGTTGGCCTCCATTTCGCCCTGTCCCCCTTGTGTCCTCTTCTGCTTCTCACGTCATCCTTAACAACCCTTTGTCTTCGGGCCAATGGTCGCCCCAATTTCCAGTCGACAGATCCAGTATGGCAGAATCATCTTTAGTGATACGCATCACTGGGTAATGGGACCAGAACTTTGACAACCCTAACCCTAGTGGTTGGGTTGCACCTAAAATTATTGTTGAAGTGGTATTTAAGCCATATAGACACATTTTTTAAATAAAAGTTTGGGAAAATTTTTATATATTTCATTGAGGGGACCCTAAACAAGACCTCATGTGACCCTAAGCCTTAAAGTGGTTAAATGAACGATTTGTCACAACGCAATGCATCGCTAATCAGCAAATTTCTCAAAAGTAATCCCATTGACGTGATTGTGAACCTATAATAGACCTAGAACGTCCTCCTCCATCAGAGACTTGGACGGTTGACAAAGTCTCTGACATCAAACCGAACTCCAGTGTTAGCGTTAGCTCGTTTGCCAACTCTGTGATCTCTTTTGCTTTTTTGTCATCCGCTTAATTGGCTCAATTTAACTGAAGCGTTGTGATGCAGAGGACGCACGTAAAACGGTCCAAAGTGAGATGAAGACGACGCTCAGGACTGAGCTCAGCTGTGCTCTGAAAGCTCTGAAGGCTCTTTGCCGTTTAACGATCTAATCAATGTGATGCCTCTTTTGTCTGAGCACTTTACTTAATCTCGTCTTTCTCGGCTAAGAACTCTTTGAGTGACGGTAAAAACATTCGCCCTGAGACAAACTTGTCTTTTAGTCAAGTGACGGGTTTTTGACACCAATTTAGTGTTCGTTAAACTGCAGAGATCCTCCTCCTCCTCCTCCTCCTCCTCCTCCTCCTCCCTGGGATCAATACCTCCGCTCGTCTCTCTCCGGCTTTACAAGCTGTAAAGACAGATAAAGTGGAGAGAAAGTGGGACGGAGAGATTGCAAAGAGGCAGGGAGAAGAGAAGTGCAAGGAAGCCACGAGAGTCAAAGCTGCAGAGTGAATCTGGAATTGGTTTTATTGCTGGAGCATGTCTCCACAGACGTCTTCAGTTTGGGCACTGTGACATTCCCTGATAACAAACTTTCTGTACTATTGTAATTACACCAAATAAAGCCTTCAAGACTGTTTTTTAATGGGGTTTCCTGACATGCTATACTTGTTTAATTGTTATTATTTATACTTTTGTTATGTGCTTTGGATCCTTGATTTGAAAGTGTCACATATAATCCTTTTTTCTCACATTAGCAGCTTTTTAATTTGCCTGGCTATGAGATGCAACAAATGTCACTCAACAAATATGACAGAGTTAGGGTGTAACTTGTGGGCTTGTAGACCACTGAAGAGCATCCGGTGTGAAAATCTCAGCCCAGGAAAACATGGAGATCATCCGCTGTGGCGACCCCTAGAGAGGGAGAAGAAAGAAAGAAAGAATATTATTCCATTATTAGCATGCGTGTTTATGTAAACTGTTCTCTGAAGACAAGTATCATGGTAGAGTTTGTTTTGTTGTGTAATTAGTTATGTTTTGACGAATGGTACCAGGATAACTGATCTGTTTGGGTCCACTTTTTGGGGTGTACTATAGGGGGAGGAGCCAGACACAAGATCGCCAGAGAAAAGTCTGTTTTTTGGGTGAACAACAGGAGAAATTTGGGACAGTGATTTAAAATTGGACCGTAAAAATTGGTTGCAGCAATGAAGTCCAGCTTTGCTAATAACAAAGGTAAAACACAGTCTGTCAAAGCAGCACTTTGAGAAAGTAACACACGTCTGTATTATTGTCTCGCCTCGATTCAGACAGAGCTTTAAATTTGTCAAATTTGCTCTTGTCACAATAATATAATGTGATTTATTTAAAAAATGGTTCCCCGTAGAGAAAACTTGGATAATGGTTTCTCTGGAGTTCATCTGCAGCGATGGAAACACTTTGACTGAGTGATTGTTATTATGACAAGCGGACTGTCACGACACAAGCACATTTTATTGCAACAATTGACTCTGAACCACTTATTTAAGATATAATTCAAAAATTATTAGAATTAGAATTCAAAAATGAAACACATCTTTATTTTGTGCATGAGTTATGAGCCCAAAAAAATATCTCCTGCGACCCATTTGGGTGTCCCGACCCAGTCTTTAGGATATTATTTTTTCTGGTATATTCCACACATTACTTTATTTAAGACATTAAATAAAAAGCGTATTTGAGAGCATGCATATGTACAGTGCAGAATAAAACCCGACGATAGTTTATTACAGTTTTTGAGGTCATTTACGGCTCTTATAATTCAACAAATTCATAATTTATGATGTAGCAGGATGATTTGTCTGAGCCTTGTTTTTTTTTTTATTACCAACACTTACAGCCAGGAATCTGTAGTGCAGATTGGGCCTTAATCTCCAGTATTCCCTTACAAAACATTTAAGATAATGAACATTTCCCAGAGTCTGATGAAGGCACTCAGCTCCTTCTTCATTCCACTATTTTAGTCTCAAAGATTCATGCTCTCGAATATCGATGAGCAGTTTACACACAAATGAAGGAAATGAGACTACAGAGTCACACATGACGTGCCGATGAGTGACTAATACAGACACATTATTTCCATCTTGCTGGTGTTAGTTCAAGTTAAACTGACAGACGTGTGTGTGTGTGTGTGTGTGTGTGTGTGTGTGTGTGTGTGTGTGTGTGTGTGTGTGTGTGTGTGTGTGTGAGCCGCTGACACGACACAGATATACTGAGCTAAAAGTGAAGCTCTGCAGGTGGTAAAAAGACACAGAAATCATGTCACTTAAAGGGACAGTTGGAACCTGAAAAATGGGCACAGAAGGGAAACCTGATATTTAGCCTATACTATAATTTATACCTGTTAAAGAATCTTGAGAACATGTTTGCAGCATGTTTTCCTACTGGGAACAGAGTTTTCACTGGTCCACACCAAACTCCATTGAGAAAATGGTCGTTTTTAGGTCATGGGGACACAGTAGCTGCTGGTCTGCTGCTGCCTTGATTGCTAGGTTTGTGCCACTTAGGTCCACTGAAATGAGGGATTTCAAACACTGACCTCATAAAATAATATATTTTAACTTACAGATAATGATGTAAAAAAACTATGGTTTTTCTCAATGGAATTTGGTGCAGAAAAGGAAAAGGAAACAAAGTTATTTTTTATCATATGAAATAAAAATGTAAACATATTCTTTTAATACCATAGACTTAGGCTGAAATAGATTTATTTTTGTTAAGAGGCTAAAATCCTTTCTTCTGGCGACACGCTGTTGATGTCAAACGCAGAACTGTCCCTTTGAGGAAATAATAAACTGGAAATCAGATGTTTTGAGTTGCAATTCCCAGTTCCTTTTGTTTTTTTTCTTTCTTCTTTAAAAAGATGTAATGGAAAAATGTGCTCTCAGTCCCGACTCAGAGGTCAGCAGCTGCAGATCTCAGATCTCAGTCACGGCAAGTTTATCACCGTGGATTTAAACCACTGTTCATCCACGCGTCATATTTACACTATTATCACACACGTAGATGACGTAGCTTCACGTACATCATCGACAAATGTTTATATTCTTATGAAGAAGGGAACCCCAAAAGTTTGGAAAATATTAAACGCTGTAAACATCAACATTGGTGTAACAAAGGGCGTATTAACGTTTAACTAAAGCCATCTTTAATATAAGCCTAATGTTTGGGGATTTTAATCCCTCCTGCCAAGCTTTAGGGGGGAGGGAGAAATATCATGTGTGTAGTTGTGTCATCAGCATAAAACGTCTTTTCTTTTCTTCAGCATCACTAACATGTGAAACAATTCAAAATGCGCCAGTGGGGACACAAGGAAACTTGGAGATTCTAGCCACTTAACCAAATACTTACTTAGGAATATAAACATTAGCTTGTTTGTTGTTAAACAGCATTTTTTTTTCTTTAGCAAAGTCTGTAGCTAACTGAAAACATGGCTGTCAGTAAAACCACATTTAAGCCATTTAGCAAAAGACTCACCTCATAAAATCTGCACCTGCTTAACTCTACAATATCTTAAAAATACATTTACTGGGGTTTTCCTTGCTGTGAAACATGTGTTTCTGACGACTGTTTCCCACACCAAAGCCCATTGAGAAAATCAGAGATTTTACACCACAGCACTCAGGACTTGTTGATTCACTGCTTCGTCAATCATTACATTCAAATGTGCTATTTTTGCGATGTCTGTGCTTGAAATCCTTTCTTCAGATTTATGCAAGTGTCACAAACTTAGTAAATGAGGCAGCGGTAGAACAGCTGCTCCTGTTTCCCCGTGAGCTAAAAAAATGCAGATTTTCTTCAAGGAGTTTGGTGCAGGTTTACAAAAATGTTGAGTTTCCGACCAGAAAGGTTTGCGAACATGTTTTTAAGATAGTCTGGAGTCAAACAGGTGTAACCTTTATGTAGGGAGCTAAAATATGTTCCATGTCATAACTATCACTTAAAATAGTTGAGTGCCATTTGTTTCACACTCTTCTCCATGTACTTTTACTTTGTCCTTTCCCAACAAAGACCAGTTTGCTGACATATTATCGTTTCAGAAGAGTTGTTATACAGAATTGTGTAACTTAATTCAACAAAAATAAATCTTATAAGGGTCAAATCTTTTTCTCTAAATATGCTCTACCAAACGGTTGAGTTGTCATTTTATGGTAAAGGTAGAGAAGCTCGCTAATGTTGTTAAAATTAGGGGAAAAAAGGGTTAGTGTTGTTAAAATTATTACTTTAATATTAGTCAAATACATATTTGATGAAAAATATTTTATAAATATAATTAATCACTAGGTTAACGCATGACGCATTTCCATGACGACTGACGGGAAAAACACGCACGTGACATCATGTTTACGTGCCAAGACACCAGAGTCCAGGAACCGTTTATCATTTAGCTCCGTTAGCTGCATTAGCTCGTTTAGCGCCGTTAGCGAGCCTACAGTCAAACTGGAGCGGTCTGTTTATTAAAGGGAAAGAGCTGCGCTACAAATAATCTGTGTACCTGTGTACTGTGTATGTGTGCCTCTGTTTTTAAAGTTAAGCGTTATTTCAGACTCATTTTGGAGTGACGTGAACATGACGTCATGCGCGTCTTTTTCCGGTCAGCCGTCATGGAAACACGTCATGTGTTAACATGCGTTAACGTTAGCGCGTTAACACGCCCAGCACTATTCATTATTTATATATATATACATATATATATATACATATAATAGTGCTGTATAATATATATATATTATATATATGTTATAATGTCCACCATTTCATAATGTACTATGTACTGTATATGGTAAATATCAAGAATACATTAGTCGAATTATTACAATTCTGGTGTTACTATTAATTGAAACCACTTTAGTCATTGTTCCTTTGGTGTCTCTCGTTTATGTAGTGAGCTAAAATCTGTTCCTGTCATAACACATAGGTATAACTATCACTTAAAGTACTGGAGTGCCATTTGCTTCACACTTTTCTCCACTCACTTTTACTTTGTTCTTTATCCTGAGTTAAGACTGGGTGAAAATCTACTTTAGCACTTGACCCGTTTTAAACCACTTTGCAGTCATTGTTCCTTTGGTGTCACTGGTTCTGCACCAAGCTCTTCCCCCCGCAGATGATCACAGTCATCATCCTGGGTGACATAACTTCACCCTCTGCTTCCAATTACTTCATTGGGTAAAAGCAGTGCTTTTGCAGGGACGCTTTGATCCTCTCTGCTCGGGAGACTCGAAGGCAAAAGAAGAAGAAGAAGAGGAAGAAGAAAGGGATAGAGGAGATGGATCAACAGTTTGGCGAGCGGTCGAGCGGTCGAGCGTTTCACAGAACGCTGCTGCAGCATTTCCAGGCTGATTACCTGAAACCCCATTTCTGTTCTCATTTTCAATCAAACAGCAACTGGAGGAGTTTGGAGGAGTGGTTTTTATGTGTCATTTTATTTCTTAACTGCTGCGGGCTGCAATTCATGATGGTCTGAAACATACACACAAGAAAGAGGCAGCTCAATGATTTCAGTACATGAAAAATAATTTTAAAAAGTTATTCACAGCAGAGGTTCTCGAATAACTGGAAACAGTTACTGGCGTGTCATTTGTGTCAGAGGGTTTGTATCAGATTTCACAATGAAAGCCCCCCCCCCCCCCGAAGGTAGACGCGGTTATCTCCTGCTCGAGGCTCACCCCGATGATTTAAAACACATGGAAAGGAAATGGTGGGAAACCAGAGTCAATCCCTGAGGGCTTAGTGGAGAAGGATGCAGACCCGCAGTGTAGGTGGGTTACACACAAGCCACAGCATTGGACATGGCGTCGTTTTCCTTTAAGTACTGGGTGCCGGTCATAAAGCGTCCATCACAGTCGTCGGTCATCAGCGTAAAGCTCTACTTAGCAAAGCTTGTGGTGGAGGCGACGTGGGCCAGCGTTCTCCCATCTGGTCGAGTTTCCTCTGCCTGTGAGTGACTCATCACCATCATCAGCGTCATCTTTGTCGTCGTCATTGTCGCTCCATAGTTTGCAACAAACATGAGTGGAAACACTTCAGCTTTTTTCTTTCATTCCACCTCTGATGTCATAACATTTCAGTTCATCAGCTCTGTGTGCGGTTTCAGTGGGAATCGAAGTTACAGGGTATTACAGCATATTTCATTACACCCAACATGTCGGGGTGTGTGTGTGTGTGTGTGTGTGTGTGTGTGTTTGTGTGTGGACAAGCTCAGACCAATATTCAGCTGACAGAAATTTTGATCTCTCTGGATTCAAAATTATCTTGTTCTCATTTAAAGCAGAACTATTTTTACCCTCATTTTACAGATATGTCGTCATTCACTGCGTTAACATGCATGTTAAAAAAAACAAAACTAGTCTTAGTCAGACTAACATACCTGGATAATTTGATTCATAGTCCGATCACTCCAGTGTGTCCACTTACACAGACTGTAGTGAGTTTACATGTATGTTAAAAGTCCAATCTTAGTCGAACTAAGAAAATAGTTCAGTTTTCTTAATTCCATGTAAAGATGTGAGTCCAACTAAGATCGAGCTAGTCTTAGTCAGACTAACATACCTGGATAATTCACAAATTTTTTTTTTAGCCTTTAATGAGCCTTTTCTATTTACATCAGAGGTTTTAGGACCACCATGTTTTCGCAGTAGCCCACAATGAATTTTTGATGCTAACATGCTACTTCAGCACTCGCTGCTACACCTTTAACAGAGCTCACTCACACACACTCAACAAACACATTCATTCCATCTTGAACACAGTAATAACACGTGTCTCATTTTAAATATTTTTCATTAAGTCTCTCTGTTTTATTTTTGTCTCGATATGAAATAAAAGAGCACATATGTTCCATATTACAGGACTTATTTATAATCCTTCCCCTCTTTATTTTAGACGCAAACACAGATGCTGGTTCACATATTTAAATCCGCTGTTTGCTCGAGGGGGGAAGCGTTCTCTATCTGGACCTATCTGGAGTTTTTTATTGAATGCCTCTGTTCTATACTTTGAGCAGCAACAACAGCACAAGAGCATATATAGATTTTTACTGGTCCTTAGAGGAGAATAATAAAGAATTTTAAATTAACTAAAAACACGGAGTCACGTGATGTTGCTGCTGCTGCTTCTCCTCGACGGCGCCGCATGAGTCGACCTCCCACAAGACTTTGATTCGTCAGAGGCCGAGCAGACAGCCTTTGATTCCTCTCCGAAATCTCGGCACTGCAGCTCCTCTCCTCTCGTTTGAAGAAAGTCCAGAGTGGGGCCTGTTGATCAGATAACTCCCCCCCATAACTAATGAAAAGCGTCACGGAAGTGACAGCCGGATTAATGAAGTATCCCGGGCTGCAGTCGCACGTGGCACAGCGGGGATTTGCCAGAAGACGACGACCACGATGCTACGACTACTGCTGCTGCTTAAGCCTCCATTTATAATGACAAACACTGTCCTGTCCTGACAGTGACACCTGCAAGTCAAGGTTAAAAAACACATCCACCACAGACGACAGGAAGCCCGGGGCTGAAGGAATGAAGGAGTGAAGGAAGGGAGGAAAGTTGAGCTGCCATTTTCTGATGTAGAATAAACTTATTTACTCAAACCCTGGCTCAGTGGGGGAGTGATGGTGGGGGGAGGGGAGGCAGACAGGGAGACGAGGGATTCACGATTAATTGAAAACATCTGTGCTGTGTGAAAATGACTGCAGCAGCAGACGAGGCTGAAGAAGGTGAGAGCAGAGAGGGATCTGCAGCACATTTATTACGTTCGATTCCATATTTGTTTTTGTTTGTTTATGTCCCACTGGTGATGTCACTGCTAACAAGATATCTCTGTGTGTGTGTGTGTGTGTGTGTGTGTGTGTGTGTGTGTGTGTGTGTGTGTGTGTGTGTGTGTGTGTGTGTGTGTGTGTGTGTGTGTTTGTGTGTGTGTTTGTGTGTGAGACGCAGACGCTGCTTTGATGGAGAAATCGTCTCATCTGCAGTCGATCGAGTGAAGCTCGGGAACGGTCAATTCTGTCTGACCTTCAGCAGCTGTGTTACAGTGGGCCAATCAGACAGAGTGTGTGTGTGTGTGTGTGTGTGTGTGTGTGTGTGTGTGTGTGTGTGTGTGTGTGTGTGTGTGTGTGTGTGTGTGTGTGTGTGTGTGTGTGTGATGATCACACACACACACACACAGGGACGTTCCTGCTCAAACTCCCAGGAACAGTTCAACCTCTATGATCACAAACAACTTTACTCAAAAAGACAAAAACCTGATAATAAGCATATTTTAAATATAATAATAATAAAAGGAGTGGACTAACAGTTAGATCAGTGTTTCTCAATCCTGGTCCTCGGCCCTTTATGTTTTAGATTTAGGGCCAATTCCAATTCCTATCTTAACCCTCAATCTCAACCCTTAATCTTAACTGGCCTCAAAACCAAGTGTTGAGGGTTATTTTGTCACTTAGAAATGGGACACCCCTTAAATGCAGATACGTCTTCAGACTGTAGGGGGCAGAATAACGCGATATCTGCTGTCAACTCCAAAAAAGAAGAAGAAGAACACATTTACGTCACGATTATTTATTTATTATTTTATTTCAGTCTAGTTATTAGGTTGTCAGTTAGTTATAAGATGATACTCATACAAATACCACAACCACGGACATATTCAGCTGACAGTTACCACACACCACGGCTTATTGAAGGGTAAACGATAGCGAACGATCGCGTGTGCGCACCGGCCGGCTATTGACAAAAGATCGTAAAATAAAAATAAATGTTATGCAACAATGACGTCAGTAATCCATAATATGGGCCTAAACTAAGATAATACAATGGTTTTCATCATTTTTATATCTCTATTAACAAAGAAAATACTTAATTTGTATCGCACTCGCTTCGCTGCTTTCGACGCCATCTTTCTTATGTGAAAACACGCAATGCATTCTGGGTAGCCCTTGCTCCCAAGGGTGGTCTCGGAAAATCTCAATATTGAGGGCGATACAGCCCTTAAACTCACCCCTCAACTTAATTTTTCTGAGAATTGGGACAGCACTTGCACTAGAGGGAGCGCACATTTTTGAGATAGAGGGTTAAGATTGAGGGTTAAGATTGAGGATTAAGCAAGGAATTGGAATTCACCCTTAGTTTCCCTGCTCGTCAACGAGCTCTACAGAAGCCTGATTACGAGGCTTTCATTTGAATCAGGTGTGTTGGTGTCCTGAGGACCAGGATTGAGTTAGCTTGTACTCACACACTTTATTCTGTTGACTGAAAATGAACTGCAATAAATAAAGTATCATTGTTTCACCATTTACCAAAATAAAAGCATGTTCAAAGGTTCCTTAAAGCACCTTCATGCTAAAAATGACTGTGTTCCTTTATTAGTGGAACGTGTTGGAATGCCATGTTTCTCATCTCATTTTAAACTTAAAGATAGTGACTGTTCTTCTGAGGAAACAGCAGTAACACCAGCAGAACCAGAACTAGCAGAACCACCAGCAACAGCAGACGCAGCAGCAGCAGCAGCAGCAGCAGCAGCATTCATGATTTATAAATGAATGACGGCTGTTTTGTTTTGTTGGCAGGTGTAAATCCTCACTGATCATAATCCGATCAGAATACTGTATGTTCAGAGTGGATTGCTAACTGGTGAAGCTACACTGTTAGCATCTGCTAACGTCTGTGAATGAGAAGCCATTATGTGAATAGTGTATAACCACACAGCAGGTGTAAATATGACCTTTGAGTCTGTGCGTTTTACGTCTTCAGTCGAGCAGAAAGGAAAGGGCAGCTGAGAAAAACATAAAAACCGCCCAACCTCACTAACATCATTTACCCAGAGCTGAGTTTGTGTCGTCATTAACGTGTTTGTGATTTAAATGTCTGTTTCTGTTTACATGTGTAAGAAGAAATGTGTTTGTACAATAACAATAAATGTTGATGGACAGTTTTCATTAACTAATTCATTAAGTGACAAATCTCACAAACATCCTGTAAAATAATAAAAAAAACACTTTTTTTGCACCATTTAATGATTTATTATTATTATAATTTTTTTTAGAAACAAACAAACATGTTTTCATGTTGATGTGATGCAGAAAAATCGCCTTTGTTCTCCACATAAAAGAGTTGTATTTGCGTGGGTTGTTCTATGTTTTCTTGTTCGTTGCACATCTGCAGATCACTGACGCACTACCCCCATCAATTATTCAGCCTCACCATTTGTTTATACATATATATACTTTAAAAAAGTGTGATACATTTAATATTTTCTACATATTGCACACATGGAGGACACATTTTAAAACACTGACCTTGTATTTATACCTTTGTGAGGTCCATACACAAACCTATCTTTGTGCGGACATTTTGTCTGGGGCTTTAATACCAGGTTTATATATATAGGGTTATGTCTATGATGTGTCCTCACTAAGGTACAAAAACAAGCCTGTGTGTGTGTGTGTGTGTGTGTGTGTGTGTGTGTGTGTGTGTGTGTGTGTGTGTGTGTGTGTGTGTGTGTGTGTTTTGAGAATCTGCTGATCGTGTTCCTTTCAGAGTGCATCATGAGCATATTTAAATATTTAAAGGATCAGTTCTTTATCAGCCTGTGTGTGTTTGTGTTGTGTTAGGTATTAAGGACCTTATGGGCATCTAATCTTTTTTCAGTCATTATGGGGACGTGTCTTTCTTGTGAGGACACGTGAGGACGTTTTCCACCTCAAACACACATAAGGTCCCTGTCTCACTTTCACGACACCCTTTCAAAACACAACTCAAGACCCATGTGTTCAAACTGTATATTTAACACTCATTACTTAATTTAATTGATTGATTTATTACTAATCATCTTTGTTTTGTTTCCTGGTGAAAGCATCTTTGAGTGACCTGAAAAGTGCTTTAAAAAGCTGTTATTATTGCCTTAGTTGTTCCTGTCCTCTCTCTCTCTCTCTCTCTCTCTCTCTCTCTCTCTCTCTCTCTGTGTGTGTGTGTGTGTGTGTGTGAGATCATCTCACCTTCACACCTGAAATTCATCATCTGCTAATCAATCTGACCTGACCTGATGCAGCAAACGAACCCTGATCAAAGCCACCTGACTCCTGCTCCTCTGCTTCTGCTCTCAGGACAAACAAACAACAAAACAAAACCCAGGACTTTCCTAAAATGATCTTTTTTGTCTTTGTTTTCCGTAACCCCAGCAAAGTTTCGACAGATTTATTCATACCCGGACTCTAAAAAGCGCCCAAAAAATGACAGCAATGAGGATGAAGATGGAGACAACGCAAGGTGGGGTAATGACATTCTCCTTAAACACTGGTTCCATTTCATAAGAGTCAAAACTTTTGCAGATTCTCCTGTGACTCTGTAGCTAGTTGGTTGGATCCGAGTCTGCACCTTTAATACTTTGTCAACAATCGGCCGCTCTGCTCTGCTCTGCTGCGTCCAGATTCGCCGCTGTTGGTTAATCTGGGATTGGAAAGCGGGGGCTCTGTTTGCACATCTGCTGTGCTGTTTGGAAACCAGTGGATGTGCAGGGGAAATACACACCACACACTGTGTGTTTCCCCCCAAATGTTTGGTGTGGGGACCAACTTTTTTGGAAAGATGATGAACAGTTTGTGATAAATGTAAATGTGTGTGTGTGAGTTTGAGTTCATGGAAATGCATTTGTGTCAGTGTGATCCTGTTTGCCTGTTATGTATGAAGACGACTATAGTTCTGAAACTTTCTTTTCAGTTTAGTTTTAGTTAAGTCAATAAATGATTTAGTAGTTTCAGTTTAGTTTTTATTCAGTTTTAGTCTTAGCTTTTCGGGTAGTAAACTCTTCTTCACGTTTGCCCCCGGGATCGGGGGCAGCATCAGACGCAGCGACAAAAGCGTCATAAAACCATATCTAACTTTAACAAACACAGACATGCTGCATACCCACAGAAAGGTAAGAAACTCATATAAAAGCTCATATAAACCATTCTTATGTTCACGAAACACAGTTAAAACACAGATGGATCAAACAGCAGGAGCGGGAAAAACCATCACAGCGCACACATTGAAAAGCGGCACCGGAGCGTCAGCGTGATTATGTAAACAAAAAAAACATGCGTCGACTGGACAGCGGAGAATCTACAAATTCCAGCTGTACCATATTTATCACTCTACGACCAAGATTCACGGATCCAGCCCCAAAATAAGAGCAAAACAACAACTGACTTTCAAGAAATACAAGCAGAAATGTTGTCTTACCTTTGCTGTTTATCAAAACAAGTTATTTCCACCAGAACAAAACCATTTCTAATGAAGAACTACACTTTCCAGCATGCTTTGGGAACAAATCCTGGTCTGATTGATCATTACAGAGCAACATTAGATTGTTCTGATTAAAGAAGGGCAAATGTCCGCACGAATGCGTCATATGCATTTATGTCCTTTTGACTCGCTAATGAAGTGATTGACACGCATTTGGAGACCGGGGTCTGATTCTACCGGTTTAGAGTTTTAAAACGAGCTGTCAATCATCCTAATTGACCAAGGTAAGCCAGAGCTATGGTGCTGCGTAACTGTAGACGCTGCAGAGTCACAGAGTTGTTAATACGCACCGCACAGGAAGCATCGATTTACAGCGAGTTATCATACTTAATCAGACTTCTAAAACTTAATCAGATCTTTTTTTTAGATCTGTAGTGACATATGAATAAAATTAAATGGGTTTTTAATAATTTGGTACCTAAGAAATCTCAAATGGCACAGATGGTGCCAAGCTGTGCCAAAAGTGAGAACGCCCAGACATCTCTTTACTAAAATAGTTTCTTTCATTCGTCAACTATAATAACCCTGGTTCATAACTGTGATATCACTGGAACATTCAGTGAAGAGTTTTGAGGAGGACATTCACCTATTCACTCAGCTATTTGGGTCCGTATTCTCACATGGGTTCCCAAAGGTTTGAACTAGCAGAACAAATTCTGTTCTGAGTGACTTTTACAGATTTCTTTAAAGCCTAAAATTCTTGTGTCTTCTAACATTTAGAGCTAGCCTAGGTGAACTCGTACCAATCTTGGACTGTTGCTTCTCTTTCAAGCGACTTACTCGCTTACGTGATAACCTTCGCCTCGGGGAAAACTATTTGTTGACAAGTTTACGTTGCTCTGCATGCGTCATCCTGAACATTGCCTTGATTGGTTGTAGATCTTTTCAATTGCGTGCAGAGGTATTTTTGTCTACATCTGTTGGTCACGCCTCACGCCACAAAATCAGGAGCTAACAACCAGTCTTTGACACAGGTCCAATTAGTTATACATAAATCACGAACGTAACAAACAACTGGAACAAGAAAACATGTTATTTACCGTGTATATGTACAAATGAAAATAGTAAGTAAATAACACGCAACGAGCAGCCGTTTGTCGACAGACTCCATCACAAAATCCACACAGGACTGAGGCACAAAAGGTTCCGTTGTTGTGTTTGTTTCCGCAATGTTGTCAATAATAAAAAAAAATATGGCTCCGCATTTCAACAGTTCGTCCAATCATCATGCAGAAGCCCAGCATCCGTGCCCCCGCCCACTGCTCCATTGACTCCCAGAGAAGCTGAGCTTTCATGGAAGTTTTAGAAGTCTGATTAAGTTAGGCAATCGGACATCTTGCCTGAAAAACTTGATCTATCAGCGTGTGTATGTTTGACTACGCCTCCGTAGGTGGCTCTGTATCTCTCTATAAGCTAGTGAATCTGTTTCCTGTTGACCTTTATGTCACAGAAAAACAAACGGTGAACGGCAAGATGGACGGTGTTGCGGTGCTTTGTGTTTCGTGCAGTTTATACGTCGTCTCCTTCGACTTCTGGGTCAAAGACCAGGAAGGACATTTTGGTGCGTGTGCAGAGCACCAAGTCTGACTCCAGTACGACTAAGCGTATACATCAGACTATGAATTGCATTATCCAGATAAAGACTAGCTCAATTTTAGTCAGACTAACATGTTTACTAGGGCTGCCACAAACGATTATTTTGATAGTCTGCTAATCACCGACTATTTTTTTCGATTAGTCAACTAATCGGATCATATGTAAATTGAATGTATAACATACAGTTTATCGCACCTGCATGCAGCTGCTCTTATATAACAATCATTAGCTTTCAGGTTGAAGTTTTTAAAGTATATGCTAACTGAAAACGAAGACAATTAAAATGATGTTAATAATGATGTTATTTAAAGCTTTAATGAAATATTCTTGTAGCAACAAACATAAAGTGCAAACAGCTGAGTAAACAGATCAGGCACTGTTATAACATTACTTAAAACACATTAAATATGTGTGTTAAGGCTAATGAATCAAATTGTCATTGCTAATGTAAACGTTTACAGCTATCAATATGAGTAAGTAGTAAGTTAGCGCTCTCCATTATCTACCGATTTATCCTCCACCAGAGGGTCACAGGGGGTGCTGTGCCTATTTCAGCTGACGGGGGCTGAGCGATAGGCGGGGTACACCCCGGACAATTCGCCAGTCCATTGCAGGGCCACAAGTTAGCGCTCTGTTTACGCTAATGTTAGCAGCTAATTAGCCAGTAGCTTAGCTTGCCGGTCCCTCTTCATCGTCGTTCCTTTTCAGGTGCTCGTGCATCGCACTTGTTCTGCCATGAAAGGCAAGCTCTCTCTTGCAGATATCGCATTGCACACCTTTTTTTTCCTTTTTCTTAAAATGCTCCCACATTTTTGAGCTCCGTTGCTGCCGGGTAGCCATGATACCAGAGAGCCCGTCTGGTATAACTTCTGGTGACATCACGGCTGACTCAGATTACCACTACTGCGCATGTGTGTCGAGGACAGAGAGGCGAACAGAGAGGCAGACGCGGCAGTGGAAGGTGCCGCAGCAGTTTTGAGAGAGAAAACTAAGTTTACAAAAACAAAAAACGATGCGTCGACTATTAAATTAGTTGTCTACGATTTTAATAGTCGACATAATCGTGACAAGTCGACATAATCGTGACTAGTCGACTAATCATTGCAGCCCTAGTGTTTACGTGACAAGAAAACCAAATTATTATCTTAATCTGACTAAAAATCAGACTTTTAACAGAGTGGTGAGCAGCTTGTGTGCCGATCTCTTTTTGTGTGTGTTTGCGTCTGTATCTGTGTGTGTCGACGACATATGGTTTGTGTTAGGTTTCTAAACATATGGTGTGTGTGTGTGTGTGTGTGTGTACCCCAGATAGAGAGGGGCTGCAGAGCAGCAGCCTGATATCAGCTCCTGTTGACTCTGATTACAACCATCCACAGAGAAAAGAGAGGAGCAGCATGAAGGGAGCGAGAGATATTAAGTGAAAACAAAACAAGACAGGAGGGAGTGAAACAGCAACACGGTCTGTGTGTGTGAACACACAAGAAAAGAAAGAGCGAGCTTAATTATCAAAGGGAGAGGGAGAAGAAAGTGTCAAACAAAAGGACACCAACACACAAAGACAGCATCACTCACAGCACTTACCTGCACTTAAGTAACTGTGTTACCATCAGATTTCTGCAGTAATCTGGTTTCTCTGATGTCATGCAAACAGCAAACCTGGTTTCAATGATTAGAAGCGAGAAAAACCTGATTACCCGGCGATAAACGCGACCTCGGACAGTGAAGGCATCGCGGGCGGCAGCAGAGATTTGTCCTCGTTTGAATTAAAGCGACACCAAAGTGCAAAGTAGCCTCTTTTTTTTTTTTCAGAAATGAATGACTCAGTTTGACAGTTGATTATTTGTGAAAAAGCAAAGGACAAACTGTGTGTGTGTGTGTGTGTGAGATCAGTCCTAATCCTCCCACAAACACACTCCCACACAGAAAACTAAACAGCACAAACTCGAAAAAAAGTAAAATAAACTACAAGTTAGAGAGTGAGGTTTGAGATATCGGATGACGTTTTGTTTTTCGGTCAAATAAAAAAAATAACAACCCTGTGGCGTTCACACATGTACCACATTATCACTGGTGAAGTAAAAACATTTAATCCAGGGCTTAAACTTTTTTTTTCTTTTCACTTTTAGGAATGTGTTTTAATCGTCAGTCATTCTCAGGACGAATCACCCTGCGAAGAACGCAGGTTTTTATCGCGTTGACCGATCAGCATCAATGGGAATGTTATGCTACCATTCCATTTGTAGTCAGAATTTGGAGCAACCGCGTAATTTCAGGTTTCCAAGTCACAAACAATGCAACTTAATTTAAGTTCTTTAATTTTTAACTGTTGAATTATTGCTATGTGTTTTTGTGTCTTTGCTGACTTTGCTAACAACGGCTAGAGGTAATGATGTTACTCCAAGTACCGATGTAAATGGAACACAGCCTTAGATCTGCGTGTAAAAACATGTTCATTTCTTCTTTATCAGCTCCAATTTTTCCAGAGACAACAACATTATCCCTCTTTTGCTCGTTAGCATAGGCATTGGCATTAGCGTTTGTTCACTTTTAGAACTCGGAAACAGTGTCCAACATCATTGATTTCCTGATTCACATCAGCTAAACTGTTAATTTAAATAGAGACTGAGGTAAAATAGTAACATGAGTCACAATAACACTGAGTGGTGTGATGTTGTTTATTTCTTCCCCAAACTCATTTTTGTCACAATTTACAGAACAGAAAAAACCACTAGCAATGGGAGTCATGACGTTAACTCCTTCACTGTGAATGAGTTAACGTCTGCCATCTACATTGAAACTGTAGATGGCAGTACTGCTCTTTTTGGATGAGTGTTTAGCATAGATCATAAGAAGAAGACCAGAGATGAGGACTGAGAAAACGGCGGAAGAGAAGAGGGAAAAGCTGAGGCAGCTCACGCTTGAACAGAGCATGTGTTGTGGAAAGGAGGGAGTTACGGAGCCTGTGCGGACTCAAAAAAGGACCCGGGATGATGCGGTGAGAACCGCATTTCTCCGTTGCATGTATTCACGCGTAGTCTCAACTGACAAATCTTGTAAATAAGTTATTATTTTGCCATCAAAAACCCTTCCTGAGTGTTGAGAACACTCACACACACACAAACACACGAGCATACATACATAGTAAAAAGGTTTTTTGTCAGATGTAAAAGTTGTTGATATAAAGAACATTTGTAAATAAATTGTTGTAATTTTATGGTTTGCCATCAAAAGCGCTTCATGAGTGTTGTATTTGTTGGAAGGAAAACTGTTCAGATGTTTGAGGTGTCACTAAAGCAAGACATATTAGCGCCAAAGTCACTGATCTGCTTGAAAAGCTTCTTTTCACAAAACACTTTTTTTTTTGGTCAAAAACTGTGTTTTTGGTGAAATCAGCCTATTTTTCTAATTTCACCGTACATATATCCATAGAACACAATATTCTGTGGGTCTCGAAAGATGGTAGATGGGTCAAAATGCTCAGAAACGGCTGGCAGTATGGGACACTGCTTTGAAAATGGCTGGCAGTGAATGAGGTTTAAGGACAAGAAATGTTAATCCTGTAATCAGGTAAATTTATACAGCGCTTTTCTCGTCTTGATGTTTTACACTCCAGTTTTTCAATTTCATTTTATTTATATGGCGCCAAATCCCAACATACATGATCTGTACATAGTAAGACAGAAAACCTTAACAATATTATAGAGAGCAGAAGAGAACGCCAAGAGTTCACACAATGAGCAAACAGTAGGCAGAGAAAAACACGACTTTTAACAGAAAGAAATCTCCGACAGAACAAGGCCATCTGCCGAGGCCGGTTGTGGTGAAAGGACAAATAGGAAACAGAGGAGAGAAAGAGGGCAGTGAGATAGAGACATATACATATATATAACAAGCTGAGGACATTTCTGAATCAGTTATGACATATAGTACCACAATGTCATTTATACATCACTTTAATTAGGGTTTGAGCATGACTGTGCAAGAAACCTATTGAAATGCAAGGGGTTATTATTATTATTATTATTACACCGAATGAATTGCATTTTTGAGGGCCTAACCATACCCCAAAACTAATTAAAATTTTAAATAAACGTATTTAAAAGGTTCGGTGAAAAAGCATGGACAGTTGGAAGTGGGAGGGGCAAATAACTACTCAGCCCCACAAAAGAGTTTGGCCAGAACATTAGCTTTAACGTACATGCACAAAACTTGGTGCACGTGTTCATTAGGTCAGGACGGTCAAAAAATCTAGAGAAGACCTATGCTAAATGAACAGGGAAGCCGCTATCTTGGATTGAACATTCACTAATTGGTGTTTTTGGCAAATTTCCACCAATGCTACAAAATCTCATCCTACAGTTTTTGATTAAAGATTACATTAGCGTTTGCACTCGTCTCACTTAATCAGGATTGTGTGAACTCATTTGGAGACTGCTTTGAATATAACAGACGCTTGTTGATGTATATTTAAGGGTGCTTTCACACGGACAGCATTTGGTGCTTAGGTGTGAATGTAATCTCCGTACTTTGGTGTGCACCAAATCAACTGGTCTGAGACCTGCCTGAATCTGCCCTACTTTGTTAGGGTTCCTCTCGTGTGAAAGCAATCAAACCAAATGGGCTGAAAGGGTATATTTGGGTATGAGATGAGATACGGGATTACCCCGAATTTCCACGAGGCACATCGGTTTTGCGCCATCCTCTCCGCGGCCATGAGCACTGCCTTGCGAGCCAGCCATATTCAGCAAGCCAGCGTTACGCAACAGGGAAGGCGCCCGGTGGAAATCGGGGGCTAGTCTGGTTCCGGTGCCGATGGTCTTCGCTGTCTATTTTATGTTTGTTTAGAACTGTGCACATGTGAAAGATAACCGTACCCACGTCTGTTTGCTACATTGTACATTTACAATTTTTCTAACTTGTGCAGACTGAAGCAATGGAACTATAGGTGTGAAAGTGCCCTAAGAGTCACGTACTACAGCTTTACACTGTGTTTGTCGTGGATTCAGCTGCTCATTTTTGGAGCGTAGCCTGATTTCACCCAGATATTCACTTTGCATTTCAATGTGTGGTGAGAAAATGATACGATAAAAATGTATATGTACAGAGGTGGAGAGGAAGAGACAGAGCGAGGGAACAGTCAGAATAAAGAAGAAGGGAGTGGGAGATGGAAGATCAAAAATGAAAGACAGACAGTAGGGGAACACAAGATGTGTGTGTGTGTGTGTGAGAGTGAGAGAGAGAGAGAGAGGAGGCTGTTGCTGGAAAATGTAGACAGATACCTCAGAGAGAAGAGTAAGAAGCAGAGGATTCAGTGTGTGAAGGGGTCTGAGAGGAGGAGGGAGAGAGAGAGAGAGAGAGAGAGAGAGAGAGGGGTGGAGGGAGGGAAAGAACTAAAGAGGAGGGGAGGGAACGAGGGAGGCGAGGGAGAGAGAGAGTCAGATCCAGAGGTCCACAGACAGCAGCAGTGAGCTGAGAGCAGAGCATGCACACCAGACACTGACACTGCTGTTAGACTGAACACACACACACACACACACACACACACACACACACACACACTGTATGAGGAGTGTGTGAGACATGCTCATGCTGCTGTCCATGGACACACACATACACACACTGGCAGAACACCAGAGAGGAAATACAACAGCAGCAACAGAGACACGAACCTGAGAAACAGCAGCAGAGATGGAGAGCAGCATGTTCTTTGGTGAGTTTATTCATGTGTGTGTGTGTGTGTGTGTGTGTGTGTGTGTGTGTGTGTGTGTGTGACGAGAGAGCAAGAAGTTACACACACACACACACATTGGACTTCCCTTGTTTCAGCCTGGTCCAGATGTGACTCACGTTGTGGGGACCGGCTTTTGTGTTACACACTCACGTTACGGGGACGCATGTCGCAGGTGAAGACATGTTGTGTGTTAGATGTGATGTCCTCTGAAGCAGCCAAAACCAGACTCTGTGTGTGAGTGTGTGTTTGTACTTGAGGTCAGTCCTTGTGGTCCTAATGAGGCTGAGATTTGAATTGTGATGATGTTAAGGTAAGAGATAGTGGACTGTTCCTGTTGTTACTCATATTGTGGGGACCTACATGTGTGTTACACACTCACGTTAAGGGGACTTATCTTCCTCATGGGGACGAAAAGCAAAAAGTCCTATTAATGTCAATAACAGTGAAGACATGTTGGGTTAGAGTCTCCAGAAATTGAATATAATGTCCTCTGAAGTCACCAACACCAGACTGTGTGTGTAGCTCATTAAGACCTTTCCTGGCATAAATGCTGACTTTGTGAGTCTTCATGGAGACTAAAACCTGGTCCTAATGAGGTAGAACTTCATTTCTGAGGGAACTGGTTAAAGTTTAGGGCTGATATTTGTGTTGAGGTTAAGGTAAGGGATAAATGTAAGTGAATGCAGAGCCCTGAAATGATGAGGTGTGTGTGTGTTCATGTGCTTCATCGCAGTGTAATCCAGTGTAAAAGAAAGACACGTTTTCCTCCCTCTCTCCTGAAGCTGAATCATCCATTCCCGCCTGTTTCTTGTCGTGCTAACTAAAGACGACCTGGTTACTGTTGTTGCAGCAGAAGCTAATGTGAAACAGACAGAAATGTAAGAAGAGAGCGTGAAGTCTCTCAGCGTGGCATTCTAAAAATGTTGAATTAACCTCCTTTTGATGGATTAAAAACCCAGGTGAGAATCCAAGTCCTGGATTTGATCCTGGATTTCTTTGGCCGTCTGCTGGAATCCCAGTAAAACGTGGAGTTGCCCTCCTCAGGAGCCACTTGATACATCATGTAGAGACTCCAGGGAAACAGCTCCAGTCATTAGTTCCTCCGATAAAGACTGGAGGAGGCTTAAGAAGACTTAATGCTTGAGCGGCTGCTCGTCAAGTGTTCTCCTCACGGCCGGCTTCAGTCACATCACAGGAAGAATTACACAGGGATCTGGACTCATGAGCGGCTGATTCGCTAAATTGAAAGACTTTATTTTTTCATGTGGGAGGATTAAAGCGATGTGGAGTTACGGACCGTGGCTTGTAAAAGGCGAGACCGATTTTGTCCTGTGATGCCATGCAGGGGTGCGAGGACGTGGAACGAGAGAGAGAGAGGGAGGAAAAGGGAGATGTGAGCTTCTTAAATGAATAAGCTGTCAGATGTGGAGCGGCGGCTTCAGAGCAGCTGATGTGGGTCAAGTGTGAAGAGGAAGCTAAAGGGTTTTTCAGGTCCGCATGGTTTTAGAATTTGGCCTCAATTTCACCTGCACAAAAAATGTGTCAGCACGGAACGGAACACTTTTTTTACGTTTTTATCGTACATCTTGATAAAAGCATTGATTTATTCTTAAAGAGCCACAAGGGGGAGCTAACCAGCATTGTTCTAGTCATTTCACAACTTTATGATTTGCGGTTTGTGGTAATCGCAAAAATAAACAGTATCGCGGTATGAGCTGCGGCTATCGCAGAGGAGGACAAGACAAGACACTGCGATTTCAACATGACGTCATCGTGTATAGAGTCAAAATTATGAGATTAAAGAAAAAATATGAATTCTGAGATTAAAGTCAGATTTCTGAGATTAAAGTCGAAATTCTAGGATTACAGTCAGATTTCTGAGATTAAAGTCAGAATTCTGGGATTAAAGTCATATTTCTGAGATTAAAGTCAGAATTCTGGGATTAAAGTCAGATTTCTGAGATTAAAGTCAGAATTCTGGGATTAAAGTCAGATTTCTGAGAATAAAGTCGAAATTCTAGGATTACAGTCAGTATTCTGGGGTTAAAGTCAGATTTCTGAGTTTAAAGTGAGAATTCTGAGGAAAAAAGTGAGGAAATTCTGACTAATCTCAGAATTCATGCTGTTTTTTTTTTCTAATGCTCTTCTGTATGAAATAGACTGACTCTCATATTAAAAATAAACGTTTTTTTTACAGTTGCTCTGGAGACAGAGAAACAACACTATTGATCCCCTCATGCTTTGTTATCCGTTTGTTGTTGCAGTGTTTTCCACAGAATCACTTAGTTATGAGAGAGAAGTGCCACTCAAGCACAGCTGCCGCTGAATATTTAATGACTTTATTGACGATAGCACATTAAGATCGTTGCAAGCGCAACGCTCAAACGAGCACACGGCAAAATACAGCGATGTTTTCACACGGATCAATGGGGTGAGACGCTAACACGTGATCTCCTGTGTTTGTTATTGGAACTGGTGAAAATGTTTCTGGTTCATTATGAAACTGTTGGACTGTGGCTGGACGCCACACTTTTTCACCATTCATTAATGGGAAACACTCATGTTTTTTTTTCTCTTGGCCACCAAAACGTGTTTTTTTTTGGGGGGGGGGGGGGGATATTGCAATTAGTTTTATGGTGCAAAAGAAAAGTTATGAGGCATCATTTGTAAAGTTGCTCGTGTTTAATTTAACCACAAACCGTGACAAAATAAATGGTGAACAGTTATCAAAGTTACTTTTAACCAAAATGAATCCATGTCAGAATCGTCTTTAATGACAAGCTGGATTAAGTTTTTATTTTTAAATTATTTAATTTGTTTTCTTTGATTAAGATAATGTAATCTCAGTAACTGTTGTAAACTTGTCTGTTGTGGTTATGTGTGAGTGTAAACTCTTCCAGAATCATTACTGTAGATACTGTAGACTACAGCGACTATATGTCATTTAACAGTAAGTCCCTTTTTGTTTTTGTGATGTGCCTTGAACAAAACTCTTAGCACATAATACATAAAAGTCCGAATTCTGAGATTAAAGAAAAAGTCAGAATTCTGAGAAAAAAGTCAGAATTATGACATTAAAGTTAGCATTCTGACTTTTCGTCATGTGCCTTGAACAAAAATCTTAATACATAATACACAAAAGTCAGAATTCTGAGATTAAAGTTAGAATTTTTATTTTTGTGATGTGCCTTGAATAAAACTCTTATACATCAATGTAGAACATAAACAACTGATAATAACAATGTCATATTTCAGTTGAATGCTCGTCTGTTTCCCTCGTTTTTTTATCTGTTTTTGTTTGATGAAAAATACCATGAAACCCTTTTGTCTCCACTGTTTAACGTAAAAAAAGCATCAAACACGCGAGGAGTAAAGGTCACCGTTAGTGCACAGGATGTGCATTATTGTCACTTTTATGTTTGCAGCGTTTCTCTGGCGCCGGGGAAAACCCGATGGTATCTGTTGAAAGATTAATAACACTGTTTGCTCTGCGTTGCTGCGATTTAACCACAACATGCTTTCTGTTTAAATGATTTATAGCAGGTGACATATGGTGATGAATAACCCGCGAGGACTCTCTGACCTCTCGGGAAAAAAAGGCGATGAAATAGTGTGGTAGAAAAATCTAAATAAACTAACATGAAAGGAGTGTCCCTCCAGATTTAAAGGCAGTAAAATTAACGGTAACGTCGCAGGCTAATCGGCTGTGTGTGTGTGTGTGTGTGTGTGTGTGTGTGTGCTGCAGACTAACGACTAACAAGCTTGTTGAGTTAAAAAAGAAAAATAATCCACCCTGACCTTTCATCGCCTGGCTCTGCGGTCGACGTTTAGCAGCACGTGGACCTCTTTTTGGTTAACCTCAGATTACAGAGCACACAGGAAGTGATTGTTGGATCAGATTCAGCAACAGCTGTGTTTATCGGCGAGACACACACTCACACACACTCACAGCGGCGGCGAGAAACACTGTCCGCTGTACGCTAATGTGTAGGGGATGTCGCCTCTTTAGGACCTTTTTCTGAACTTGTCAGGACCAGTTGTCCACACGGAGACCAAAACCTGTTCCTCGTGAGGCAGAACCTCATGTCTGAAGAAGTGGTTAAGTTTAGGATTTGGATTGTGGTTTGGTTAAGATTGGCTTTAGGCATAAACTGGTCATTTATGTCTGGTTCTCACAATTTTAAAGGTGTTTTAAGGGTTGACGCCAGGTTTTAAGGTTAGGGTTTGACTTGGGTTAAGGTTTGGGCTTAGATCAGTGTCCTTAGGACCCACTGTCCTCCATGTCTTAGATGTCCACCCTGCTCCACCACACCTGATTCAAATGAATGGGTAGTTAGGTGTGTTGTTGAGTGTTTCCAGGGGGCTAAATGATTAAAACCCCCATGTTATTTAAAATTGGGAGAAGTTTAAAATATTTAAATGACTATTATTATTATTATTATTCTTGCATTCAATCTCTTTAGAGAAAAAAAAAGTGGCACTGGCTGGGGTTAGGTTAAGTTTAGGTTAGGTTAGGATAGGTTCTCAAAAAGTGGGTCGGGACCCACAGATGAGTTGCAGGAGATCTTTTTTAGGTCCTCCGAGCAGAATTTTGCCCTATCATTTATTTGTAATTTGATTTATGTTGATGTATGTTTTAAATAACATGTGTAAAAATGAAGTTGTAAATTTCATCAACATCTCTCGGAAAACCAATTACTGATATGACGTAAATTAGTAGCTAATTATGGACGTCATGTTTTATATTGTGATTTTAGGTCAAAAGTGCAAGTAAATGTGATCGAGGGACATTTTGTTTGTAAGCAATTGAATATTTGGGCCAAAACGTTGTCTCTTCATCAGACAAATGTTTCTTAAATTAACAATAATGTGGACAATAATGTCTTTAATCAGCAGCTTGTTACAAAGACAAAGAAAACTCCTACTGTTAATATTTTATTGTGCATCACTTCAATTTGAACAATTACTGCTTATTCTTCTTTGAGTAATTATTTTACATTTACTCCCCAATAACAACAGCAGTGATTTTTTGTTAAGTTTCGGTTAACTATCAATTCTAGCAACATAATCTAGTTGAATAAGTTCATGTTTTTTCAGAATAAAAAGGTCTGAACACATCATTACCGCCATCTCTGGTAATTTCATAAGAATACAGGAGTAATCTGAGAAAGGTTAAGTGGAAAATCAGTGGAAGTGTGACTTTGAAAAGCAGGAGAATGATTTAAACGCAGCCTTTGTTCTTAATAGGACTTATTAAATTATTTTATCCTCTGAACTGAACTGGGAGCACGTTAAAGGGTCACGGAACACAATGGCCAGGGACTGCATGAAAATGCAGGTGTTAATCACGAGTGTATGCATTTCACTGGATTTTAGATTTATCTCATAATTGGATTCTGTATTTGCTGAAGGAAATGGACGGTGATCTTTTCATTTTCTGAGGCCCTGCGGCTCCTCTGGACAGATGGTATCAGAGCAGCAGCAGCAGCAGGTTCAGGACGCTTAGAGGAGGTGGAAGGTGGAGGAGCGAGCAGCACAGGATGATTCATTATTAATACCAGTTCTCCAGACATCATTTTAACTCTCCCACCCCTCTCTGGACGCAGAGCCGCAGGAGTAAAAACACTAGAGACCAGATAAGTGAATTTGTCAGGAAGGGCAGAGCAGCAGAGACTAAAGCTCGCCGCGATACTGTTGGCACACATCCTGTCCAGCGAGCAGCTCCTCGTATCTTTTTACAGCCTCTCTCACGTCCACTAAACTGTGTTTTTATTTAAAAACAACGTTTTCGGATAAAGATGATCTGAGACCGGGCGAACATTTTAGGTCTGTGTCAGCTGTGTCGATGCTAATATGCATAAATATGTAACCATAATATTATTGTTCAGGAAGCTGATTCTCTCCTTCTGTTATAGTTTAGTAATAATAGACTGCTTAAAAGAAACGACAACCGTTAAAAGTCAACTTACGAGACCAACAGCTTGATTTTGATGGTTCGCATACAAGCTGCAGTCCAGACTTAAACACCGCCCTAAAGCCAACAGCGTTTTAAACTTCTACAGTTTTTAAATTCTAAGACATTGTAATAAAGTGGAAAACGGCAGCATTTATGCATTTTCTAAACAAATATTGACTCGTATGAACCCAGTAAAAGCAGCGATTGACACCGTTGTCATTGTTTGTGGTTTGTCTACACCAGGGGTCTCAAACTCACAACTGTTCACAATATTGCATCATGATATCACACGTCTACTTAATAATACTATTTATGATGCAAAAATTAATGTATTAATATCAAAAACAGACATTTATTTTTATATTACATAAATAATAGTGTGGACAATTGTTATTAAAATTCGTACCAGGAGCCGTTTCGGCCACTGCCATTCGTGGCTTAGGCCCTAACAAGTGTATTTATATATGTAATTGAATGTTGTATGTGATACATTTAATAATGGGATAATTATGACAAAATGTCTTATTATTACTGATATAAAAAACATTGCTAGCAAACATATATTATAGTCTATCACCTCGCTGGCAGCTGTGCCTCAGCTACACATTGTGAAAGGCGATGAGGTCGTGGGCCATGTTTTCATTATAAAATGATATCAAGTGGGGAGCCGCATGTAATCGATTACATGGCCGAACCTAGGCCGCCAGTTTGAGACCCCTGGTCTACACTGTTGTTTACGAATCTTTTACTTGGGGACATTTTTTATTTAGTTCTTGGACTGCAGACAATTTTAGAACCTTGCCCTTGCACTTTATGACTATTTCTTAGAAAAGGTTGACTTTCAGATAAATACTTGTTTGGTATCTTGATCACTGCTTGCAAAAAAAAACATTACGAGACACTGGTTGCTTCCTGATCCCCCCACAATACGTAAAATAATGGTTGTCTCTTTTTAATCTGATATATTATCTTTTAATTGATCCCGTGTACATATTTAACATATCACATCTTTCAAATTTGATAGCGAATCAAAGGTTTTAACACTTTAAATGTCGCAGCGTGAAGTCTTCCTTCATGTTGTGTGCATCACAAGTTGAGAAATGTCGAGCTAGCCAAGCGTCACTTGTCAAATCACGTTATATACAAATTCACTGACAGGCACTATCCAAATCACCTTTATTCACTTATCCGGAACCCTACACTATCTCCCCAATGTGTTTTTTTTGGTGGACAAAATGTACCCAACAATCACATTAGCATCACATTAGCAACTGTAGGAGTAGCAACAGTGGAGTTAGCATCACACACTCTGCTCTGCTAACCCCTGATAGCTAATTTCAACACCAAGCACCAAGTGCTGTCCCAAATTATATTAAATGTAGGTTCATGGCTAACGGCTAGGCTAATAGCTGGATGATGATTATTGCATTAGGGCCAAAAATGAGACACATAAGCTGTTCACTTGCTAATACGAGTGAATGCGGTTTATAGTTGAAAATAACCAGTTGAAATTTGGTATTAAAATGTTTTTTGACCAGTGGGAATGAAACAAAACGGTGGGTTAAAAAAAGAAGAAGAAAAGAACATGTTTTAAATGTTCCCAGAATTCACATCTCGTCTCAGTTCCACTTCATTAAATTTCTTGTAAAGGCGGGAAGAAAACACCCCGGGTTCAACATGTCAACTGACTCGTGTTAATTTGATTAATTAAAATTTAGTTTAGAAAAAAAATGAGCCTTAAGGAAAACTGCAAACTGATTATGTTTAAAACTGCATTAATACCTTTTTAATTTTAACCTCGTTAAATTAAAAGAGAAGTAGAAGAAGCTGAGAATATTTACAACCTCATGAAGACGATATGACAGATTTTTGACACGTGACATAAACTGTTCTCACATCTTGAACACATTAGCATGAATGGGAGTCGTGTCACCGCTGACATCTTGAATGAAAATGTGATATTTTCCCTGGTTTCTTTTCATTTGATGTTTGCAGTTGCAGTTTTGTTTCCCCTCGCAACCCTTTGTAGTTGAAAACCAATGCCTGCTGCTGTTTCCTGCAGTCGGGTGATTTTTCTTTCTTTTTTCCTTCCACTGGGTTCAACATAACAACCTCTCACATCAAATACTTTCATTTTGTCAGTAATATAAAAATATTGATTATTGCACTTTTATTGCCTCATTTTGAGGCCGTGTTTGGTTTTAATTTCACTGTAAGACATCTATCAAGGCGCAAAAAAGTCTACATTACCATAGAAACACTGCAAACAGAGCACAAGTTCACAGCCGCTGATAATAATCCATAATCACATGTAATTTTATGACATCAATTATCAAGATTTAACTAATTAATCAGACAATTTACCATGATTAATCATGCATTATCATATAGCTTTTCATCTTTAAATCTCAAGCTTGTAACAATTGAAGTTAAATGTAAAATCAGTGAATTAATGTCGGTTCAGTGTGTAAGAATTAGTGACATCTAATGGTGAGACTGTGAACGCTAAACTACGGTGGCCTTCACGTACCAGAAAGGATGTAGGTTTGCGACGCTTCTTATTCAAAACATAAACACATGTTCCGGACAGGTTTGTCCATTAGGGTTGCCGTAGATACAGTGCAAGATGGCTGCCTCTTTAAAGCAAGGCCCTTGCCTACAGTACTACACAGTAAGCATACAAACATGTATATGTGTAGTATATTACATTTCTACCACTAAATGGAAATATGATTCTGTCAACGTGCATCAGGGCAAATGGATCATTTCCTGAATTTCAAAAATTCATTAAAATTATTCCTTAGGGGTTTTGCAAATATGTTGAAGATATCCTTGTTCAGGGCGATGCCGACTATGATGCTGGTAAATTTCTAGTCATTCCGAGATACTTTTTGTTTTTGAGACTAAAGTCAGCTCACTGTCAAAGTGCATCAGGGCAAATGGATCATTTCCTGAATTTCATTGGACTGGATTCATCAGATTAAAGTAAGTAAAATGTCTTTTATATTTTTTGGGGGTTGTTATTACAATGTGTAGAGCATGTACATATTTAGTTATTGTGGAATAGATGCATCAAATTTCAATTAGAGCTTGTTACATATTTGTTGTAATTTTACAACACTGGGTCTTCATGGTAGTCAAAATAAAAGGTTTGTTGCAGTGGACACAAACAGGTTGTATTCACTCCACAACACCACTGTCTGAAACAGAGGATTTTCTTTATACATGAACAGTATACATTACATACATTATACCCTTGTGTTGTGTTCTGGTCAAATCTGACTGATTTAAAAGTTTTATGTCTAAAAAAATATATAGTTAAAGCGGAGAGTGGTCCTGTTGCACGTATATGTTAGTTATGGAGGTCTACTTACATACATCTTCTTCTGCGGTTCAATGTACGCAACCGGATGTGCCCGGACTAGTGCCCGGAGCAGGACGATCTGCTGTTCAGGAGAACCGGTGTTTACGTAACCGGACCGGGTTTTTTCAGAGATCTCGCTGAGCCCGAGATTACAATAAAACACAGCGTTCTCAGCAGTGGCTGAACTGTTTGTTTCTAAACTTGAGGGCTTCTTAAACAAGGTAAGGACGCAGATACACACAAAAAAAACAGCATTAATTTGAACTTCTGGTCTAGGTCTGCTTTAATTTGATCAGACTGAGCTAAAATCCCATGTCTTTGTCCAGTAAGAGGATATCAACAGACAATTCAGTTCTGGGAAAGGTGTAAATTTTCCTGAATGTGGGGTGTGGATGTAAGTGGGGGTTTGCATGTTTTTCTTTTAGTATGATAAGTAGAGACCATAGGCTCAGACAATTACATTTACATTTAGGGCATTTAGCAGATGCTTTAGTCCAAAGTGACTTACAATCAGCAGACAGTATTGTCTGCCTTGAAAACATTTCTACCCAGAGCACTTGGTCCACCACCCTATCTATTCCTTCAGGTTATGTACTACAATATAAAAAGCATATTTATACATGTTAATTCATTGCTTTTTTTCCCAGAATGCCACCAGCAAGGAGAGAGCCACGATACAGTGTGCAGGATGTGATTGATATCATCCAAACTGGAGAGAGTGAAGTTGAGATGGAACGCAATGACACTGATGAGAGTGATGAAGACTCAGATGAAGATGTCTGTCAACAAGTGGACAAAGAAAACCAACCACCAATGGACTGTCCAGCTGATCATTACGTGGACATCGAGCCAAAAACACACAAACACATCATGCACAGTGACAGGTGTCGCTGGCCGAAGAAATATTTCATCAGTCACAACACTGATTTTTCTGGTCTGGATTTCATCTTCAGGCAAAGAGAGTCCAGCAACACAGACAGTGACATCATGAAGCTCTGAATGCTCAGAAGAGACCATCCAAGAGATGTGAACACCTGCTATTGGATGAACACAAGGACATGAAGACAGGGAGAGGATGCTGCAATAAAGGATTCACCAACACACAATGCAGCAAGTGTAATGTTCACCTTTGCTTTTCAGAGGACAAGAACTGTTTTTAGGACTTTCACTAACAATGAAAGTTTGTCATGAAAAGAAAAAAGGAATGAAGAAGTTGCTCAGAAAAACTAAAGTTTTATCCTGTTTATTTAGTTATTTATTTTTAATAAATGATTTCATAAAAATATGACTAATGTGTGATTATTTTTAATGTTATATACATTTATGGAGCTAAGTAAGCAATCAACCCTGCAAATAAACCCTTAGTTGTTCTGAATTGTTGTTCAGACAAAGTGAGTACAAATACAGAAATTCAAAGAAGTTTCTCTAAAAACGTACATAAACATTTTTTTTCAAAAATCTCTTTGATTTCTACATCAAATGCCTCCTATAACAACATCTGAAAGGTCAAATAATTTTTTTAAAGGTTTTTCTTAATTTGGGTCTTACAGGGTTAAGAGGTTTGCAAATATTTTTGACGGATGCTTGTACAGGGTGATGCCGACTATTATGATGGTGAATTTCAAGTCATTCTGAGATACTCTTTTTTTTTCTTTTTTAAGAAATCAGATCAGTGTCAAAGTGTCATTTCCTGAATTTCAAAAATTTATTAAAATTATTCCTTAAGACACACAGACGCAACTTGCTTTATATAGATATTATTGTTAGCATCCATCTTTAGCCACATTTGTGGCGTCCAGTGTATGTAGTTGAATGGAGATTGACGTCAACCTCAGGCTAGCCATTGTTAGCAGTGCTGGTCAATAACAAAGCTTTACATGGCGGAGCAACTTGTCTACAGTTAAAAATAAAACAATACTACGTGTACTATGACTAATTTACTGCTAAACAAAATCCTGAACTCAAACTATGTGAGGTCTCCAAGTTAAAAATCAGAGCTCATGTGGCGTTCCCTTTGCAAGAAAATTCCGAGTTCTGAATACATATGGAATGCAGCATTAAGTAGTGGCTTCTTCTTCTCGTAAATATTTTAAATGAAGTGCACAGATTAATCTGTTCATTTTGAGAACATTTAATTATTTTTAAAGTGTTAGCAGTTTTGTGTTTGTTGTTCTTAAAGACCCAAATGAATAGTTTCTGTGTGGCCTCGAGTTATAAAAAGAAGAGAGGGGAGAAAAAAAACCACACGGTGGTTCAGTTTTTACATAGATCAACATTTTATAACCGCAGACACTTCCATATCTGACATTCAGCAGCCACATCGTTGCTGTCAGTGGGTATGTGACAAGCTCAGTGTGAGAGTCCAGATTTGGCCACAAGGCTTCATTCACCACATTAGCAAACTGACACTGGGGAGATTGTATAAAAGAGGCCCATTCAATGGTGTTCTATTGATTTTTTTGGCTCTAACTTTCCTTCCTTCATTATTTGCTTTTGTTTTAATCATCTTCTTAAATAGAACTGATTAAATTTGACCCTGACCGCTGAGGACAAAACTGTAAATTCTCCCTTTTCTGTACACTTTCCCCCAGACTGTCCTCAGAGTCCCACTCGTTATTTTAATGACTATCTCCGCTGACCTTTCGATGTGGCGTGACACTCCTGGATTCAGAGACAACCGTGTTGACGCTCTGTTCACCCGAGGTTCTGCCGCTGCAGTCAGAAATTAGAAGCTGACGACCAAACCAAAGTCAAGTTAAATATTGACACTTGATAATTACGGATTCTCTGCCTGATCCTGCTGTCATTTTAGAGTGTGAGAGTCGTGGGGCTGGAGTTTAGCCTCAGCTTTAGCAACTCATTTTCTAGCTCTGCCTTTTATTTTGTTGGGTTGCTGCCGGTGACAGATGATCAGACTCAGGAGAGTTGAAACACTAACCTCTGCTGCGCTGCTCTGGGCTGGAATGTGTCTTTTTGTGTTTGGGCATGTTGGCAAGATTAGGATCGCTGCGTTTCCTTTCACATCGACGGGGCAAACCACAATGAATGTACCCCTTTTTTATTTACACCTCAATCATTGTGAGGTTTAGGAAGAGCTCGAAGGCACGAGGAGGTTAAATCCTGTAGAAGAACTAATACGGGACACTTTATTTTCATTTATGTACCAGTTCATTGGCAGATCTGTGGAAAGACCATTCCTCACGTTGCAGAGTTCATCGTCATTAGTCCTTAAAGTTATCCTCGGCAGGTTTCCTCGAAGTTTTCATTCTTACAAGTAATTACGAGTCATTTTGTAATTGTCAAAGTGCAAAAAAAAACAAAAACGAGGACTCAGAGAGAGAGAGAGCACAGAGCCTCGACACGGTATTAATTGACAAAAAAACATTTTAGTTCAGCCGAGCAGAACAGGGCAAAGACAGACTGACACACTGGGGACAGAAGGAAAACAACAGAGACTGGGAACGTCGTAGATTTTCCATTAAGTCAAGTTATAGCTTGACTTAGCCGTCTACCACTGTCCATGTATCAGTATACAAACACTCGTGGGGAATCAATCGACGGCTGTTTGGTACCATGTCCAGCGCCGTTCTACGTCTTCCGACTGTTCACGAACTCCAAAAATATTTAATTCTTTACCTTCCCAAAGTAATAAAATCGGTCCATCCCTCAGTCCAAAATGCACCAGTCTGGATTGTACCATGTTTGTCCTCCTCTTGTCTTCTTTTACTGTGCACTGGATGGACGATATGGCCAAAAAATGGACGTAGATTTCTGGTTTCCTCCTTGAAGCTAATGGCTAATATGGCTAATAATAATATGGCTAATAATAAGCTAACATTTTCTATTCATTGTGCAACTCTTTTGATGAATAAAAGTGTGAATTTTAATGGAAAACACACAAAAATTGAATAGGTGACCGCAAACTTTTGAATGGTAGTGTACATCATCAGTAAATGTCTTATTTGAGGGCTAAATTCTCTCAGTTTGAGTTCTTGTTAAGAAGAACATATGAGTGGACACCAGTTTGATAGACACCTGGTGTTGTCCAATAGGAGCCTGGAGAATCTGGACTTCAATTAGCAAAGATTAAACGTGGTTCTGGCCATTCTTGTGGATCTCGAGGCTACAGAACCAGTGCTCAGACTCTTATGGTTGATGTCATGACTGGCTGCCACTTGGTCAAAGCTAAACAAGAAAAACTGTGGACTATGAGCAGAGTTTATAGGACAATTAGCGTCCCACTCGGCGTGTACTGTACATGCAGTAGTATTTAACCCCCACCCGTATTGTCTGGCTGTGTTAGTCTAATTTTTCTAATGTGATGTAAACGTCCAGGAAGAGACGAGGGTTAATGGGACACAGGTGAAAGCCATCAGACGATCACAGGAGCAGGAAAACTGGACCATTTTGGGAAGTTTTTCAAAACCAAAGACACACGTACGTAACCTCAGAAAAAGAAAAACAGCAAACAGACCCAAAGACAGAAAGACAAAAAACCCAAAACACAAGTCCATCAGTAATTAAAAACATGTACGTGCAACATGTGGTGTGCAACATGAATTCTATGTTCCTGGTATACGAAGAAGTCGCTGACCGCAAAGTATTTTTAACTCTACTCATTTCCTTTTTAAAAAATCAGGTTCAGATTTAGCTGAATTAGCGTCATGGACCCACAGAGTAGATGGATCCAGATGGATTTAGACTTGGTGCCTTATATTTTTCTGTCCAAAGCAAAACCAAAACCGAGCCCAGCCCGACGTGACAGGCATTTTGGGTTTTATATTCAAACCAGACCCAAGTTAGACACATTTATTTCCTCAGCCAGGCTAAAGTCAGTTATCTTGTAAGCTAACAACACATTGTTAGCTTGTCAAAAATCCTGTCAGAACCTAACGTTATTCAGCTTTTACAGATGTGCTCACATAGGAGATCCACTATCCGCCCTCTTCACTGCAAAAACAGGACTGGTAGAAATATCTGTTATCGAAGTGATCTAGATTTTCTGCCACTGGAGTAAATTTAGCTTGGGCTAGAATTCTGAAAATAAGCTCGTAAAGCCAACAAGTTTAAGGCTGTAATGAGCCAGAAACTACAGTAGACAAAACAGGCTACAATTTAAGAAAGTTTTGTTTTTCCCAAATAATTAAGAGGTTGACTTGAAGAAAAATTAGCAGATTAGCAACAAATTAGCACCTCAGAATTAAACCCAGTTTTATTAGACTAAACTTGAGAAATTGTAAATTTTTTGTAAAATTAGACACCTTTACTAGAATTTTACAAGTTGAATATAAGACGATCAGTGATTCCTTGAAGACAACAACTACTACTATAACTTGAAAATATCGATTTGGTGACATATCATTGTCCTTCTTCCCTCTTCGCACAATACGATACTTGATATTTTAATTTGTAAATTAAGACGTTCTAAAGAGTTTACAGCTTGATAATGGTGGAGAATAAATAAAGAAATCCTGCACTTTTAACTTCTCACATTGACTTCTTTTTGTTTTCTTCAGTTAAACAGACATCGTCATGTATTTCGCTGTATAATTGTCTCACGATACATTGATATATCGTGATATCATTGGTATCGTGGACCATGGTGAGGTATTCTGGGATTCCCAAGCCTAACTCAGAGGCTCCTGATAGTTCTTTGTTGATGACACAGTACTGTTTATACCACAAGTAAAGGTCATGCTTGAATTTCAATTTGAATTGAATTCGTATGTGTATTTGATCTAACTCTTGAAATAATGAACCTAAAGTGTGTTTATGAATGGAATTGGATGCAAACCGCTGTTGTTGTTTTTTTAGCTTGTTACTCGTAATTAAAACTGAATGTTGATGTTATTAGTCGTCAAAGAGAAAGTCCTCTCTCTATTTAACTCATCTTCTACTCGGAACCTTTCTAGAATGAGGAGCAGTGTCACAGTACCTTTCTTAATGTCACCCCAACCTGACAACCTTTCCCTTACAAGCTAAGTTCCCTTTCTAGTTTCCAGTTTTTACCTCATAATATTTGAAGACCTTCAAATCTTCTATGTCGAAGTTCAACTCTAGAGATACTTGACGGGGGAATCTAATGGCCAAGTGTCATGGAATTGGGCTTGTAACCTGAGGGCCAATGGTTGAAGTTCCTGGTACAGGTCACTGAGAAGGAGAGTTATAAAATGATTTCCTGGAAGCTTATGTTGATGTTTTCATTAGTATTCTATTATCCTAAAAGCACATATTTACACGAGCTTAAGCAGAAGCTGCAGGGACAATGGCGTCACTCTGCGTTAGACGAGTCTCCGTCTGTTTCTGACCTTTTTTACATCTAATGGAGAATTTGCATAGTGTTGTTTCCACACTGCGTCTCTGTGCCAGACAACAAGCTTTTATTGTCATTATTTTTTATTTTTTTAATGTGTCCAGTGATGGAACAAATGATGTGCGTGTGCAGACGATGACTCACACTTCATCTCCGGTTTGTTGTTATTTTATTTTTTACAGTACACATATTTAAATGAGCTTCAACAGGACCAGTGAAACTATATTAAAACACACTATTTTGTGTATATTTATGATGATATATGTTCATATTTATTCACATCCATTTTTTTGCACATTTCAGTATTTTATAGTTTTTAAAAAAATAAGTATGATAATTGTTTTTCTTCTTCTTGTTCCATTTATGTATTTAATAACATCTTGATTTGCACATTAATTAAATTAATGTCCCGTATGTTTACAACTTACTCAGTAATAAAACATTACTTAAAGGTGAAGTAAGTAGTTTATAGTGCCATCTAGAGGAGAGGCTGAAATTTACAACAAAGAACTGCTCCTCTGCTCACCCCCTCCCCTCCCTTCCCTGAGCGCTACTATATCCTCAGCCGGTCAAATGTCGTCCTCGTCGTCTTTCTCCGTGTCAGCAGATGAGGTTTGTGAGGTGAGGGAGAGGGCGAGCTACCGCGGCCGTAGCAGACGAAGCGGAGAGAGTGGAGGCGGGACTTCCTGCTACAAGTAAAGAGACGCTTGATTTGTTCTCTCGCGTGTGTCTATACAGAAGATTGTGGCCATAAATGGTTACTACATTCAAATTCAAAATACCGAGGTCTTTTAGGTTTTGTTTTTTGACGTAACTGGCAACCCGTGGTTGCTCGGCAGCTGAGACTCTATTGACTGTAATGATTGGTAGACGGCGGTAGGTGGCGCCACATGCCAAAACATGATTTCAAAACATAAACATGATTTGCAGTCTGCAAAATGTTTTTTTAATGCAAATATTTTGTCTGTACTGTTGTTGTTGGTGAGTTCAGTTTGTTATATGAACATTATTCCTGAGTCTCTGTGACATATTAGGAGGATTTTATGGCAAGATGCTTTAGATGTATTACATAATGCACCTTTAATTCTAATTTATAGGACTTTTTAATTGTACATTTTTCTTTCAATTTCATGAGACTTTTTTTTACACAACAATAGAAGAACACAAGCTTCAACGTGTATTATTATTATTATTATTATTGTTATAATATATAATTTTATTGCATATTATAGTATTATATAGTTTTAAAATATATATCTATCTATCTATATATATAAACAAATTAATTAATTTGCTTAAATTCTTATTGTTTATTTTATGCCACTTGTTTTGTGCCAAAACACAGTCAAATGTCCTGTATTTGATTAGTTGATTCTATTTTACAGTACATTTTTAATTGTATTGTATTTATATAGACTTTTTTACAACGATAAAACCACAACAGCATCATCGTTACCAGCAAAAATTATATTAAATACACCATTTTCTTATCTTTTCTTTATTATATATTCATAATGTTTTTTTTTCTCAACTTAATTTGCTTTCATTTTTCCTGTTGTGTCTTTAATAACTTTGTCAAATTTCCTTTATATTTGGCTGTAAAACACATTGTGACACAGTGATGCTGATTCATAAGAATACATTTAAAATAGTCGAGTACCAAACAAGGTCACAGAGTACATCTGCATGTTTTTTAATCACATTGTTATTTCTGCGACAGTGAGGAGACCAGAAGGCTTCTTCTTCTTCTTCTTCTTTCTTTCTTTTTTCTGTTTCCTTCTGCACAACAAGCTTTTATTGTGATTCCTCATCCAGCGATGGAACAAATTAACTGAGAAGAGAAACCTCACAGACTCCAGCTGTGGTCAAATGTCAGATCTCATCTCTTCTTGTTGTTTTTTTGTATTTTATCTTATTTATTTCTTTTTTTAAATGATGGCTGTAGAAACCATAATCTTCTCGGGGAAAATCCAAAACAAGCAAACAACAAACACAGGTCACAGCGAGTCATATATCGTTATTGTTGCTGTCATTAAAGACGCAAAAGGAAGGAAGGACACTGAATATTTCTGTAATGAGGGAATAATTGCACACGGTTCCTTTTTTGTGTCACAACACGTCGACGCGGCAACACTTACAAATATTTGACTGACGCGACGCCATCTTGGCAATTTAATGAACTGTCCTAATAAGCCTCTTCACCTTAGTTTTTCTTCACTTTGTTAACTTTGTTTTTATCTGTTTATTCACAAGGATTCTGATTAACTTTGTCTTTATAGGTGTGGGTTAGATGTGTTTAGAGTCATTTTAATTTTCTTTTATTCAAAGTCCAAAGACTGTAGAAAGTAGGCTGGGTTTGAAGTGTCAGTTTATTGCACATCATGTTTTACATAGTTTTGAGTAGCCACTGCCAAAAGGCCCACAGTGCTGTGTGAGTGAGAGGGGGAGTGGCTACAGTAGAGCCGCGGAAGCCAATGTGTGCTTCTTTTACCGACATATTTAACAATATCTTTTGCATTACTTATCCAAACAACATCAAACTTGGCACTGCACTTACTCGTGCTCGTAGCAAGACACCTGTCAAATTTGACAGGTCTAACGTTACAGCACCACCTACAGTCCGGGCATATGTACTACAGTGGTTTGAGTCACTTTCCATGTGGACAGGGATATTTCCTGAAATGACGCCGTCTTTACAGGGATATTTTTGAAAATGGTGAAGGAGCAGCTTGTTTACGTTTCGTGTGGGCGTGGCCTGAGAAATTTTCTTTGCTAAATGTTGGTAATGTTTAATGTGACGTGAATTTCTAAGTCTTCTTAAATTGAATCCACAGTTCAGCATTGTTCTGTTCCGATTCTTGTGTCGTCCACCTCTAATTCATTGTCATTTTAATTTGTCTTCAGCTGCGTTGAAACGTTATAATGAGGCTCCTAAGACGAATCTTAAGGGTCACAGAGTCCAGTCGTCACGACGTGTTCATCACAGTGTTGTTTCTGCTTTAATAAGGCGCTAGAATCCTGACGTTTTCATTCCTTATTCACCCAAACATCGAACTGATTTTTGGTGTTCAGTGATGGAACAAATTATGTGCATGTGCAAAAAAAGATCCCTCGCAGACGTCAAGCACCAACGAGTCACATTTCATCTCCTGTCCTGTCAGCGGGAACAATCGCGACCATATCAAACAAATCCGCAATGTTTTTTGTCACTTCTCGGCGAGAAACTCGCCCGTCTTTACTGAACATGACGCAGCGACGAAAGTGGCGAATTTGAAGCGAGCGCTGACGTCAGCTGATGGGCTCGGGCGGACGACGCCGACAGAGAGGACACGGCTTTGTCTAAGTCAGGACCAGGACGCATCTCCACACAAGACACGGCATGTGTTCTTTTTCCAACAGATGGCAGCGCTCCGGTGACTGGAGGGAGAAGACAGAGCAAAGAGAAACAGAGGGGGAGGAGGAGGATGATGTATCTGTGGTTTTCCCCCTCTTTCTCCTCCGGTCTTCATGACTTCTTCTTCTTTTTATTTAGCCCTCGCTGCTGCCTGGGGACTGAAACGTGGCAAAAACCATATATTTTCTGTGACTCCGTACAGTGGGCTTGAGTTGATGCTGTGTCTTTGCCAGCTCTTCAGCGCTGGCTCACACTTCCACTGTTGTTAAAAATGCAGCGAGTGAAAAAGGATATAACATCCCTCTGGTTTTCATTATAGCTTTTGCAAAATGGCTTCTTTAAGTCCTAATGTTTTGGAAGACTGAGATTATATTTTGTGTGTGTGTGTGTGTGTGTGTGTGTGTGTATGTGTGTGTGTGTGTGGAAAACGGCCTTGTGCTGTGGTTTATGAAGCGCTGTGTTGGCGTGGCTCACTCACATGACAATAAAACTCAAGTATTTACTGTAGTTTTTCGTGGAAATGTGTGGGCCAGACCACGCTCTGCATGGACGGTGACTCAACATCTCACAAGGTGCTGTGTTCATGTGATGGTTCCAGTTCCTGCTGTTCCTGCTGTTTGTGACGGCAATTTTTCAGGGCGCGTGAGAGCATCATGTGTTTGGAGCGAGCGGACGTCACTACGGCGGTCGTCTGCGACGTCACTACAGCGGTCGTCTGCGCGTTATGCACCTAGTTCTCGACACACTTCCCGAGTGTCCAAAACGACGTTGGAATGGTGGAACTGTGAGGCTAAAAATAAAGATTAAATCATGAGGATTTCATTATCAAATCTCAGATTATCTATAAATGCAAGGAACGTCTGTCTGTCTGTCCGGCTTTTCTTTGCATAACTATCCAACAGGTGACTCACTCAGGATGCCAGTGTGTGCTGTGCCGACTCTGATGTTGTTTGGTTAAGAAATGCTGGAGATATTGGAAGTGAGAGAGAGAGAGAGAGAGAGAGAGAGAGAGAGAGAGAGAGAGAGAGAGAGAGAGAGAGAGAGAGAGAGAGATCGCTAAAAGGGTTGCTTCCACGCTCAGAATTGTCAGAATTCTGACTTTGATCTTACAACTTTTTCTCAGAATTCTGATTTTAGGCTTAAAGCATTCAGGCAATTTTCTTTCAGAATTCTAATCTCAGATTTTTCACAGAATTCACTTTAATCTCAGAATTCCAACCTTGTTTCGATAGAACTTTAATCTCAGAACTTTGTTTCCTTATGATTAAAATGTTTTCCCTCAGAATTCTGACTTTTGTTTCCCAGAATTCTAGCTTTTTCCTCAACGTTTTGTAATTTTGTAACAGAAAAAAGGTCACATGCAGCCTGATCGTCTTTTTCTTCTTCTAATATTGAATCTGTTAATCAGGGTTATTTTCCTTTATTTGAGGTTCATGTTGCTTCATATTGTTAACATTTGTGTTGCACTTGGGTGAAAGAAAGTGTGTCTGCAGGCACTTCTTTAAACACTGGCACTAATATAGAAGCTCTGGCTTAACAAATCCATCCCAGACACAAAAACATGACATGGTTACAGTTTATTTTCTCTGTACACAGACATGGTTCAGGTCACCAAATTCATGTTTTTATATAAATTTAACCTCAGAGCCACTGTTTCTCAATCCTGGTCCTGCATGTTTTTACATGTTTTCCCTGCTCCGTCACAGCTGATCCAAACAAACGGTCAGATCATTAACAAGCTCTGCATAGGCCTGATGATAACGACCTCTTTATTTGACTCAGCTGTGATGGAACCAGGAAAACATCTAAAAACATGCAGGACAGAACTGTGTGAGCTGATTCTTCTTTAGAGAGAGGATTATTGACAAATCATTGTTCAAAATTTCAAATAATCAATCAGAATAAAGGCTGTTAACATGGGGTTCCTAGCTAGGTACCTGATAGATAGATAGATAGATAGATAGATAGATAGATAGATAGATAGATAGATAGATAGATAGATAGATAGATAGATAGATAGATAGATAGATAGATAGATTGTGTAAACAGAAGAACATAACTAGTTAATGCATAGAGAGGCTAGAGAGCTAGATAGATGATAACAAAGATAGCTAGATAGAAAGCAAATAGAAAGCAGAAGAAAGAAAGCTAGAGCCCTAGCTACGTACCTAGTTCGATAGCAAGATAGCTGCAAAGAAAGAAAGCTAGTTGGCTAGAGAGCTCACTAGATAGATAGATAGATAGATAGATAGATAGATAGATAGATAGATAGATAGATAGATAGATAGATAGATAGATAGATAGATAGATAGATAGATAGATAGATAGATAGATAGATAGATAGATAGATAGATAGAAGAAATTTGAGATTTCTAATTTCTAACAACAATTCAAATTTTAGCTTATCTAAACTAAACAAGTTCCTCAGAAAATGAGGTTCTGCCTCATTAGGACCAGGCTTTGGTCTTTATTTGGACGACTGCTCCTGACAAGGTCAGTGTTTATGCCAGACAGAAACAACAAAAAATCCTGTACTTGCACATAAAATGGAGGATTTTGGCAGCATCGTTGTTGTTGTTGGGTTGATGACGTCGTCTCACTCTGTCTCTGTTTTTCTGTCTCCCTCCTGCAGGGACCACATGTCAGAATGGCCTCCTGCCTACTCTGGTGCGTCCCACTCTGCCCGCCGTCCAGACGTCTCTGGGCCTGAAGCAGTTCCTCCCGTTTCCCCTGGACACGGCGTCGACCATCAGCCTCTTTCCAGGATTCAACGCGGTGAGTCCCGTCCTCCTTGTGTTTGTAACAACGCTGTTTGACTTAAGTCTTTCTGAGGAGACGTGAGACAGTATTCAACCTTTTTTTCTGCTTCATTTGGTCAATGCAATGCTAATTTTGATATGTTTACGTATCTATACAAGACATACATTTTCTCTGAAGTCATCATGATTAATCTAGCACTTTGATTGGTCTGTAAAATATCAGTAAATGTTATTTGTTGTTTTTCATACAGTTCACAGTTCAGACAATTAATTTGTAATGGATTGATAATCTAGCACTGCTGTGTTTCTATAATGTTACGGTTATTTATTGATTTGTTGGTTTTACTTTTTTGTTGGTTATTACATCTGTTTAGGTTGTCTTTTACTTATTTTTTTATAATTAAATAATTTGCATCACTTTTTTCCCCTTTACGTTTTCCCTTTAAATGTTAAATGTTCTCTTATATAGATACAATCTAATAAAGAAAAACGTATTTCTGTTTTCTACCTGTTTATGATCTGCAGTCCATTTTTAAAACCCTGTTTCCTTTTATTGTCAACGATACCTGGTGTATTTGTTTGGCTTTTTATGTCTTTCTATGGAGAATATTTGAAATAAATTGCATAACAATTTGCTGTAACACAAATAATCAGGCGCTAAAATTCAACTAGAAATTTAGAAACCAAGTCTCCTGATATTATTTTACACCAATTACGTGTATTTTACATCAATATTTGATATCATAATATTTTATTATGTCATGATATTAATACATTCAATTATTGTCATGCAGATTTATTATATTGTAATTACAGATGAAACCTTTATGTTTTAAATGCTTTATAAAGGAATTGCAGAGGCTGTGATGAGCATATATGTTTGTCTTCTAATGCAAACGTGAATTTTCCAACGTTCCTTTTGCCAAATCTGTGACAGATTGAGCGTATTTGGTTCGTCACAACCACATCATTTATAATTTGAGTGGCGGTGTTTGCGGTGTGTGTGTTTTTAGTTTTGCAGAATTTTCAAGATCGATGGTGTATTCAGTTTTGTGTCGGTGATTTACTGACAGCTCTGTCTTTAGGCTCTGAAAAAGCAAAACTCATAAACCCGGAGCAGGTTATTTCTCGTTTGAGGAATTTGGCCGCGGAGCACAATCCATGTCCTTGTTCACATTCACATCTGTTTCCTTTTTAAACTCAAACATAGTTACCATAGAAAATGTTCAGTGTTGTACGCACACAACAGTGTGTAACTCGCACTTGTTGTCCTGTGATTAATTCCTGCTTCCACAGAGATACAGAGATACTGTTGTGCGAAAAAAATACAAATAAAACCAGGTCAAATATCAGAGCGCTCAGTGTGAATAAAGGCGCAGAGCGAACGTTGAACATTTGCAGCGACAAAAACTCAGACAGAGCAAATTCTCTGTGGGATCTTCTGCCTCCTCAGATGAGGCAGGGCTTTAAATGTGTCATCCCGACGTCCCGCAGTGGAGATTCAGCTTGACTGCGAGCTCGTGAATCGCTCTGTCTCTTTGTACGACACTGAAATCATAATTTCAGTACGAGCTGCAGGAATACTGTGTAATATATGTGTTGTTGACAAAGAGCTGCTGCAGCTATGAATGATTTTAAAATGTTTCTCTGGCATTTTGCTGTTTTCGTTCTCCTGCAGATAGATATATTTCTAATTTCAATGTAAATGATATTCAGTTTCATTTTGGGTTAAAGAGCTTCTACATACTCGTGTATTAACCATCGCAGAAATATAAACGAGGCTAGAGAGCTAGCTAGATGACAACAAAGAGAGCAAGTTAGAAAACGAAAGAAAGCTAGCTAGGTACCTAGCTAGATAGCGAGATAACTTCAAAGATAGATAGATAGATAGATAGATAGATAGATAGATAGTTAGATAGATAGATAGATAGATAGATAGATAGATAGATAGATAGATAGATAGATAGATAGATAGATAGATAGATAGATAGATAGATAGATAGATAGATAGATAGATAGAATCTTAGATGGTCTTGTCAACAGTTAGCTACACCCCATGTTAACCCCCTCAAAAATGACTGCAAAACCATGGAATAACAACAATAGTAATACAACAACTATAAAAATAATTGCTGTAGTATTGACATTACACATTCATTGTGTCTGCTATGACTTTCTTGCTATTGATTACTGAATCAATAACGAACAAAACAGAACTAAATAACAAGTGGTTTACACAACTTGAGATGCTTCCTTTCTTCCTTCCTGAACATATTTAATCTCATAAAGATCATCAGGACATCAGAGTTGAACTGGTCTTCTGAATATTGTCACGATTCCATCTCTTCTGGTGAACACAGTTCCTTGATCATGGCGTTGAGTCTGGTCACCTTCCTTTAGTGAGGTCAGTTGTGGTTTTTGTGGACAAGAGGACATGTGTTGGGTTGGTGTCAGAGGCCGAGGCTCCTCAAGCTCATTATGGAGAAGCGTGAGTGGTCGTGAATTTATTGTAGCGACCTTCTGTTTTTGCTCGTGAAGATGTCAGTTCTTCAAAGCTCAGCGAACGTCACCTTTCTCAAACATGTCGAGTTCAGGCTCTTTGAGGGTCCTCTTCCAAAGCTTCCTGAGATCTTCATCATCTCGCTTGAAAGCGAGGCCTCGTCTTCGATATAAATCTCTAAAATGCCAGGAGGAAGTTCTTCTGTTGACAGGTCCAACACTAACTCCAGGTGTAGTGCACAGGTCACAGCACATGTGAGCAATGTTATATACGCGTTTGTTCTTCACCGCCACTTAGTGGGTAACACAATAAAGTGATGAATGATATGTAACCTTTTTTTTTTAACCACAATAACCAACACTGGAGGTGTGATATGTGGTAACAATCATGTGGTAAACAACCTCTGTAATGTCTGAATAATTTCCTCGTCATAACAACAAGCACAGACGTGTTGAGTTGTAAAAGTGGAAACTGGAGAAATTCAGGGTCCGGATCGAGTTTGTCTGAAGGAAAGCAGACAACAAAAGAAGGAAAATAGTCACAAAAATACAGTTTTCACAAAGTTCAGGGAGGATGAAGATGATTTATTTACCTCTTTACAACATTTATGTGATATTTGTCTTTGGCTGAGATTTTAAAATAATGTGAAAAAATAGGAAGTCACCGGATGATGATAATTCATTCCTGAGTTGTTATTGTTATTGTGTTATTTTCATGTTTGAAATTATTAATTCTTTCATTCATCTACTGCCCTTCCTCTTGCTGTTCCCCATGTCATCATATTAGAACTGAAAGCATAAATTAGTATTGATGTGTTGGTAAAAAATTAAAATAACAGATAGTAGATACGTCTATAACTTTATGAACATCATGATACTCAGTTCCGCCAGAATTTAGTTAGATTTTATGGGTGTAAAATTGTCCCAAAAATTTTCTTCTGCAAAGATAACTCTCACTTTCTATATCTGGCAGTTATTAAACCGTTTAGGAATTACGGTACTGAGAAACTGACGTCTCAAAAGTGTGACGCGCTGGTGAATCTCGTCTGTCATAGGACGTTGGTCGTTCTGCGGAAGTCCTGGGGTTCTACCGTAATGACAAGTCAATGGGCAAAATTAAAGCTCTGTTTCTCTGTTATCCCGCCGTCCATATCCTCCACATGAGGGTTGAGAGGCGAAAGATAAGATCGCAAGTCCATCGTTTTTTAATTTTCTTGATATCACAAACAGTCTACACTCTTAGAAATAAGGATTCCAAAACGGTCCTTCTACATGTCTGAGGTTCTACCTATCAATCAATCAACCAATCAATCAATCAATCAATCAACCAATCAATCAATCAATCAATCAATCAATCAATCAATCAATCTTTATTTGTATAGCCCACAGTTTACAAAACATAGTTTGTCTCACGGGACTTCACAGGGTTGGTTACATCCTCTGTCCTTAGACCTTCGACCAGGGTAAGGAAAAACTACCTAGAACCATTTGCTTCTGAAAAACCCTTTCCCGAAGAAAGGGTTTTTCAAGGGTTCTTGGTAACACTAATGGTTCCAGTAAAAAACATTTTGATCCAGAGAACCCTTTAAAACCCCTTTCCTGAATAAAGGGTTCTTGGTAGAACCTTCTACCTGGAGCCAAAAAGGGTTCTCCTATGAGGACAAGCCGAAGAACCTTCTATGGTTCTACTTTTATGGTTAGCACTTTTATTTCTAAGAGTGTAGGAGTTATGTAATCATGTAGTAATGATCTGGTAAACGAGAAGGGTTAAACTCTACCTTTTTCTTGTGTTATTTATTCACAGTTATTTATAAAAAAGCCTTAGTCGTGCGTTCAAACTCGGCGTAATTCCCCTTTGCGATGATGTGGTGTCGCGTTTCAGAGGACAAACTCTTTAATCGGCTGTTAACAGCTTCTCTGGAGTGCAACAGTAGAACGTGGCTCCACGGACAGACGGCGCTTATTGGATTTCTGCAGTAGCTTTTTCAAACGCAGCCACTCACACCGCGTGCACTCTCCACGGCTCATGTGTGCTCTCGTATGGATCTATTGATTTTTTTTTCCCCTCTTTCTCTTTTTGAAAGTGCAGAGTAATTATGAGGAAATATGTGGGCCCCGCACATATCGAATCAGCGAGGTCATCAAAAAAGCAGGATGGCGGTGGAAATACAAAAGGGAGAGCCAGGCGAATGAAAGCCTAAAAGTTTTATGTTTTCTTTTTTTTTAAATCGCAGTGTCTTATTTTGAATTACGGGGGATAGCTCAATTTAAAATCTGGAACCAGACCTTGAAATATGGAGCGCAGCTGGATAAGAAAAGATGTATGCACATGAAAGGGTAAAGCTGAACGATAACATTCAGGCTTTTCATTAAAAGTGCGTCACTTTTCTCGCCTCGTATAATCTCCATTTAAGTGACTCGACTGCAGATAATGAGTAATAAACTCTCCGAATCCTCCCAACGACGGGAGGCTGAAACTTTTTTAACGCACCTTTTCTCACTCAATCTCAAACTTTCCTAACAGCCTCTGATTTCCTTCATCTCGGGCACAGTCGATACCAGAGGCTTCACAAAAAAAAGGAGTTCACAGAGAAGTGAGCTTGCTTCGTTCTGCCGAGCCGACGACAGCGAGCACTAGATTTTTTCCAAGTCGGGTTGTCAAAGTCAGAGGCAGCGATGAAGGAGACTTTTTTAGGGGTTTGTTTGTAGAACTTATCAGGAATTTTCTTTTTATGAAGGTGTCTCACGGAGAGAGACAGAGGGGAAAGATGAAGTGATTCCTATCAATTATCTAAACCGTAGCGTTCTGCCGCGATCGAGTTTGTCCTGTCGTAGTTTCATAAATTTCATGAAACAAAAATATATGACACTAAAAACACACAGAATAATAAGGTCTTTAGTTCGTGTTTACTCTTGTTTCATAGCTGTTATCCATGAATGCTCCTAGCTTCGTTTTTTCAGGTGAAAAGAAACAATACATCTTTTGGCTTTTAGCATACAGTAGCTACTAGCTATCAATGTTTTTAGCTTCATATTTTGCAGTGATGCTAATTCCGTCATTATCCCTGGCACATGATGAAGAAACGAGATGTTTCATCCAGTCATATCACATTTCTCAAATCCTTCTGAACATTAGCAAAGCTTTTAGCATGAATGTTTTCCAGTGATGTTAATTCTGGCAACACTGAAAAATGCACGTACATCTTCCGGCTGTTAGCATGAAATTTTGCCAGAAATGTTTCTGGCAAAAGTTTTAACAACTTGGGACAGCATTCAGTATTTTTTTTTCTGTTCACTTGCTGTTGAGTTGAGGGATGCAAGTAGACAGTAATAATCAATCTAACATTGTCTCTGAGCTCCATTTTTGTTGTACAGGTGATACATGAGTAAAAAAAAACAGCAGCGTAGAACAACCACTAACTATGTGAATGATATTAATCATCTTTTTAGCAGGTTAACCTGAGGTAAAAGATCTTGAGTATTTGCTAATTATAGTGTTGAAGCTTGAGTGTTTTGCTTGTTTGTTCCTGCACAGTGGCAGCCTTATGCTAGCTGGATATGACGCTATTACATGCTTATTGTATGATCACACCAAAGTCACTGCAAAGACTCGCAGGTAGGTACACATACACAACTGAAGTTATTCCAAATCAGTACTTCAGTAAATCACTTTTAGCACTTTGTACAGAAGCTATTCATTTTTATTTCATTCAAGTTTTGCTGATGAAGAAAGGAAATGACAAAAAACAGAGGGAAAATCTATATGAATACAAAGGAGTCCAAATATGAAGCTGCACAAATATGAAATATTCAATAGGACGTGTGTTTGATGTAAGGCATGTAAAAACAAACAAACGCGTTAAATAAAGTATTCCCACCTTTACACATGAGCGATGTGGCTTCACTCATGCAGTTTATTAGAGGCTGCAGCAGATCTGAGAATAATTGTGCACAGAAACCAAACAGCTGTTCGATTGAGAGTGGCAGACGTTGTGATTTACAGATCAGTCTGAAGCTATTTTCCATCTGTGCTCAACACACACACACACACACACACACACACTCGTCTGTCTGCTGAGATGAGGTCAGGTTTGCTTACGTGACTCCTGGCCTTAAATATGTATACATTTGTAAACTCTCACTGGACCTAAAACAACAAATTGTCAAATAAATAATCACAAACAAACACTTATTCCAATTAACTATTTTGATAATCAATCTGTTTGAGTTTTTTCTATTTGAAACACTTCAAATGTGAACATTTTTTTCCAAAGAAATCATTAAAATCAGTCAACATTTTATGACATGTTTTGGCCCAAACAATCAATCTATTAAATCGAGAATATAATCAACAGATTATTCAGCTGTGAAAATAATAATTCTATCTAGTGGCGTACCACAGGGTTCTGTCCTGGGGCCGATGATGTTCTTTTTACACCTTCTCCCTCTGGGACAGATCGTTGTCATGTCTCATACCATCTGTATGCCAATGACAACTGCTGTCAACTGTCCGTTTAAACCCAATCGAGTTCCATAAAATATCCTTTTGGGCAACTAAATTCTGACAACATGGTGGAATCAACATTTCCTCAAAAACAGTTAATTAAAAACAGTTGTTTCCCACTTTTTGAAAATGGCAAACTTTTGTAATCAAGAGAAAATTAATGTGTAATTGAGCAACTTATTTACAGCCACATCTGTAAAACCTGATATCATTAATCAAAATGTAGCTTAATGCATATTCTTTAAAACATACTGTAGTGTATTGTAATACCAGAAGTGCAGTAACTCTTCCATAAATGCACTGCAGACGTATGAACACACGTTATTCCTGGTAATTTTCCACGTTACAGGAGGTGTTTTTCTTATGGAGGACAAAACACACTCGTGTGTTTTTGTCCTTCTTTGTTGGGACATTTTACAACATATTACAACTTTAAGGTGCTTTTTCAGGGTTATGACCTGGTTTTTGCACTTAGTTGTGATGGTTAAGGTTAGGGTCAGGGGGTTTAGGGAGTGCATTTTTGTCTATGATGTGTCCTGACTGGGATATAAAAACTAGTGTGTGTGTGTGTGTGCATGTCCACACCTGTATCTTACGATACAAAACGGCTCATTCAGTCTTTGTGGAGTCTGATTATGGCGCGGGTGACGGATGAAAGTGGGACGCTCCCTCCGTCGCTGGAGGGAAAGAAAAAGATGTTTGTCATCTTTCTTTGACTCTCACTCTCTTTTATTTCTCTCTGTCTTTCTTTATTTATCCCTCCAGTCTGACGCCTCACGACAGGATAATGTGGCAGGAAAAATGTGACCTGCAGACATAAAACATTGACGTTAGTGCATGCGGCTACATGTTCTGAGAGTCTGGGTATAAAAAAAAGGTCTTTTCCTGAAGGAGTTTCCAGGACAAAGACGTTTTTTATTGTCGTTGTTTTTGAACAAGTCCTGACTGATGTCGCTGATTTCATCTTGTGATTTCTCTAGAAAAGCAAACAGTGTGTGACAGCATGGCTGACCCTGAAAACATGTTTTAACTGTATCTTTCCAGCTTTGAATGAATGAACGAATAGCTTTATTTTATATTATTTTCCTGTACAATACAAGTTAAAAAAAACAAACAGAAAATCATAATTTATAAAACATTTCACCTAAAATTATAGTACTAAATGTAAACTCTTATTGTAAGCTGTGAATTATTTTAAATTTCCCAAAAACAATTGAACCCCAAAAGAGTTTCTTTTCTCACAATCATAATTTTCTTCGTCTTTATTTATTATTCTACTCTAATCTATATGCTCTTTTCGTAGTTTTGTTTTGTTTTAAGTGTTTCACCAAATTTCGACACAGTATGATGACATAAGGGGTTACTTAACAATACAATATCTTTTATTCAATCAAGCCTTTGTTTAATAAAGAATAACAGTAGCTGTTACAACTATTTTATTTTTCTTATTATAACCCTTCAGTGTATGTTTTATTTTAACTTTTTAAACATTTTGTTCTAATTGTTTCAAAAGGTTTTCTTGAAATTAAATTATAACTACTATTCTTGGAGACGTTTCATCACTGTAAAGTGTTTTTCTATTTCAATATGAATCAGATTAAAACCGTTATCTGAATAAAACAAACAAAAAAAAACTTTAACCTGAATTAAATAAAACTTTGGTGAGCCGTCAGATGAACACTTTAAAATTTACACAACTCTGTTTGTTTCACCGAACATTTCTCTCTATCAACATAAATATTAACCAGATTAAAAAAGTAATCTGATTAATTTAAATGCAACTATTTACGATGAAAAAAAAAAATCAGACTAACATTTAACTTTATCAAATATTTTGTTCAATTATTAACATTCCCATCAGCATCTGTGTCTAAAGTCTAAAAATCACATTTTTGCATGATTTCATTTCATGATGTTTAAATAATCCCAACATTTTTAATGTCAGAGAATAAAATCTGACTTTAATCCAGGCCATTTTTTAAAACCTGGAAATATCTGGACGACGCATGCTTTGGTTTTATTTAATACTTTATTTCAAATATAAGTATTTCTCTTCTTTTTCTAAAATGTTTCAGTGACATAATCTGGATGACATTGATCAGAACATGTAATCAGAGTTTCTGGCCGCGTGTTTTGTTAAAATCAATGAGGGGAATTTTTCTGTTTAGTTTTTGTTGCGAAGCGTTGACGGTGATGAACAACATGCCGCCGTTAATTGCATCCTCTCGTGGCCACTTGGTAATTTCGGGAATTTCCCCTCATGAAAAGTTTAATCTTTTAACTGAAGATAAATTGTGGAAGTTTTCACTGAGACTGAAATATTATTGAGAGAAATGAGCGTCTTTATTATGCAATCAAATGGAATGTTTTCTTTTAGTTTTAAAGATTTGCAGACAACATTATGATTGGCACAATAATAATAAATGAACTATATCTTTGAAATTCAACAAATGTTGTTGCCATCTCTTTTAGAGAGACTGAACAACGAGGATGTAGATGTTCAGGCCATAAGACTGAAGATGTGACGCAAAGATAACTTTGGGATTAGCATGAACAAGACTAAAACAAACTTGCAAACAAACAAAACTGTAGGATTAGCAAATTACAGGATTCACAAGGAAACATTATTTGCAAGCTCAACCTTTGTTAAAAAAAATATATACAAAAATAAGGATTCTTAAGAAAAACAAAAAAAAACTTAAGGATTCTTAAAAAAATATTGGATTCATGCACACACAAAAAAAAGATTTGTTTAAAAAAAAAAAAAAAAAAAAAATTGTTTTCCAAAAAAAAAAACTCTCAGAATTTGAGGAGGCAAACAATGTTCTGGATTAGCATATTCCAGACTTATATAATCGTCATAGTTTTGTTTGCAAAGCCATTCTCTGTGAGACACAATTCTAATGTCTCTCCATATAAAGTATGGGTGTCATCACTCAATTAAAACAGGATAGATTTTTAAAAAAAAGGACAAAATATTGATCCTAAAACTGAAATAATGTTTTATATACTTTATATACTAAAGACAAAGTGAGCTGTGAAACAAAAAAAAAGTTTTGAGATTGTTCTTCAAACTTTGAATGGATTTAGACAGAGAGGAGTTATTGAAATTGCCTCCCTGAAAGAAAAGGAGCAAATACCAACAAGGAAGGCCTGAGCTCTACAGGGACGGCTGAGTTTTGGAGCGTAATGAAAGAGAAAAGTGAAAGGTGGAGGTTTCAGTTTAACAGAGCAGCGGCTCCAGTCAAGGATGTGCATGTGTGTGTGTGTGTGTGTGTCTTTGGCCCCTGAAAATAAGATATATCTTTCCCCCAGAGTCCACATTTCATCTTGAAGAAACAATCCAAACTCCATCCCCCCCCCCCCCCCCACAGTAATCAGGAATGTGATGTATTGATTCCGCGCACAGATCCGAACGCTGGGAAATTGCCTCGCGAGTCCCACAGCGGCGGTGACACGCTGGCCTTGGCCTGATGTCGACGCGGCATCACGGCCCATTTCAGTGTGTACCCGGGCCTTGCTAAGTCAATGTTTGCATCGACGGATACCAAATGGAAATGGGCTCTTTGACAAAGCACACTGAAAAACGAGCAACGGTTGTTGTTTTGTACAGCGGGGGTTCAGCACATTATCCACATTATAAAGCTGAACTCATAAAGTGTGTTTAAATTTAGCATTTGTGTATTGGTGAAGTTTCATGTTGCATCTGAATCTCCCTCACATCATTCCCCCCCTTCCAAATAAGTACGCTGCAGAAACTATGTAGCCCCCCTGGTGGCCGCTGCATGTGTCTGTTTTTACCAATATCTTGCATTTATGGACAGAACTAAGTTAGCGTCACTCTCTGGACACAACATCTGTTGTATCTTTTGATGATTTTGAGTGCTTGATTCATGCTTTTATCTCGACCTGTTTGGACTGTAATGCACTTTACACTGGCATTAACCAGGCCTCTCTCGCTCGCTTGCAGTTAGTCCAAAACGCGGCTGCTCGTCTTTTAACAGGAACTCGTAAGCATGACCACATTACCCCCATTCTCGCCTCCCTCCACTGGCTCCCTGTCCATTTTAGAATACATTTTAAAATGTTATTGTTTGTTTTTAAGTCACTTAATGATTTGGCACCCCATGTCTATACCCCCCCCGAGAGCATTGAGATCTGCTGATCAGCTGCGCCTTGTTGTGCCAAAAAGCAGGCAAAAAACCAGGGGGGACCGTGATTTTTCAGTGGTAGCTCTTAAGTTATGGAATGAGCTACCCACCCATGTCAAAATGGCCCCCACCCTGGATACCTTTAAATCTCGCCTAAAAACTAATTTTTACACCTTGGCTTTTAATACAGCGTGAGAGTTGTATGGTCTCTATGTCTTTTACTGTATTTTATATTTCTTAGTGTTTTATCTGATCTTATGATAAGATAAGATAAGATAAGATAGTCCTTTATTCATCCTGCAGTGGGGAAATTTCCAGTGTTACAGCAGCAAGACAATAAAGATAAGGATAATAAATAATAAACATGCATTACCAAAAAGAAATAGAATATATAAAGTACAATATATAAAGATATTAACACTGACTTTAAAAATAGGTTTAAAAATAGAATTTAGAATGTACATTATAACCGGTCTGCAGAATATACACAGTATGCACATGGTATTTACAGTGTAAGGAAACAAGGCTGATCTATTAAAGGATATTAAATAAGGATATGGATATTGTACTGATGAGAAAACTACAGTATAACAAATTTGACAGTATGAAAAATGACAATATATTGCACTTAAAAAAAAAAAAAAAATTACATTATGAAAAAAATATATACAGTATATTACAGCAATGAAAAATGAACAGTATATTGCACATGGAGAGTGGAGTGTGTGTGTGTGTGTGTGTGTGTGTGTGTGTGTGTGTGTGTGTGTGTGTGTGTGTGTGTGTGTGTGTGGTCTACTTAGAGCAGTACTTGTTGTACAGTCTAACAGCTGCAGGGAGGAACGACCTGCGATAACGCTCCTTCAGACATTTTGGATGTTGTTGACATTGTTGACATTTTTGGATTGTGGTTTTTGCCTTTTATATGCTTTTAATTTATTTTATTTTAACTTTCTTTATTTTACCATTTGGTATCTGTTGTGCAGCACTTTGGTAACGTTGTTGTTTATAAAAATGTGCTCTACAAATAAAATGGATTGGCTTGGATTGAACATTTGCGAATTCAGAGCCCTGAAACCTAATTTTGGAAAAACGGGTGCTTGTGTGACAAAATGACAAATTGCCACCCTTACTTTTTTCGTGTACACAACCAATACGCAATGATGTCATAGTCCTGCCTCTTGCCGTTTGCTGTCCCTAATCTTTGTTGTCGTCGTCGTCCATATCTCCGTGGCATATATACAACAGCATCCAGATTTGTCTCCGTGTGTGGATTTCTTTAAACGATGCCGTGATTATGGAAAACAGAAGAAGATTGCATAGCTGGGAGCCACACTGCCCTGCATGTTTGAGATGTTTTCGCAGCTCCAGCACACCTGATTCAGATGAATCGGTCATGGTCAGAGCAGGGAAAACAGTGAAAAACATGCAGGACAGTGTGTGTCTCCACGACCAGGAATGAGAAACCCAGGTGTGGGAAAATTCTACATTTGTTGATTCCCCGTATCTGATCTCCTTTAACCCTTTATCTGGATACTCTTAGCCAATCAGCAAAGGTCAGGCGACATCATAGATAGATAGATAGATAGATAGATAGATAGATAGATAGATAGATAGATAGATAGATAGATAGATAGATAGATAGATAGATAGATAGATAGATAGATAGATAGATAGATAGATAGATAGATAGATACAACTTGCTGCTCACATGTTTGACACCTTTGCTCTGGGGTTGAAATTTTGAATTTCTCAGTATTTCAATGAAGGCTTAAACAGAAACACAAACAAATTGTAAAAATAGAAAAGCATGTGGAGAACCTGTGGTTACTCTAACCCTTTCTTCCTTTTATCGCTGACTCGTAATGGCTCAAAGCACGCTGAGTATGATGGTAAAAACAAAAGAACAAAGGGTGAGTCACGGCTGCTATTTGATTTACACATGTTCAATAAACATATAATGGACTATAAATTGTATTCCTGAGAGAGAGAGAGAGAGAGAGAGAGAGAGAGAGGGAGAGTCAGGCACACAGAGCCCACAAAACGACGGGTAATGATCAAAGCCGGCGAGCACGCTGGCCCACCGCGCTGCCAGATGCCTTACAGTCACACCTGCTGCTGCAGCGAGTGCAGTGCATTTGTGTCTGAAGCCGCGGCTCTTATCATTGCGCTTGTGCTCTGGGGCTTTTTAACCCCCTGAACTTGAGTGGAAGCTTTATGTCGGCGGAGCTCATCTGGCGCTGTGTTCTCCCACAATAATATTTCACTCTCTGGCCGGCTGCCAGCTCAGCGCTGCCTCTCCACTGGAATGCAGAGATAATATAGTATGGAGGTTTTTTTTCAGTGTAGGTGCGTAGTGCCAGCTTTTCAAGCCCGAGCTGATACCACGAGTCCTGAGTAACCTGTCGGTACAGTCGGGCTAACAACTCTTAAAGCTCCTCTGGGTGTTTAAATTAAGTGAAATGTCAGCCTCCGTGTGATAAGTGATGAGCGCCGGGGTTTGAATCGAAGGACAGTGATATATTTTATCTTCTCTGCTGTGCTGCAAAAACAGGAGAGGCCTCGGTTGTAACTTGGGAAGGGGAAATGAGAGACTGGGCCAATCTGTTTTTGCTTATTTGACGGCGTTGCCATGTGCTGCGGGGTTCTTTGAGGTGATAACAAAAATATGTCAACTTTAACTGCCCATCTGGTCATCTTAAAACCAGGGGATTACTGCTCAATTTGAGAATGTGTTTGAGAGTGTTTCAGATTTCAGTGTGACTGTGGTCGCGGGACGTCACCGGATCTCTGAAAAACAGAGATGAAAGAACTGGAGCCTGATCATAGGTACGAGGTTTGGGGGTCAGTGAATGTGTCGCCTCGCTGTTCACTCAAACTAATCCATGTTTGGAAATATACAGTCTTTTTCCCACAAATAATTGAGAAGACCCTAATGACGCTGACAAAGCTCAGCATAAGTGGTGACGATCCACGTCAGAGTTTGGGCCAATTATTGGATTTCAATGCAGTCTGCCACATTATCCACAGGATGCAATTAAAGTAGATTAATTAAACTGGATTACAATTCACTGTCAGACACATTTGAAATGTGCTGGACTTTAATTAAAAGGGGAGGGGGGGTTGAGTTTGTGGTTGATTCCGGGGGAAGACGGCAGTTCCTGACGGGGATAAACTGCTGTCATTCAGCGCGTCTGTAATGTTTGTGAAGGCTTCACGCCAGAAATCTTAATGTGTTTTTACACATTACAGACGGGACACCATTCTGTTGCTGTCAAAACACGGCTGAGGAAATAAAACACCTGCACCTACTGCAGTGTAATGTTGTCATAACAGAATTTTAACGACCAGCATTTCTGCAATACATGACAACCAAAATATATATTGTAAAAAAAAAACAAAGTTTATTATAAATAAAAGGTGGTGGGATGTGTGGATTATTGCTTGTGTCTCGTCCCGATTCACTTGACAATAGCGTTCACCCTTTGTTAGCGACACTCTCGCTAACGCACTTTCTTTAACGTTACATCTACATAATGGTTGTTTTTCTCGCCTACCGCGTGTTCCATTTACGTCAGAACTGGGAGTTACGTCACCTCCGAGTTGACCGCATTCCAGTTTAGAAGTCGGAATAAAGTGCTAATGTATCTTGGGCTAACTGTTGTTAGCTAACAATGCTATATGTGGTGTTTTACAAGCACACACACAGTGTAGAAACTTGTCTATGGTTGAAAATTGGTTGAAAAAAGACTGATTTACTGTGAGACAAATGAGACACAAGTGCGAATGTTTTGACTGTTGACGCATGTGGCAGCCATCTTGGCAGTCAGCTCCAGATCACATTTCCATGTACTGAGAAATGATCTTAGCAGTGATGGCTAATCTCTTTCCATCTCAGTTCTGCTTCTCTCTGTAAAATAAACGCACAATACGGCCGCTATTACACGCATCATATACCGAAGAGGAGATTTCAGAGATGGAGATTCTCAAACAATCCTAGCTAGTTAGAGATGTGCTAGTGTTCAAGGAAACACCCAGCATTACCTTTAAATAAGTTGTGCATTTGCTGTTTTTCAAACTCCTCAAGCTGTTCAAGTGCTAACAGATATGCACTTCCCTTAAAAATAAACACATAGCGCTAAACAGTTGTTGTTCGCAGGGAAATATGTAACATTTTCCTTTGTGTGGGAGCAACAACTGGGATTTGGACATTTTCACACTCACAGACTGTAAGTGGTAGGTTTGTTATGATGTGCTGTTGTTGGTACAGATTACCCTAAAGCAAGTACAGAACATTTAGACATTTTCTAGACAAGTAGCTAAATTTAAACCATGCAACTCAAGGATTCGCATATTGTCACCTTTGACACTGAACACCAAACCCCAGATGTTTGTGCTTATGTGTATTTTCCAGTGTCTTCCTCTCTCACGTTATAGCTATATATCTCACTGGAGACTCTGTTACTTATCCATAAAACCGTGGTGGTTTTGTCTTTTCCCACAGAGGCTCAGAAACCCAACGTGAGGGTGTTTCTGCCTCCAAGAAATGTTCATAACATGTGAAACTGTAGCTGTCTGCTCTGGTAAATGGAGTGTGATTACCCTTAATGACAGCTGTTGTGGAGTTTCCCAGAGTGAAACATGCTCCGTCTCTGCCGTCCGTCCCTGAGTAACCTCTCTCCCCCGTCTGCGTGCCTCTGGTTTGGCCTCATGCTTTTCCATGTTTTACTCTCAAAGCAGAACCAGCTGGACCTCGAGCGCGAGCAGTTTGCACCTGCATCACCATTGTTCCCATAATGAAAATCACACCGGTCCCAGAGGGAGAATTTAACGCTGTCTTTTTTGCACAGAGACGAGGTTGACCTGTGGATTTATGAGCGAGGGTGACTCGCAGGACTAAATCATGGTGATGATGAGGAAGCCTGGGGCGACAAAGCCGCGTGCCAGTGGCGCGAGGTCGCCGGACACACCTTGTTTGTCTCCAGTCACACTTCCCCTTTCTGTCAAGCTCTCTCATTTGTATTTTTCTCATGAGCAGTATTTTTTCCTTCCCGTGATCTCACATTAATGTGTCCCCTGTGTGAGAGGAGAACTCAAACAAGGGTCAGCCATAAATCATTTATGGCACGGCCTTCGCTGAATGACGGCAGTCAAGTCGGGTGTCGAAGAAACTGGGCTGAAAGTTTGTGGTCTGAATTCCTGCCGTGCATGCGGAAACCTCAAGTGGAGGAAATGCAATAACTGTCAGTGTGCTGCAGTTTAAGGAGAGCACAGAACCAAATGAGGGCCCCCACTCATTAATGTGTATGCAGTGCATATTTAACTGTACGAGGCAGTCGCTGCAGCAAATCATGTGTATAAATATGTATAAATGAGAAGCGGCTTGCTCAGCAAACCTTTGCATTACGTGAAACTAAAGAATCAGTGAATGCAGACTTAGGAATTTGAAGCCCCACGGGGGCCTGTGTGGAACGTTACAGGGAAAACGGCGCATTCTTTGCATTGTTAAGATTCAGCGTAAGCAGGTGGCTCATACATTTTTTTCCCCTAACTGAGCACATTGATTTTGGAAATCCAATAGTTGGCCGTGCACCTCAGGCTCCTCTCTCATTACCGTGGTATCAGGCTTGTTTGATATTCATGGTGGAATATTATGGGAAGATAAATCGTTTAAACTCAGATTTTATTGAACCCTGTCATGAGAGAGACCCTCCTATCCTTCCTGTGGGCGTAGCTGACGCACTTTGATAGAATGATGGATTAGAAATTAGCCAGAGAGGGATTTTATTTTTTTTGTTCAGAAAACACGATCGAACTCCAGCCGCTCGAGTTTGGCCGCACGGACAACTGGTCCTTTATATGCAAAAAAGGACATTAAGAGTCCGATCAGTGCACATTTGCTAAGCTTAAGCTTTATTTAGCTTCGTGAAATATGTGGACGCGCTTATGCAAATGTTAAAGTATCACAAGGACAATTTACCTACGTGAAGGTCATTCGTTTTGCTGACGACTGAGCTGTGTTCATAACTTTTAGGGCTGACTTTTGTGGTTTGAAGATTGTTCAGCACCTCCAAATCAGAGGCCATGGTTCTCAGAACACTCTAAGAAATAAGGGTTCCAAAAGGGTTCTTCTACAAGGGCTGAGGTTCTACCTGGAACCATTTGCTTCTGAAAAACCCTTTCCCCAAGAAAGGGTTTTTCAAGGGTTCTTGGTAACACTAATGGTTCCAGTAAAAACCATTTTGATCCAGAGAACCCTTTAAAACCTCTTTCCTGAATGAAGGGTTTTAAAAGGGTTCTTCATAAAAAGGTTCTACCTGGAGCTAAAAAGTGTTCTCCTATGAGGACTACCCAAAGAACCTTATATGGTTCTACTTAGCACTTTTATTTCTAAGAGTGTAGGAAACCAACGGATTGCTTACTCCGGGTGGGGAGTATCGTGGCGAAAGGGGTCTACCGGTTGATCTCCGTTCTTTCTCTTACATATGTTCATGAGCGATAGGTCTTTTGTTCCGAAAGAACGAGTTCGGATTGCAGGGGTAGCAGCTCAAGCAGAGAGCTCCAGATCTCCTGGGGAATCCTCAGGTCCCAGGCCACCTAGTCCTTGGTCTGCCCTTAGGTCTCCTCCAAGTTGGATGCGCCAGGAACACCTTCCTCCTGAGAGAAGCACCCTGGTGGCCTGAACCACCTCAACTGCAGCAGTGGCTCTACTCCTCGAGCCACTCCCGGATGACTGAGGTTCTCACTCCATTTCTAAGGGAGACCCCATTTTGGCCTCTTGTACCCGCAATCTTGTTCTTTCGGTCATGACCCATCACTCATGAACATAAATGAGGGAAGGAACGGAGATCGTGCGGCAGAGCAAACGCAATAACGCTCTCACTGCTCTGATTCTCCGGCCAATCTCACGCTCCATTGTTCCCTCGTTCGTGAACGAGGGAACAAGCCCTCGAGATACTTAAACTCCTTTGGATAAAGACTCAATCCAATGTGTTTCCTACTGAGATTCATTGCCTCCGATTTCAGAGGTGATGATCAGACAATAATTACTGTGATATAGATTTACATAATGGAGCATTAACCTCACACCTTACACTTATGAATAACGTAAACAATCAAAAACAGAACAATTGAAACGAATTCTTTGCAAATTGCTAATTCTGCTGTTTGACTTTGAGATTTTCTATTTATCTGAAACCAGTTAATTGTTCAGCCCAAACTTCATGTTTCAGGTTTTCTGGTGCAGTTTGGGATAGTTTCTTACTCTCTTTCTTCCTCTTCACCTGGAAATTAAATCCAGATTATTGCTCGGAAAATTGCGTCTGAACATTCTCAAGGGTTTTTTTGGCTAACATGAGAAGAATGTCTGGGTCAGACACATTCACAGCAGTAGGATAATGTCCACCTTTGCTCACACACTTTGAGATTTTTAGACGAGGGATCTGGCAGAAGAAATAGTTCTGATCGTTCTGGAGTAAAAGGAACACTCACATTTGCACGTAACGTCCTCTTTGGACGCTTTGAGGCACATGTCAGTTCTTCAGTGCATGTTTGACAGCTGTTATACTGAAGTGTAATTGGCAGCCCTTGCCTTGGATGGCTCCCATTGGCTGTTTTTCAGTTTTACATCGCAATCAAAGTGGGGGGCCGTGGGCCAGCATTGGCCCGCCAAAGGGTTATGAACATATTTATACATACTATCTCTATATTATCACTGTTTGTGATAGAAACATTTATGGCCATATATGGTCATTTAGTGGAAGGTAGAGAATAAGCAGTGAATTTTCATGTGAACTTCAGGTTCTGATTGTTCAAATGACTTTAAATGATGGATGGATGGATGGATGGTTTAATCGTAGAACCTGGGATCCCAGTACCAGTTTGCATCTTGATCAAGTGTAAAGTTGTAAAGTTTGGGTGGTCCTGGTCCTCACCTTTACCGATGACACAGCCGTTTTTGTACGTAAATGCTTTGTAGCATGAAGAGAAAATGCATCAAATTCAGCGCTTCCTCAGTGAAGTGAAACATTTTGTTGGAACCTGACTCTGAGTTTGACACACCGACTTTTTCATGGTGTTCAGCTCTGAGCCAGTCCAGGCCAATATACTGTAAAATACAGTCATGTTTTCAGAACCACAGCATAATAAAACAGGATCATTGTGGCCAGAAATGTGGTTTGAAGGTTCCTGTCAGACTAAAGCTTTGCAAAATTAATCATAAATAAGACTTGAGCTTCGAGATTTGTTGCTCAGATCCCATTTCTTTCTCTGGCCGCTCACCAGGAGCCCGATGTTGGACCGCTACGACGCTAGCTGCGATACTTTCAGGTTCGCAGGAGGACCTGGTGTGAAGGGGGGTAATGGTGTTCCATTTTTATCTTTCATCTTAGCTGGACGGGGGGGACAGAGAGCAGGGCTGACAGACGCCCTCAGTTCAATATTTCATCCTGATAGGGCCCAGTGGTGTGAGAGGGGTCAGAGGCTGAAAAGAAAACACTGTGATAGAGAGAGGGGCAGAAAGAAAAGGAGGTGTTGAAATATAAAGGTCTAGGTGAGAGACAAATGGACGGGAAGGCAGTGAGAGGAAGTGAAATGTGTCTGGAACAGAAAAGGGAGGGAGAAATTGGAAAGTGGAAAACATATTCACGGAGGAATAAAGACAAAGGCAGAAATGACATAAGCAAGAGAAAGTAAAAAAAAATGTTCTTTCCATTTTCCAAATAAGACCATAATTCTTTAAAAATAATGAGACATCTTAGAAGGTGCTGGGCAGCTATTCAGTATCAGTAATAATTTCAATACGTGGTCGTTTTCCTTTGCGTCAAATATACAGCAGAGTGAGATATAGATGATCAATTGATTAATAGTAGATAATAACAACTTTAATATTTAACTTATTGGTTTGAGTTTGATTTTCTTCAAATTAAAAACAAATTATTTGTATCCAAAATTTTTGCTCTCTCTTACTGATATTTAAATGTCTTGCTTATGTTTTGAATTACCTCATATCATCATATCATACATTTGATCTCTATTATTTTATTGATCATACCTTTATAACATATTATTTAATGTGAATATTTTATGGGCAGTTTCCTTAAACAGAATATCTTTGGTTTTGAGAAACACAGATTAATATTTTCCCGCTATTTTCTGCAATTTATGGACCAAAACCAAACAAAACCATCCACAGATTAAACCATTAAGAAAAATAATTGTTAGTTGGAGCTGGGGCTGCAGTAAATCATGGATTATTAAATCATTACTCAATTAAATGTCAACGATTTTGACAGTCAATGAAGTTACAGCTTCTTAATTATGAGTGTTCTCTTGGTTTCTTTGCTCCATATCATAAAGAAACTGATTAGAAACAAGAGCATTATTTCAAAGTAAGAAACACAGGATCCTTTTATGCACCAATAATTACTCCATGGTGTGTATTTTGCAAACACACGTTGAGATTTGACATTTTGAAAATCCACAATTAACTTGTTTCTTCAACCTTTTGGCCATTTTTCTTGCAACCGGTGTCTGTTTTATTTCTCTTATTGTTCACTGGAATAAACTGAAAACACCAAAAAGCCAAGAGTACACTGTCTTTTTTTTATAAAGTCTGAAGCGCTCTGAAGCATTTTTCTCCGAGTCTTAAAAGCCTCCACTCAAAGGAAAAGCAGATAAACAAGTGTAATCACGGAGTGGAAACAGACAATTCCCCACAGGCTTTAAAAAGAGAGAACAGATTTAGCACTTAGTGCTCACTTCCAGGCCTCTGACTGTACTCCAGCTCTAAGCCACTCTGGATAAAAAGCATCTGCCAAATGGATGCGGTTTTTTTGAGGAAGACGATCTTCATAATAACTTATTTAAAACCACTAGAAAATGAAAGGGAGGGGGGGGGGGATTAAAAGCGGATTTTTTTGCGAATTTCACTCTCTAAGTGGCGTGTGAATCCAAACTTCACGTTCTTTATTTCACCTGCGTTTTAGATCCACTATAGAATACGATTTTCAAATAAACACAGTGTCAAGTACGCGCTGCAGCAGCCAGGAATAATTACACCGACTACAGGATAACTTCAATCTGTAACATTCAATTACACCTGGATCTTTATTGACAGCGGCAAAAGTTTTATGATATGAACACAGTCATGTGGTACAGGACATAGAGGCTGCATTGATTCGACACAAAAGCACAATAGACGGTGAAATTCTCGCCAGAATTCACCGTGGCGACGCCTCATTCACTCACTCATTAATTTCTTGAATGTTTCCTGGAAAGAACGACGCCCCTTTGGTGTAATTACAGGAAAAACAGAGGCAAAACTTTCGGAGACTTCCAGATGAGATGAATTTCCATGTGCTCAAATTGAGCCTGAGTGGATTTAGCTACTCGTTTACTTTCAACGCTGGAGACCTTTTTTTGCGTTTACACCAAATTGTCAGAGTCATTTAGCATGTTTAGCTCACCTGCTGCGCCCCCGGAATAAATGTCTCACAGGTGGTCCCCGCCGGGTTTTTTTCTTCTTTGCAAATAACGAGGTGATTGCACCAACTAATCACGCCATTTATTACCCGCGTCGCTCACCAAATGCACGTTCTGGGAAACGTTTTTATCCAAACTCGTAAAAAAAAAAAAGTGTTACCGTGTTAATTTTGCATCGAGTCATATAATCTAAATAATTCACACGACTGAACACTGAAGACAGCAGAAAAGGGAGAGAAATTGAAGCAACATTAAAGTGAATTAAAGCTAGTTTTTGTAGCTTTGTAAACCATTTACTCTCCTGCACCAAAGTCCATTAAGAAAACCATGGATTTTACATCACAGCACACAGTTGATGTTGATCCACGTCTGCCTCCAAACACATGTTCACATGAATTTTTCTATAACTTCAGTGTTTTAAATCTTTTATTTGAGCTAACCTTAGTGACACAAAGTGACCACACAAGGCAGCAGTGGACCAGCAGCTCCTGTGTTCCTGTGAGCTAAAAACGCCTATTTTCTCTATGGAATTTGGTGCAGGAAAAAAAAGTGTCTTTTTACTTATATTTTGTGGCAGCGTTGGCAGGATCCTGATCCGTTCACACATGGATCCGTCTCTTATCTTGGACCAGGTCTTCACTCATAGAAGTGGGTCTGAAGTGTTTCTGGAACTGTTTTTTTATTATCTCTTGATCTTGGTCTCTGGGTTTTTTGTTGTTTGTGGAGAAAGTGAATATTCTCTGGTTACTCTTAGAAATAAGGGTTCCAAGAGGCTCCTACAAGGGCTGAGGTTCTATCTGGAACCATTTGCTTCTAAAAAACCCTTTCCCGAAGAAAGGGTTTTTCAAGGGTTTTTGGAAACACTTATGGTTCCAGTAAGAATCATTTTGATCCAGAGAACCCTTTAAAACCCCTTTCCTGAATAAAGGGTTTTAAAAGGGTTCTCCAAAAGGGTTCTCACAAGCCGAAGAACCTTATATGGTTAGCACTTTTATTTCTGAGTGTACTTACTATTTATTATAATTTATCTTGTGTTCTCATCTCATCTTATTTTATTTCATTTCATTATATTATCTTATCTTAAATTATCCTTATATTTTCAAAGGTCATTCAAAGGTTTATTTTTTTTGTCAAAACTATCACACAATATGAAACATTTCTAGTTGAAATAAGAATAATGAATACCATCATAAGACTTGACTCTCTCTCTCTATATATATATATGTCCTGTAATTCTTCTTATGTGCAATAGTAAAACCAATCACAGCTCCTCAGTTTAACATCTGCCAGTCACTTTATTCTCCTGGGTCCAAATAAATGTTCCCAATTTAAAAAAGGTTTTGGACTCAAAGAGGTTTGGACTCATTTTTTTGTACAAATTTAACTTCATCTTTGTGATTCCAAAAGTAGTAAACTACCGCCCAAATTTAACTTCATATTTGTGATTCCAAAAGTAGTAAACTACCGCCCAAAATAAAACAGAACCAATTTAAATGTGGACAGAACCCAGTCCTTCTCTCTCTCTCTCTCTCTCTCTCTCTCTAACACTGTTGTCATGATCATGAACACCTGCAGAACCTGTTTCCGCTCATTCCACTCGCTAATTTCGGAGGATTTTTTCCCCCCCGATGTCTGTGGATGATGAACTAACGGAGTGGGTCATGTGACAGAGGTAACCAGGAGACGCATCGGAGGAGGGATTGCATTTGACAGGTCATTCATCCCACTTTAGTTAATAGTAAACGAGGCCCGGGCTGCGAAGAAAGCCTTTATATCACAGTGGTGGAGCCCTCTGTCTGTGTCACATATATGTGCTTTAATACGTATGGATGTACAGTTAAAGCACATCACTGTGAATACAGACTACACGGCAACAGATCCATCACTTTAGCTTATTATTACGCTCTGATTGGACGTTTTACGGCTTATCTGCGTCTGCGAGCCACGCTCTGATAGGGTTCGGCGCCTCCGTCTGGCTCCACAGCCATAGATGCTACGGGCTTATCGCAATTAAAAAGACCACATACGTTTTCCGATTTGCGTTAACATCTTTCAGGGCCCTTGAGCACCGACTGGGTATCCGTTCTGCTCTTTTTGAGGGCCTTGTTGTGCATGAAAACATACCAAATGTGAACACTTTATTGGTGTTCACATGAAGACCGGGAAGAATGGCAATCTGACCAAGTTCTACGGCGATCTGATGAAATTTGCACAAATTGTAAGCCATTTTCACATTTTGGGTTCCCACTAGCCAAGCAGCAGGTTTTCACCTGTTTATTTGCTCATTTATGAGCCCTTTTTTTGATCATGTCTGTATGAGGGAGTTAAAATAAAGCATCTTAAACTACATTTCTACATTAAACAACATTTTGTTGGATGCAGGGGAAACAAACCCAAAAACAAACTCCAGGGCATGAGAGCTAATAGCCCCCCTTTTCCACCAACATCTTTCGTTCCTTCTTGTGTGCAAAGACCTTTAGAATGATACGTGCTTTCACATCAGAGTCTCCAAAAGTCTCTAAAAACACCAAAGAAGTTTGCTAGATTTGCAGCTAGTCGCTAGAGGGTTCTGAATACTTGCTATACCCGTCCCTCTAGAGTTCCTGGTAATCTAAAGGGTCCTGAGTTGCAAGTATGTGCTTCTTTCGGTGAAAGTTTGGGTTTGAGGGAAAGTTTTTGCACAGGTGTAAATGTACAAAAGTTTTTAAAATCACAGGTAAATGTAATAAAAGTTCCTGTGGTGGAAAAAAGGGTCTAGACAAGTCAGAGCTACGAGGTGCATTCATTGAACTTGTAAATAGCATGACCTCTTCACGCAGGCAGTTTCCTCCAAGAAGAAATGTAAACTCTGCTGGTTTAAAAAATAATTTGGTTTGAATGGAAGTCTATTTCCCACGTACTGACGAGGACTTAATAGTCTTAATCACTTTGGTTTTTGTTTAAATCATGAATTGTGACACCGCGTTCAGTTGTAACTTGAACCTAACATTTGCCGCTGCTGCAAGTATGGAAATATACTTAAGTTGTTCAGTCTTTTTAATATTGTAATCAATATTGTTGGAATATTGTGATATTGACTTAGATTTTTTTCCATATTCTTCAGGGGAGTGGAGGTTAAGAGACGATTGATCATTGATCATTTTTCTGTTTACCTTGTTGTTCCTAACCACAGATGTCTTTGCACTCTGTGAAGAGCAGTTCATTTCATTTGAAAAGCGAATGACTGGTGGAGAAATAACAGATCGTCACAAGGTGTGTTTTCTAACGACAACAAAACAAAAAAACAAAACAATGCCCGATCCGTCACCTTCACATGAAGTCATTGTTATCGATCAGTCAAAACCTGAAGGTGTGCGACGCTCCTTTTATGCAGTCAAACGTTGGACTCACCGCTCCTCCAGAGCGATTGTTATCCCCTTGACGAGACGCTTAGACGGCTGAATTAAACCCAAATGTCACGTCATTGATTATCTGAAGCTTTACCTTTTTGTTTGTCTGACACTAACTTCTTCTGACACGCTAAAAAACACAGCTCGCCGTGTGTTTGAGTTTTTTAATGCCCTCATACAGACACCATCAAAAAAATGGCTCATAAATGAGCAAATAAACAGGTGAAAACCTGCTGCTTGGCTAGTGGGAACCCAAAATGTGAAAATGGGTTACAATTCCTGCCGTAGAACTTGGTCAGATTGACTTTCTCCTTGGTCCTCATGTGAACACCAAGTTTGGTATGTTTCCATGCATGAAAAGGCCCTCAAAAAAAGCAGGGTGGATACAATTTAATGGCCCAGTCGGTGCTCGGGGCCCTGAAAAATGTTAACGGAAGTCGGACAATGTACGCCGCCTTTTTATTTGCGATTAGCCCGTTGCATCCGTGGCTGTGGAGCCACACAAGGCGACCGAACACTATCGGAGCGCGGGCTCGCAGACGAGACTTTTAGACGGCTGAATTTAACCCAAAATGTCACATCATTGATTATCTGAAGCTTTTTGTTTGTCTGACACTAACTTCTTCTGACAAGCTAAAAAACACAGCTCACCGCGTGTTCGAGTTTGCTGTATAAAAACAACAAAATAAAAGAGCGACTCTGATCTCAGCTCATCACTGTCATGTCTCGTCTCATTATCCCGACCAACGCTGAGCGGCGGCAGTGGCTGCTGGCGCTGAACTCCCTGACAGGTGGGCCTTCTGCGTGCTGTCAGATAGCAGCGTCCGCCTGGACGACCTGCATCTTCGTCTCCTGCCTGACAGCGACGCGTCCACAGGGGAGACAAAGACACAAGGGCGAATGAAAGCAGATGTGAGACGCGAGAGCAAAAGGAAAGCAGATTCGCTAGAGGGTTCTGAATACTTGCTATACCAGTCCCTCAAGAGTTCCTGGTAATCTAAAAGGTCCCTAGTCCCGAGTCGGTGCTTGTTTCAGGGAAAGTTTGGGGTTGAGGGAAAGTTTTTGCTTGGGTAATTTTGGTGGAAATGTGCCAAGGTTTTTCAAAATCACAGGTAAATGAGAAAAGGAGCTCAGAGCTCAGAGATGCATTCATTGAGCCTTGTAAATTGCATTACTTTTTCAAACACACAGGCCATTTCTTCAAAGTAGGAATTTAAACTCTGCTGGGTTTTAATCAGTTTTTAGTCAATTTTAATGGAAGTCTATTTCCCACGTACTGACAAGGAGTTAATATGCTTAATCACTTTTGTTTTCGGGTTTTCTTCAATTGTACGTGATGTTAAATTTGTTTATTATGGTCCTGTTTTGAGGAAAATGTAAATGGACACCAGTGTGATAAGAGTCTGGTTGCAGGTGACTCCTCTGAACCTCTGAACCTCTGAACCTCCACCTGCAAAACCGACTAAATCATCCCTTAAGATACCAACGTTGACGACCTAAAACGAATCATTAAATCATAATATTTTACTTATCTAAGATTGAAAATTTGCTCACGCCAAGGAAAAAAAAGCTCACCTATGGGAATCGGTTAAAGGGAAAATAAATGTTCAAGAGGCCAAAAGCATGTTTCATGAGACAAACATGCTCAGATCTGAGCAGTAAATCTGTTGCTGTTGAGTCAGCGATTGAGCCAAATGTGAAAGTATTCCCTCATGTTGATTTTCCCTAAGATATCAGCATTAAAGGTCCAGTGTGTAACATTGAGGAACAAACCAGTCATAAATAATATGTTTGCTCAAGTGTAGACATGCTTTAAAATAATATTTGTTTGGTTTTCGTGGATCTTAAATTAAGTACTCTTTATGGGGGCAGCCATTTTGTGCCACCATGTTTCTACAGTAGCTCCTCCCACATAAGCCTGATCCACACAAAGAAGCAGGAGACTGTTGTGAAAGATTGTTTATGGGCTTTTTGGTATGGTATATACAGTATGTGTTGTTTTGCAGTATTTCAGTAGTATTAGTAGTATTGCAGTATTATTTTGGTATTTGTTTTTCTCATTACAGTAACTCTTAGTCTTGTGTCAGTCTTGTATAAAGTACCTTAAAGGTGATACTTGGTCGCTGGTTCATATCCCCCTGGAGCAAGGCACTCAATCCCCGAGCACCAAAGAGAGAAGTTAAAGAGGTTAAATACAGAGTTCAAATTCACAAACAGTTTCTTTTTGTTTAAAACTATAAAATCCCTCATGTTTATAGAAGTGTTTCCATATGTTGCCTGGTGGCACATTACTATTATTATTATCATGATTATTATTATTTTTTATTCATACAATCCACGTTCCCATGGCGACGGCCACAGCAGCAGCATCGTCTTCGTCGTCTCACGCTGCGGCAAATTCGGTGTCATCTTTCAAATCACCTTCTGAAGCTGTGATATGCAATTTTTTTTTCTGTGTGTGTGTGACGGTCGAGCTCCAGCTGTCAATCACCGTGATGAGCTGTTGGCTGCTGCTGCTGCTGCCGCCGCCGAGGTCGACGGAGCACAGGGAGGAAAAAGAGACAATATGTTTGCAGAGCAGCTCGGGTGAGACTCAGGTGGACAAACGTGATGTCAGTGGAAACAAAAACAGTTCTCATGTCTCATGTTTTTTCTGTTTAAAGCACCTACATTCTTAGAAATAAGGGTTCCAAAAGGGTCCTTCTTCAATGGTTATTTCCCGAAGAAAGGGTTTTTCAAGGATTCTTAGTAACACTAATGGTTCCAGTAAGAACCATTTTGATCCAGAGAACCCTTTAAAACCCCTTTCCTGAATAAAGGGTTTTAAAAGGGTTCTAGGTGGAACTTTTATAAAAAGGTTCCACCTGGAGCCAAAAAGGGTTCTCCTATGAGGACAAGCCAAAGAACCTTGTATGGGTCTACTTTGCACTTTTATTTCTAAAAGTGTATGATTGCCATGATAATCTGATTTGTTTTTGATCATATGGCTTTAGAAATGTCAAAAAAATGTTTAAATGACTGAGTTCATCAGCTTCTTTTTATCTAACATAACTTTCACTTTCAATATCTGGCAGTTATTCAACCGTTTTCTGAGACGCTGACGTCACAAACATGTGACGCGCTAGTGAATCTCGTCTGTGATTGGACATTAGCAGAAGTCCTGAGGTTCTGTAAGGTTCTGTATATGGGTGCAATTAAAGCTCTGATTGAGTCCAGTGTTGTGGAAATTCTCTGCTGCTGGTGAAGAATGAAATAGAGAAATATTCCTTGCTGCCTACGACATGTGGCAATGGGCTCTGTCAAGCAAAACTATCAGACCCTGTTTGTGTGTATGCAGCAGCACAGCAGAGGTGGGCGCTGATAGCATTTTTTTTTTAGCAGTAGAATTCGCTTCTTTGCGTTTGCAGTTGCGTGTGTGTGTGTGTGTGTGTGTGTGTGTGTGTGTGTTGCGGTACATTTGAGGTGGAGTGTGTGGCTCAGTGGGTGGCTGATGGAAGCCGAGCTCGGGGGAATATCGCAGCTGCTCTCGTCGACCTAAACACATCGCGCTCTCTGTGCAGTGAGGCAGAGAAATGCTAAACGACGCGGGGATTTCTTAAAGACGCACAGGAGGAGGGGGTGGAATTTTCTGGTGTTGGAATTGTGGGTAAATTAGAAACACGGCCAAAAATAGCACAGCGGAGTAAATTCATGCAGTGATTAATGATGTTTCCACGAGTATAAGGGACGCTTTTTGCAGGATAAGGTGTTGCGTCTTCTCGCGGCCTTTTCACTCGGCAGCGTTTTCGGAGGGAGAAATAACATGTTTCTGAGCCCAGCTGCGTGTTTCAGGGAAGAGGTCATGGGTTTCTCTTCTCGTTGGCCCAGATGTTTTTTAACTGGCGTGAGCTTTCCAGAGCTGAGGCCGCAGCAGTTTTCCCAGCAGGCTGCAGTGCGTCTGCTCCTCTGGCTGGAGCGTTTCACCGCTGCCAGCGAGCCACGCCAACTCCAATGTGTCATCCTGAGCTCGCGTCCAAAAAACCTGGGTGAGATTTACAGTACAAAAGAAGAGTGTTGCATAACAGTCCTTCCCTTTCTTTCTTTCGTTCTTTCTGTCTTTCTTTACACTCCATCAGCACAGTGTACCAGGCCAAAGGCAGCTCTGCTAACATTATGCTAATATTTTATCAGGATGAAAGGCTGATCTTTTCAGGCTGCACATTCATGGAGCTGTCACTTTTTCCAGAAATCAAGTCCATATGAATATTATATGACATTCTATTAAGATACTGGGATTCCCCCCTCACACACACACACACACACACACACACTTGTGTTACGATTAGTCACATGAGGTTTATCAGTCGTTGCTTTTCCATGATACACTTCTAGCACGACTCAGATCTACTCGGTTTGGTATTCATAGTAGCTAGCTCGGAGTCGTCATTAATAACGGCTGTGTGAAAACTGCTACGACGTTGCCTTAAAAAGCAAAACTTTTTACTGAATCATTAGAATCGGTCGATTTAAAAGGTTTGTTCACAGAATCGTTCAGTACTTCCACTGAACTTTGGGTCCTGATTCCGCGTCACAATTTATTGCCGTTTTTCAGCAGTTCTGTCGCTAAATACGCCAGACTCCTCTTGTTAAAGATTGACATTTCCTTTGCTAATAAATGTTGGAGCTTAAAGGTACAATGTGTAGTATTTATGGGTTTATATAACCCAAAATCCACTCTTTTATACATATTATGTGCTCCTGCATTGTCTAGTCGCTGTATAATAGTTTTTGTTTCATTTTCGCAGTGTTTCAAAAAGTCATGTAAAATAACATGACCGCGGACCGCGGTTGCATAGCCACTGTTAGCAGCGAGACGCCATGTTTCTACCGGAGCCTGTAAGGACAAACGCGAGAGAACAAAACAAGCGTCTCTTTACTTGTAGCGTAAGTCCCGCCTCCACTCTCTCAGCTTCATCTGCTACGGCCGCGGTAGCTCGCCCTCTCCCTCGCCTCACGAATCTCATCTGCTAAACTACTTATTTCCCCTTTAACGTCATGTTTTCAGGGATATTTAAAGGGGAAATAAGTAGTTTATAGTGCCATCTAGAGGAGAGGCTGAAATTTACAACAAAGACCTGCTCCTCTGCTCACCCCCTCCCTTCCCTGAGCGCTACGGTATCCGCAGCTGGTCAAATGTCGTCCTCGTTGTCTTTCTCCGTGTCAGCAGATGAGGTTTGTGAGGCGAGGGAGAGGGCTAGCTACCGCGGTCGTAGCAGACGAAGCGGAGAGAGAGGAGGCGGGACTTCAGCTACAAGTAAAGAGACGATTGTTTTGTTCTCTCGCGTTTGTCCTTACAGGCTCCGGTAGAAACATGGCGTCTCGCTGCTAACAGTGGCTATGCAACCGCGGTCCGGGGTCATGTTATTTTACATGACTTTTTGAAACACTACGAAAATGAAACAAAAACTATTATACAGCGACTAGACAATGCAGGAGCACATAATATGTATAAAAAAGTGGATTTTGGGTTATATAAACCCATAAATACTACATATTGTACCTTTAAGTCTTTTTTAGCTTTAATCTACAGTTCGGCATTGTTCGGTTTAGATTCTTGTGTCGGAAGTCGCGCTCATGACCAATCAGTGGCCTGGCAGTCTGTTAGCCTCACATTTTAGTATCGGCTCAGTGAGCTTGTAACCTCATCAGAACATGTACTACCAAAAATACCAGGTACCAGGTACTATCACTGAACGAAAAGCAAAAAAAACAAACAAAAAAAAGAGCCGAGCCAAGTCGTTCCAAAACTGTATAATGGTGTAACTAGCTAACAGCTACACCTAGCTGTGCTACAAGGTGTTGCTAGCTACTCTAAATGAATAAATTTGGTTTTAAAAAGAGTCAGATCAAAGATACGCAAACTTTGCTTTGGTTTATATCTAAGGTGTAAGGGATTTTGTATAAATTAATGATATGATAAAACCTTTAACCTTAGGGGTTAAAGTCGTGATTCCGCGCACAACAATAGCAGTTACAGGAAGTAGCCAAACTCAAAATCATGCGTAGAATAAATCAAATTTATGGTACGGATTGGATGGCGACAACCATCACCTGAAACTGCAGTAAAGACAGGAAGTAGCCTCTTTAGACAGGAAGTAGCTACAAGGTCATCCTGGATCAAAGGTTGAGCAATCTCTGCTGGACCACATGCTTCAAATGGTCTGCTGTACTTCTTGGCTGTAAATGTTGAACTGTTGAAAAGGTTTTTCAAGGTTTGTGTCTTTGACCTTTCCACCTCCAAGTTTGAACACAAACCAGAATTCCTGATTTAAAAAAAATAGAGAAGTGACAGAGCTGCTGCACATTTTTACTGCACATCGTCAAAGATCTCGCTTGAAGGACGTATTTTAACTTGTGCCTCATTTGTTCGGCCGTGTTACAGAGTCTTATGTAATGCTGATTGTGCATATATCAGTTAAATGAAAACAGATGTGCTTAATACCGAGTGTCTGATAACAGCTACTCTGTTATTCTGACGGTTCCCACCTGATATCACCCACTCACAGCGCTGAATGCGTTCTCTGTTAAAACCTGATAATGTGTCTTGTTTTTCTTTCTTTTTTTGGGTGTAGGTGTAAAAAGGTCAAACCGCCAAAGCTGTAAAAGCTTTTATATGAGCTCAGTGATCATCTCCGTGTACATTAACACATCGTACCCCTCAGGGAAAATATGCAAATATTCGTGTAGGCGTGAACATAAGATGATTAGGCTTCATGTCCGTGGCCCGTTTGCGTCATTCTGTTGACGTTGAGTGTTTTCTTGCTGCCTCTTTTCAGAACTTCTAGTACTTTTCAAGCTACCGACTCAATTCAAATCATCACTTTTTATCTTAACGCAGCCGTAAACACTGCAATGACAACATTATCGCCTCGTAAATTTAATCTCGTGAATTTATTAGCTCACACTACCTTAATTACACATCCGGCAGACGTGCAGCCAGCAATAACAGCGCTCCTTTACTGCTGTGCTTATGGTGACATGATGAGCATACGTTTAATGTTCACTCTCTTTAGCTTTTTTTATCTTAAACTGTATGTTTAGCAATTAAGGCCACATTATACTTCTCCGACTGCGTATGCGTTATCCGTCTGCGTCACCACGTAGACCACTCGAGCATTTATACTTCTGCGTCGTGGTGACGGATAGGCGCTGCAATTTCCCGCCCGATCAGTAGGGGTCGCTGCGCAAGGTCTTGTGCTTTTGGCTACAGTGAGCAATGGCGTCCGAGGGAGAAAGACTGTTGTTGTTGAAACAGCGGCCGCTTCTCACTTTTCTGTGTCCCGCAACGCAGTTTTAAGATAATTTGAGGCGAGAAATTGGTCATTTAGAGTCTAAACATGTGCTGTGTGTGTTAAGATATGACGTATTTATAGTTTGGCAGCGACGAAATCGGCGGGGATGAGCTCCGCCCTCTGTAGCGCTCGGCGCTCACTGTGAGCCGGCACAGAGCAGCTTCGCTCGGCCTGTCCTGAGGACCAATCGCAGCTCTTGCCGTCTCCGTAGTCCCTTGACGGAGTGACGGACACTTAAAAAATATTCCGTGCACCCGGAGACGACGCAGAGGCTCTTCGACAGGTTCTGCGTCGACGCAGAGGACTCTGCGTAGCTACGCAGAGCACTTTACACAGGAGTATAAATTGGGCTTTAGTCACTAACTTTTGCTGCGTTCCAGTTCCAGTTTCCCACATGAAAAGTCGTAGCAACCGCACAAACCTAGGATTCCAAGATAACTCCCACTTGTGTAAACATGCTAGTAAATCAGTCGTACATGTAGTACTGTTCAGATTATATATGTGAACTTGTTGCTACACTGTTTGTAAACGTACAAAATACATAATGTTTAGCGTTGAAATTGACTGGCATTGCTAGCCATAGCTAACAATAGCTAGCCTCAGATCTGTGGTGATTGCGTCAATAGTAGACGTTTACTAGACACAAATTACAAACTGTCACTAGTTTCTTCACGGTTTATCACGGATGACAGATCTATTTACGTGATTTTCGCATTCCCGTAGCAGCATCCACATTAAAAACCACCTGAAGCAAATTATGGAAACAAATGAGGGGCAAAAATGTCACTTCCGCAGAAGCTCGGCTTCTCTGGGAGTCAATGGAGCAGTGGTATATATGCATATATATATACATATATGTATATATATATGTATATATATTAGGGCTGTCAAAATTAACGCGTTAACGCAGGATGATTAATTTGTGGAATTGGAAAAGTAAAATTTTTTTATCGCATTAACGCACTTTCTCACTTTCATCGCGCTACGAGTAGACGTGCAGTTTATGAACAGGCAAGGCGGCGGGCAACTGCTTGGGGCCCCGAGCCGATAGGGGGGCTCCCGATACTCGGAGCCTGAATGCATCAGTGAGCAGCCGCATCCCCGTCTCCCTTAAACAACAATGGTTGATTTGCAATGACATCTCAGTAGGAAACCCCCCTAAAGGGGCCCCACGTCTCCTCACGTTAACCTGTGTGAAGCTGAAGGAAAATGAAGAGGAGTTATCAATCAGGAAGTTAGAAGAGGAAGAAAAAAAGAGGAGGAAGAAAAAGAAAGAAAGACACAGTTGTAAGTGGCGCTACTGGCGCAGATAATGTTATAATCATAATATTAACAGTCACTGTCTAACTAACGGGGACACAGACAGCAGCTAACATTAGCGTCAGAATGCTAGCTGACGCTAACGCTAACTAGTAGAAGCAGTGCTTCAAAGTGCTGATGAGAAATTTCCTGCTGTAGAAAACTATTTAACTTCTATACTTTATATTTTGTTTATAATGTGAGTTATTTACAGTGCAATGTATAATAAGAAAAATAAAAATGTTAAGTTTAAAATTAAGTTATTTACAGTATTTTATTTTTTCTACATATTTATATTGTCTTATAATGTGGGTTCTTTACAACGTAATGTTTATTTTTTACTAAGTTTGTATAGGTTTTTACAAGTTATTTACAGTATTTTATTGTTCTTTACATTTATATTTTCACATACTTTATTTATCTCTCCGTTCCTACAACAATATAAAGAGAAAATTAGAATTTCTCTGGCATATTTACGAAATGGTAATTAATCGTGATTAATCGTGATTAATCCACAGCTACCCTGTGATTAATCTGATTAAAAATGTTAATCTTTTGACAGCCCTAATATACATATATATATATATATATATATACACTGTAAATGATCACATTTCCTTGTACTAGTTGTTAGTTTTGTGAGAATTTATGTACAAATACATGGGCCTGGAATGAGCTTCCTCTGTTTCAAAGACCAGCAACTACGATATGTTTGGATTCTTTGTGTTTTTTCCGACCTCTCAACTGGAACGTGGTCAATTCGGAGATGACATCGCTCCCAGTTCCAACTTTCAAAACAAATTTTACTATCTGTTTTGGTTTATCTGTCCAGTATAATCATTTCCCAGGGTGCACCAGCACCACATGACTAGTGTTTGTTTTTATTGTCTCGATGTTTCATTTTTATTGTTAATCAGGAACAATATTACACATTTGTCCCTAATGTTTAGTTACATTTGCTGACTTCTGGCCACATCTGTGTCCTGGAGACCAAACAAAACGGACTGTTGTAGTTATTGTTATTGTTGGAAATGTGAAGGATAATCTAAACAGACAAGCTGGCAAAATACGTGTCATGTCTTGTGAACACAACATCTTCTGGAGTCTTTAATTTACTGAAATGTGTTTAATGACTTCGTAAAAACCGACACACTGACAGACATACATGCCTCACAAGGACAAGGGGAGTACTGGCACTTCACACACTCTTCAACGTCGACTACAACACAAATGTCTAATCATGGCAGCAGTTCAAAGCGTTTAGTCGACACGGTCAAGATGAGCTGCTGAAATTCCAGCAGAGGAGGAAGAAAAGTGATTTAAGCGACTTTTTTTTGATCTGAGTGTTTCACAAACTGCCGAATCCGGTGGGATGTTCACTCACAACCGTCTCCAGGGTGGAGAGAAAGTGGAGAGAAAATACCCAGTGAGTGAGCAGCGGTTCTGTGGGAAAACAAGTGCCTTGTTATTGCCAGAGGTCAGAGGAGAACGACCAGACTGGTTTGAAATGATTGAAAGGAAACAGTAACACAAACATCTACTTGTCACAACGGCAGAACAAAGACGACCGCCTCTGAAGACACAAACGTGTCAAAGGTTGACACAGATAGAAGAATAGACAAAGATTATCTTTGATTTAAAACTAAAATATATGAGTAAGAATGAAGACTCTAGAACTCTCTTATTGAAGACTTTCCTTTTCTTTTTCTTACCCCAGCCTTCTTACCACTTCTTCTTTTTGTTCTGCTCTGCACATTTCCTTAATTACATTTCTCAATTCAACCCTTTGATTTCTTTTTGAATGCATCGTTCTTTGTGTCGTCTTATGTCGCTCTTGCATTATCTCATGACGTTTTCTATGATTTATGTCAAGAAACCTTGGATTTCCTTTGCCGTTCAAATATATTGGCCTCTCCTTTGCCGTATAAAAGACAAAACAATAAGTTAAAAAAGACACGGAAAAAGCTGAGTCAGCTCATCTCCAGTAGCAGCCTCCGCGTTAAAACCACCTCAAGCTAATTGGACAAATGCAGTGCAAAAACATCACTTCCGCAGAAGCTCGGCTTCTCTGGGAGTCAATGGAGCAGTGGGCATGCAGGGTGTCGACGGACACTGGGCTTCTGCGTGGCGATTGGAGGAAGTGTCCGAAAGGCGTGTAAAGACAAAACAATGAGTCAGCTCATCTCCAGAAGCAAACAGTCTCTACATGTTTAATTGATACATAGAAGGTTTGGACTTGTGCGATGCAGCATTGTTGCCTCATAGCAAGAAGGTCGCTCATGTGGGGGATAGAAGGCAGGAGACTGTCAGTGCATTTACATGCATGTTACAAGTCCAATTTTTGTCTGACCAAGACAATAATTCGATTTTCTCAGGAGGCTTTCACACCAGAGCTGTTTGCTCTGCTTAACAAGGACCAGAGTTTGTTTCCTCACATAGTCCGCTTCAGTCTTGGTTGGCTTACAGTGGGAAAAGCAAACAGAATATCCAGCGAACCAAAGAGAGGAAGTGAGGATAGCTCGCCGCCTCGCCTGCTGCTCATACTGGACAGCTTCTCGTGAAAAACTACATTTCAACGCCAAAGTAAAAACAGAAACCCCAAGATGGCATGAATTTGGTGTTGCTCCATTTTGTTCAGCCAGCTGAAGGGGATAGATTACAGATTACAGCCGAGTTTTCTTCTTCCTCATTATTTTTGCTTCCTGGTCAGCAGCTGTTGTAACTGCGTGTCCAGTTGGTTTGATCGCCGAATCCAACCGAGTACCCTGGACTATCCTGGTGTGAATGCTCCCTTAATGTCATATAAACATGTTAGTCCGACTAAAATCGAGCAAGTCTTAGTCGGACTAACATACCTGGATAATGCAATTCATAGTCCGATTACCCCTGCATGTAGACGCTAAGTCGGACTAGATTTGGGCTTGGCATTCTGCACATGCACCAAAACATCCCTCCCCGGTCTTTGACCCGGAAGTAGAAAGAGATGACGTATAAAATGCAGTACTGTTGCGAAAAATCGTACATCTTCAGACGGATTAGCATGTACAGCAGGTACAAAACATACAGAATGACGGATCTCGCCATTTGATGTTTGGTTTTCTGGGCCGTAAAGGTTTAACAGGAAACTGATTCAACTCGTACTAACTTATAGAGTGATACAGCGCCATCTACAGAGGGCGGAGTCAGACGAGTGTGGCCAGTAACTCGGACTTGGCAAGTTGTCGGATTGCCCGTCTTAGTCAGACTAAGCCCTTAGCTTGATGAGAAACTGTGCATAAGTGAGCTTTTCTTCTTCTTTTTCTGTTTTAGATTTTTCAATGTATTTTTTTAACATTTTCTGCATCAGCAAACTCACACACATGCTGTGACTTTCCTTCACTGAATGTGCTGCGGCACAAATGTCATTCTTCAGACTCTTTTATGTGGCGCGCTCGCTCCACAGTGGGGTTCCTCAGCGTCTGCAAACACCCACCAAGGACGACTAAGTGATATAACGTGTTGCTGTGAGAGACTCCCTCTCTCTAATGGCGACAGTCATCATTGGTTTTTATTCAGGAGATGAACACGTAAATGGAGCGTATGAGTGTGTGATTATGACACAGTGTTGTCAGATTCTACGAAAACGTAGTTTCAGGAATTCAGTGGCCCAAAAACCTTGTTTTGTTCATTGACAGACGCCACCCAAAAAATGCTAAAACCTCAATGATTTTGGTACATTTGGTACAGAGTGACTCACTCCCTTTGTCAGTAACAGCCTTGTTATTTTATCAGGCTAACATAACCATTTCAAACCATGAAAAAAATGTGGTTTTATACAGAGAAACCAACTGTCATCGATTAACTTATTCAACTACAGCTCCTAGATTAATCTGTTGATTATTTTATATTTGTCTGGTCCATTAAATGTTGAAAAATTTTCCACAAACCAAGTATATTTCAGTTTTAATTATTTCTTTTTCAAACGGACCAATGAAACAAGGACAACTGCACATATTAAAAAGCTGCAAAGTCAGAAAGCTTGTTTTAATTATATATATTAAAGTCGGTGTATGCATAGTATATGTATTAGGAATTTGGTGCTTTTTCCAAATTTATTTATATCTTAATATTTTCTATAAGGTATAAATCAAAAACTGTGTTTTTATGAGTTTGACTCAAGATTCTCAAGATATTAGACGATTTGGAGTTGTTGGCTGTTTTGTGAGAATATGAACATCCACGAATATGTGATACATGATATTGGACTTTTCGCTCGATATCCGATATTCCGATATCTGGGACGACAACTGGTACCAATACCGATATTTTTCATTGTGCTAAACTTGAGATTTGAGTTATTAAGTCTGTTCTTTAGTGAAATTAACAGAACATTTTGTATACTCATGTCACAGCAGATGTGTATAAACATGTTCTACTGTTTCATATCGGCAGATATTGGCGTGCTTGCTGATTAACTGATAATACTGTATATTTTGAAGCCAATATTGGCCGGTGCCGATATTGTGCTGATAGTATCGTGCATATCTTACCCACGAAGAATGATCCATATGTTTTCTTGTTAGCCCTTTGGTCAGATTGTGAGAATAGAGCAGGAAAATCCACAGCGTCTTCTACGTCCTCACATAAATGTCCCTGCTGTTTTTGAAAGCATCTGTTCATATGTGAAAAGCAAATGCTGATAATTTTCCATACATGCATCAAAGTTCTGGATATTTTCTGGCATCAGTGTTAATCTGAAGTTAGAGTCGGATCTTTCCAGAACCAGCCTCTGCTTTCCCGGGCCTTGACTCCTCTGTGTGTCCAAACCTGAGCTTGTCTCTTTCCCCCGTTTGAGCCCAAATCAATTTGAACAGTTTGTCTCCATCTTTGAATCTGAACCTGGACATCAGCCTTGCCGTGACCTCTGAGTCAGAAGCAGTATCAGGTTTTTCATTCTCCTCTTCTGTGTGTCAGAGTCCATCAGTGTGAGGTTTCATCTTCTGTCCTCTCCTCTTGTTTTCACCTGTCATGCTTCTCTTACCACGACCTGTCTCCACTTCCTCTTTAACAGTCTCTCTCTGTTCAGACTCCATTCACTTAGCTTTAGTTCCAGTTTTTTCCTCGCTCAGATCTTTACTTAAGTCTGCCTCTCACTGCTCCTCTGTCACATTTGTGTTTTTTTTTTTTGTATTATTTCCTCTTCAGTCCGTGGTCAGACTGTGTCCAACTTTGTGGCGAAAGACTAGGTCTGACATCTGTGGCCAAGCCTTGGACGAGGTTTCTGTCATGACAGCATCTCCATGATATAATTTAGTTATTAGGACACTGCGTATAACAGGTTTTTCCTGACGTAACAGCGTCATAAATGTGAATATTTTCTGGTTTCTTTGCTTCATGTAACAGAGAAATCATTTTAAAAAATCATCATTTTGAGGTTTTGTAAAACACCGATCAACATTTCCTGATATTTTATGACATTTTGTGGACTATACAACCAATAAATGATTAATAGTAGTGAATAAATTATTCACATCTGTCCTTTTGCCTAATTTTCCTGCATCAAAATGACACAAAAACAACTCCATGATGCAGTTTTATCAACTGCAAAACATGTGTGTACCTAAACTTTGAACTCACATTAAGTTAAAATAGGTAGCTAGCTAGATAGAGAGTTAGAAAGATAGAGAGCTAGCTAAATAGAGAGCTAGCTAGATAGATTGCTAGCTAACTAGAGGGCTAGCTAGATACATAAAAGATAAATAGATATCTTCTCCACTATTTACTGATTAGTTGTTTGGACCATGAAATGTCTGTGAAAATGTTTCATAAACCAAAATGATTCCGTTTTACGGATGAATATGTTATTTGGAGCAAAGAAACCAGAAAATCTCGACATTTAAAAAACTGAAACAAAAAACAAAACAAGTATTTGCTTTTTCTATGGGCTAAATTGTGAAAATCGATTGTCAGTATATGTATTACAATTTATGTAATAATACATGTGTATGACTGTGGAAAAAGGCTAGAAAAGTGAAAATTCTACATAATTCCTCATTTGAGTAGTAGTTTGGTAGCACGGTCTTTTCTAATGTGAATATAAGACACTTTTAACCTCTGCTTCCACTGCAAACTGCAAAACAATGAATGAGCAGAATTCCAGGGGAGGAAGTTGTCAGTGGAGTGTAGTTGCGATGACCCTCTGCAGCACAGTTGTTGTCGTCGAAGCAGATTAATCTCCAACACAGACGCTGCACTTTTCCTCCACCTTCTCTCGCACAAGTGGTTCCTATTGAGTCGTTTCTCTGGGAGGCAGGTGAACACACTGCTAGAGCTAACCAAAAGCCAAGTAGCAGTTACTCACCTGAGGCTAATTCTAGAGCTAACCAACAGCAATATAGCGATTACTCACCTGAGGCCAGTGCCAGAGCTAACTAACTAACCAACAGCTAAGTAGTGATTACTTGTCTAAGAGCTAAGGCGAGAGGTAACTCAGCGACTTTTCCAAACAGCCAAGAAGCAATTTCTCCAATTATGCTATCCAGCTAACCAACAGCTAATTAACCAACAGCCATGCAGCAATTACCCTCCTCGGGCTAATTCTAGAGTTATTCGGTTAGTGATTCTCACTTGGAGATCATGTTAGTCTCTTTTCTTAGATCAACGTAATCAAATGTTGACACTAAATGATTTAACTGGAACTCGGAGGATGGAGTGTTGTCCGAAGAACAATTTTGATATCATGCAGAATCCTGCATTCCTGCGATTGAAGTGCACGCAAGGAGATATATATATATATATGTATGTATATATATATATATATATATAAGTATGTATGTATATATATATATGTATATATATATATATATATATATCATTTGTTGATGGACCATCTCTGTTTTGACTCGTCAGTCAAGTTTTAGTGAAACGAGTTAGCACAGATATTTGTTCTTCTACGCCGTGCACAGGAAGTGATTTGTTTTACATCATGACGAGAAAAATAAGACTGAAACTACAAGTGTTTGCCTGAAAATGCCAAGAAGCGCCAATGAAAAGTTTCAGAAGTGGATTCTACTGCCGGAAAAAAAGAGCCTTTAGTCGTTTGACTGAATAAATTCTTGTGGTGTTTAGTTAATAACTCAGAAGTTACACCACACTGGAGGTTTGTGCAAACCAACATAACAAGAACAATGGCAGTTTTATGACTTCATATGAGACTGTGGCGACACAGACAACGCTCATTTCGAGGCTAAATTGAAGCAGTTGTCGTCACTTTTGGAGACTTGTTTGTTACCTACGATCACTATCGTAATATCCCCATGTTGAAAAAGGGGGCTGTGCATCGTGGTGAAAGCACATCAATCCTTAAAAGTCTGCGTTAATGTGTGAGCTGTGAGAGATGAATGTCTTTGGCTTCATAAAAAAAGAAAACCTCCAAGCAACATGTTTTCTCTTTACAGCCCAGTGAGTAATGGAGGAGTGAAGCTGATTTACGGATCAGCTTTAGCACTGTTTTAATTGGCCTCTCTCCGTCTGTGTGTGTGTGTGTGTGTGTCTCCAGATGGACCCGGTGCAGAAGGCCGTCCTCCATCACACCCTCGGTCTCCCTCCCACCATCAAGAGGAAGCATGTCTCCTGCAGCGTCTGCCAGCTGAGGTTTAACTCACAGGTGAGTGGGTTTTCTTGCAAGGGAATCACAAGTCATCCTGGCCAAAACAGGAAAGGCACCCCCAAAATGGAAAGAGTCTACATTTATGGATGGTTCTGTCTCTTTCTGGTGGACTGTTATCCAGGTATTCATGTCCTCCAGAGGACAAATCCTGCAGATTTAGGTGAATCATTCAAAATTGGGGGCACTATTGAGCCATAATGCCAATGCACGGGTCAATGCACTATGCCATTTTCGCAAGTTCCCAGAGTTTCCCTCATTGCTGTGCTCGGCCTCTAACTAAATAATTAGAGTCAAATTATCTCTCGCAAGAGGAGGACGATGAGAGAGTAAATCTGCCTTAATAATAACTTCAAGTTCTGTAGCACCTTTCATGAATCCCAAGGTTGCTGTACAAGGAACAGTAGCAAAATAAAAACCTGCAGGAACAAGTGCGGCTTCAAAATAGTTTTGAAAAACTCCAGAGTTGGTGCCTGGAAAATAGCCAGAGGGAGTGAATTCCAGAGGGTTGGACGAGCGACACTAAAGGGTGTGGAAATGAGGCCGAGGTCAGCAGACCACAGGTTCACATAATGGAGGTCTGAAAGACAATGTGGAGCAAGCCTTGTAGCAGAGGAGGAGGAGAGGCTTGAAGATCCAGAACTTCACACAGAGCCAGTGCAGATTCAGCGTGGGGGATGTAGATGTTTGGCCAAGGTCTGGTCCGAGTGAGAACCCCTTTCAGCAGAGTTCTGAACATGGTGGAGCCTGCCCAGCATCTTCTTGGTGACCCCAAAACAGGACGGTGTTGCAGTTAGTCTAGACGTGATGTTATGAATGCATGGACGAGGGTCTCAGCGACAGAATCAGGGAGTGACGGCCGGAGTCGGGGGAGATATTTCTGAGATGGAAAGAAGGCAGATTTGATGCGTGTGTCAAATGATAGAGTAGAGTCCATAATGTCACCCAAGTTGCGGATCTCCGTGGACAGCAAAGTAGTGAAGCTGTCATCAAAGAGGACCAGATCTACAAACTTGTGGAGGAGAGGAATGCTGAATGCCGACGTGATATTTGGGTTGGCCGGGTCATGCGCTGACGACATGGCTAATCAATTGAGATTCTCCAAATTACGTCAAATACTCGCCAGCGGCCAGTATTATTTTTGTGTGTGGACACTTGTGTGACACTTTATCTCTTGTGGAAACATCTGCAGAGAAGAAACCATATGGAGCCTGACACAATTTGGGAGGTCCAAGGATGGATGAGATCCACTTCCAGCCGCATACATGAAGTACATGAAGTTAACAGTGAAACTGAAAGAATAGAAGAAAGTACTTAGCACTTTTATTTCTAAGAGTGTAGGTAGCTAGCTAGCAAGAAAGATAGCTATATAGCTGTGTAACTAGATAGATAGATAGATAGATAGATAGATAGATAGATAGATAGATAGATAGATAGATAGATAGATAGATAGATAGATAGATAGATAACTAAATAACTAGATAGATTAGATGACAACTAGATAAACAAGCAAATTGACAATGCACGGTTTCTTCTCTGCAGACGTTTCCACAACATAGAGTGCAACAGTGCTTTTGTTGATGGTTGATGGTTGATGTAGCTTGACTTTGCTCGACCGATTTACCGCCACTGTATTTGAACGTTTTTCTCAGGTGCTGCTTGGTATAAAACGTTTTCAGAACCGCTGTGATGTATATTGCGGGAATATAAATACATGTGATAGAAGGAAACCAGTTTCCAAGTAGAGTATGCAAATGAACATAGCAGCACGCTGCGATAATGAAAGGCATGATGCATGAGGAATATTGATACGACATTAAAATTCTCCCCTTCATTAGCGACAGGCTGTGGAGAGTTTAATTTGATTTCTTCTGAGGCTGAGAACGGAACAGAAAAACCGTCGAGCTGCGCGAGGATTCTGATCCAGGAGAGAGCTGAAATACAGAGTTCTTTCTTTTTTCTTTTCTTTTCTTTTTTTAACACTGCGAATCAGACAAAAGGCTGATAGAAATCATACACCGTGGGCTTCAATTTAATATCACTGTGAGAATGTGATTCATCAAACGGAGACGCAGATGTGAGGAAGGGCCTTATAAGCTTTGTAAAGTAAGACAGTATCTTATATGTGAACTTACACAGAACACAGCGTGATTTAAGACACTCGTGTTCCAAAGAAAAAAATGTAATTAAATTGATAAAATCAGGCTTTGTTTTATTTTTACACTGTTGTTATTGTTTCAGTTCTTCTCCCTGCTCTGAATCCTCATGTTGTTCTTTGTGATTTGCTGCTCCACAAGTGTGACAGTTGGACTATTGGGATGGATTGGGAGGTCGAGGAGGGGACGTGTGTCATCAGTCAAGTGTTTTTCCCCCTCTCTGGTGGGTTTTGTTTTGTTTTGTTTTGTTTTACTTGACTATAGATTTCTTGAATCTTGAACCTGGCTAAAGTAAAGCCAGAGCAGCAGACGTGTAAACCTGGAACAATTTTTTATATAAATTACTAATATGTGTAGAGATTTTGACTACACTACAAAATGTTATACATGATAATGATGGTATGATGATTCTGAGATTCTCTATTCATTGCAAGGCTATTTAATTTATGATCAATTTTGTAGGGTAAATTAGGGTTTTTAAATAAATTAAAACTAGTTTTTAGCTTCTTAAATGTGAACATTTTCTGGTTTATTTGCCCCATGTAACACAAAAAATCATCCAAACTAGAGCTGTGCAAAGGGTTAACGTGCGTTAACACACGACATGTTTCCATGATGACTGACCGGAAAAAGACGCAAATGATGTCATGTTTACGTGCCGCAACACAGGAGTCCAGGCACCGTTCACAATGTTAGCTCTGTTAGCTGCATTAGCTCCTTTTAGCGCCGGTTAGCACGCCTATAGTGGAACTGGAGTGGTCTGTTTATAAAATGAAAAGAGCAGCACTACAAATAACCAGCGTACCTGTGTACTGTGTTATGTGTGCCTCTGTTTTTAAAGTTTAGTGTTACTTTAGAAACTCATTTTAACAATCGGGAGTCACGTTTCCATGACGACACGCGTGTCTTTTTCTGGTCAGTCGTCATGGAAACGTGTCGTGCGTTAGCGCGCGTTAACGTTGATGTTGTTAAAAGCTAGGGGTGGGTGAAAAAAATCGATTCACATAGGAATCGCAATTCTAATCATCCACAACTCTGATTCATAAACTTCAAAAATCCTATGAATCGAATCGGTTGAATCGAGAATCGATTTTGAATCGATTCGTGACCCTTAGGATCGGAATCGAATCGAATTGTGAGTCACCCAAAGATTCACATCCCTATTAAACGCCGTTGACACTTTAACGTTTGACATCACATATTAAAACTGTTTCATTTTGGTTTGTGGACAAAACAGACATTTGAGAATGTCAGCATTTACAGGTTTGGGAAACACGGATCGACATTTTTCAACATTTGTTGGTATTTTATAGAGCAACAAGTACTCAATAAGATGATAATGATTTACGTATAACACAAAAAAACATATTTAAATACAGTATTTGTATTTATTTCAAACTGATATCTGAGAACAATACCTTGCAAAGCCCACAGTCTTAACTTATAGCTAACAGATAAATAAATAAAGCTTGATCATATCAAGTAAATGCATAGTTGAACGTCAATTCGCAATATTTCTGCTTTTTCCCGGAAGCATCCAGGAGTTTTTTTTGTAGCCAAGGAACTTCTCACAATAAATAATTATATTTTCGGGTTAAAAAGCTTCTACATACTCGTGTATTAACCGTCAAAGAAACATAGACAATTCTAGAGAGCTATATAGATGACAAAAAAGATAGCAAGATGGCTAGAATAGAAGAAAGAAAGACAGGCAGCTAGTTAGCTAACTAGAGAGATAGCTACATAACTACAAAGATAGATGGATAGCGAGCTAGCTTGCAGACAGATAGATAGATAGAAACCAGAAAATATTGACATTTAAGAAGCCGAGCTGTTTTAATCAGACCAATCAATCCTTTGAGAGACTGACGTGTTTAAAAGCAGGGACTCTGTGTTTGATTTGAACGATCACATCACAGTGGGGGGCGATAATGAAACACTGGACTTGAATGGAGTCACAGTCTCTAAAGGTTACGACAGAGTTTGGTCGCTGAGAGACGCATTAAACAACCTTTTGTTGTCTCTGCCGATGTGATGAAATAAGGTGTCATTATGTCAACAATGACGAATCCACAGTGGCAGACGGAGACGAGTCGTCTGGAGCTTCAGACTCTTCTGTCTTCTGTGATTGTAGTGCACGCGTTCTTTGTTTCTCTCCCTAAACTAATCACTTTGATTACCATGGCGTCTTTGTCCCAGTCCAGACCTGTGATCGACACGGTCCAGTCTGAAGTGGAACGAGTCAAGTGGGAATGTTCACACCTTCCCCCGCCTTTTTATTCAAACACACAATGATGTCATGACGACGGGTGACAACAAAATGAGTCTGACTCTAACAACAACCAAGGTTAGAATAGTTGGGGATTTTTCCTTAGTTTTATATAAGTTTATTAGCTAGATAGAAGATGGCGAGAATAGATAGATAGATAGATAGATAGATAGATAGATAGATAGATAGATAGATAGATAGATAGATAGATAGATAGATAGATAGATAGATAGATAGATAGATAGATAGATAGATAGATAGAAAATGTATAAGCTTTGATTAGTTTTAAGAGCAAGTTTACCAGTTTTTATTCCGGTTTTGATTAGTTTAACGTTAATCGTTTTGTAACATGGAGTAGATGCCATTTTAAAAATGCATTTTGGCAGATGAACAAGCTCTAAGGTTGGATGCAGTTAAGTGTGACAGGTAAAAATAGCCAACAGACTAAAAACACACTTGAACATAATATACAGTAAATAAATAATAATAAATAACACATCACATTATTTGAGAGTCAGGAGTCTCAGAAGCCCAATCTGAGGGAAAAAAACATGAGCAAAATTTAAAAAACCCAATAAAAGGCGAGAGGTCTGATTCACTTACATGAACCAACTCGACCCAATTAGCTGCATAACGAATGTTGCATTTAGCTTGCGTCGCCTTATTTATGTCCCACACACTGTAAACAAAAACAAATTAAAAAACATCTTATTACTCATGAATAATCAAATTCAACTGTTTTCAAAATTGCCGGCAGAGAAAACGACAAAAACGAAGCATGAAGTGTTTTGTAAACACACAGTTCACTTTCAGTTAGTTTTTTCACAGTAAAAATGACTAAAAGAGGTAAAAGTACTTGAATGTACATGTTTCCATATTACATATTTAACATCTTTGAGGCAATTTTCAGCTTTAAATTAGCTTTAATCCTCTTGATGCACCTTTTCCACTGTCAAATTCAAACAATCTCACAGTCGATGTTTGTACTTTACAGCTGCTGTCCATCATATATTCATACAAATTCATTATTTCACCTTTTATCACCTTAAAATAGGTGTTATTGGTGTTATACAACTAAAATGATGTTGTTTTTTTAGTGGTTGCCTGCATGTGTGACTGTGACCACTTTTTATTCCTCCATCTAATACAAGAAGATGAAAAAAAGGCGAATTTCAAAAAACAAAACTGACAGACCTCATCTTCTTATTGTCCTCCATTTGTTTTTTGAGAGGCTTCTACGCTCAACTATTCAGTCAGAAAACCTTTGATTGTGAGATAAATGCAGTCACGTCAGGTTTCAAGCACTTTATCCAAAATTCAAGCACCTTTTTTACAACTTGACAACACAATGTTAAAATTCAAGCACTTGCAATGACAGTCACCCTGTTTATAATGTATATTTAATATAATACAGTTGTAATCGTGTTTGTTTTCATGTTTTTATCTCGGCTGCTGCTACAATTATAGTTCATATTCTATTTAATTCAGTGGGTGAATGTGGATTTAAGTGAGTATCTATTTACTGTCCTATTGATTACCGAACAGCCTCCTCTTCTTACTATACACTCTATGGTGAAAATCATAAAAAATTAGTCAAAATGTCCCCAAAAAAAGTACAAGAAAAGAGTTTTATTATCATAAATATAAACACACAATGTTAAAAAAAACTACAGACTGTATAAACATCAACACAAAGGAACAGAAACCTCTCAGAGTCTTTACTCTCGTGTGGTCAAACAATGCTTCCCTTGTTCGCCGCGACCTGACAACACAGGACCGACGAGAAGATCATGCCCAGAACCATCACGGCGCCGAAGCCGAACGCGATGCCCACGAGCGAGCCCGACACCCTGTCCATCCACGTCATGAGGAAGACCATGCATGGCGTGGAGTAGACCTCGCGTCCTTCCACAGACGTGCAATCCCTGGACGTATCCGTGCAGTTACAGGAGCGTGGGACCAGCTCCGACTCGCCCCAGTCCACGTGTCCTTTAAAGAGACCACAGCAGTAGCCGTTCCTCTCGATCTGCTGGAACGCCACCTGGTCGCTTGCCGTTAGCCTGCTCAGCGGCAGCAGCTGCGTCATGTGTAGCCTCATCTTCTCCTGAGCAGCCGTCGTCCTGGAGACGGCTCCCATCACTCCCACTGCCAGCATCATGAGCAGCACACTGAGCAGACCCAGGAAGAAGAGCGCCAACAGGCAGCGGTTCTCTCTCACGGCTCCACAGCAGCCCAGGAAGCCCAGGATCACCGTGGCCGCACCGACAAACAACAGCAGGTCGATGGCCGGCAGATGTTCGTCCGTGATCTGGTGGCGTTCTCTGTTGGCCCTGGCGTTCAGCACCAGCCCGAAGATGATGATTCCGCCCAGGAAGAACAGGAAGTTGAAGGTGAAGAGGGAGTACTTAATGAACTTGTTGACCGCCATGGTTTTGACTCGACGATGGAGACACAGCAACTGAAACCTGGACCCTTTAGGGACTTGAATATCAGGAGGGGTGGGAACCTTTGAACCATGTGGGTGTGACACTGAGTGAGGAACAGCGGGGGATGGGGTTAGGGGTCATCTTGAAAAAAGAAAAAAGTCCGAATTCTATGATTAAAGCCTGCATTCGGAGAAAAAAGTTGAGAATCAAGTCAGAATTCTGAGGAAAAAGTCATAATTAAGAGAAAAAGGTCAGAATTCTGAGATTTAAGTCCGAATTCTGACATTAAAGTCAGAATTCTCAGAAAAGAAATCAAGATTAAAGTCCGAATTCTGAGATTAAAGTCCGCATTCTGAGAAAAAAGTCTGAATTCTGAGAAAAAACAATTGAGATTAAAGTCAGAATTCTGAGAAAAAAGTTGCGATTCAAGTCCGAATTCTGAGATTAAAGTCAGAATTCTAAAAAAAAGTAAGAATTCTGAAGTTAAAGTCAGAATTCTGAAATTAAAGTCAGAATTCTCAGAAGAAAAAAATCAAGATTAAAGTCAGAATTCTGAGGAAATAAGTCTGAATTAATTCATCCATGTGAGACCTGAAAACGCTGACCTGGTGTTTTTGGGCAGAAATACACCACGTGGGGAAAACGATGATGTCATAATCCCACTTTGTGCTCAGCAAATCACTCCTCTTATGAAAGTTTTGCCTGGATATAAACCTATTTCTAATCGTGAGAAGATCCAGCAAATGAATGAAAGTCTTAACCACACAGAAACTCTCCTTCTAGAATCTTTGACTGTTTTGTTCTTAAAGACCTTTCTTTAAGTACAGGAAGTGTCTTCATGAGGAACAACAAACTGCCGCTTTTATTTCAGGCAGCAGAGATGAAACTCTGCCTAAAGCAGGTTGAAAAGATAACAAGCGTGAAGATTAGATGAAGAAACATCTACATGTTTTTTTTTCACAGATATCCTGCCAAAGGCAGCTTTAAATTAGACGTGACGTTGTATTTTTTCTACACTCGGGGGGAAAAATCCCATTTAGGATTAAGAGCTTGTAAAAAAAACACAAAAAAACAGGAGGCTTTAAAAAAGAAATGAGATAAATTTACCACGAGTGGAGATGAAGGCATGAATTCAGAAGTGCACGTGTGCACGACGTGTAAATAGGTAATAAAGCAGCAGATCAACAGATTATAAACCGGAGTCCAGGTTTATGATCCTGACTCATACACACATTAAAACCAGAACCATCTTAAAACCATTTAAACCTGGGGAGTTTTTACCTTCCAGGTTTCATGTTTACAAGCTGCTCTCCCACAGAGCAGCGAGGTTTATTCTGGTTATTTGGTACATTTTAGTTTATTTAGCGTCACAGGCAGGTCACAAGAAATTTAAACTGGGATTTTTTGAGCTTAAAATAAATGTTCACTGCGTTGTCCCTATTTAGATAAACATCTATTATATTCTTTATTCTGTGTTTAAATAAAGGTTCCATTTAATTAAAAAACAATAACCCCGGATTTCCACTGGACGCGTTACAGCCGCGGCACGTCATCGGCGCTGAGCCTTGGGAACAAGCGGTATTCACGGAAGATCGTGCGATAATCTCGAACGGATGCGAGTTTGCGAGATCCTGTGATAGACTGTGTGTATAAAGGAAACAACAACAACACAGGTTCTTTTCATTCTCCGACATGGAAGAACTGTTGATCTGGTGTCATAAATGATTTTATGTTTCTCCACTTCAACAATCAGTCTCTGGTCGTACATTATGACTCTCTGAGACGCTCTGATTAATTGACTGTTGACTTGGCAGCACCAGTCACAACTTAATGTTGAAGTGAAGTATAGCGATATATAGTGTTTTATTTTGAAAGGGGGGCGGAAATGTTTTACTTTGAGTCTGTGTCGCACAGCAGCGGCAATGGCAAAACTAGAACTGCTACCTATCGATAGCGCTGTGGCGCGGCGAGTCGCTTCTGGGACGCTGCTGAGACGTGCCGCAGCGCATCTGGTGGAAATGCTCACGTTGATTAGAACGTAAGCGATTTGCAACGGCGATCGCACCGCTGACATGCCGCAGCTGTAACGCGCCCGGTGGAAATCCAGGGTTAGTGTTTTTCCGCACATTTGCCGCGGCGTAAACTTTCGATGTCTGTAATAAAACAGCTGCGATTCTCTCCCCCTCCTCTAAAGGACAGACAATAATAAACCTTGTGATGAGAAAATCAGGCACAAATTCATTCTTAAAAAGTGGACTGATTACTCCTTTAATGAAAGAGTGACAACTCTGCGTCTGCACACACGAGACGAGACGCGAGGACCAAAACAAACCCCATCTGCTCGTTCGTGCACCTCATTTAACCAGTTATTATTAATGCTTTGCATTTGATTACAGGTCGCACTGTGGTGAAGTGTGAGCTAATCTGCAGCTCCTTCCTCTAATCTGTCGCAGGTACTGATGACAATAATAAAGATTATAATGACTATAAATACCACGAGAACAGAAACAATGACACAAACCTCCAGAGAAACTGTTGACAACTCATTTCAGTTTCAATGGATGAAGTAAGTGCTTAAAGTGACCCAGTGACATTTAAAAAGCCCAGTTTAGACTCTCAAACGACCATAAAAGTAAATTAAATGTCTAAAAAAATAATTGGCTTTTCGTATTGTGTGTATAAAAAGATGACATGTCAAAGCTTATATCAATAAAATGTATTATTATTATTAGCTGTAGTCATTGTTTACGTTCAAACACAACGTTTATATTTCACTGTTAACCTTTAACGGGGTCAACTTTACTTTATTACTACACCTAATCTCAGCTCAGGTCACCCAGCAGTCCTGCCATGGCAACACCTCAACCTCACACTTTCATCACTAATTCCTGCCAAACACTGGAATTCAGTGAATGCGAAATCCAACAAAGGATCAAAGATTTTTCGTAAAAGAAAGAAAGAAAGAAAGAAACAGATACCAAGAATTCTTCTGATACCTGATCCCCACTGACCTTAGTCTCTGTGGTGTGAATGAGACGTTTGCATATGAATAAAACAACCATCAGGTAGTTTCAGCTTTGGGAGTAAATAAACCTTTTTTTTTACTGTTTCCTTAACGTCTCCTCGAGTATGATCCTTTATCTTTAATCTCTGCAATGACATGTTTAAGGGCAAGAAAGAAAGAAATTAAATGAAATTTGTGTTCTTTAGGAACAACAGAATGTGTTACAGCTCTGCAGAGAAGAGAAGAAAATCACCCATGTGTATGTTTGATGTCTCACATTAATGACAGGATATGGCAAAGTTTCCTTTGCAGTTAATTTCCATTCGTAGTCGCGGGCATTAAAACAGTGTAATACAATAAACAATGCAGCTGAAATGAGAGTTAAATTAAAACAGTGCTGTTTATAAAGTGCTTACCAGGCAAAGCAGTGTCTTTCTTTTTCTTAATCATTTTTCTAATGTTCACAGCGGATATAGAGTTATATGTAAGTGGTGATTTCACTAACAGCCACAGGCAAACATATTCCAGCTCGTGCATCCTTTGATCAATAAAACATTCTGTCCAAAAGTGGAGGCTGACCTGCTGTTCGTTGAACTATTTAGCTGTTTGATTAAAAAAAAATCACCCCACAGTCCATTCCTCGATTTATAAATGCGACAAGTCATTTAAAATGATTTAAAATGTTATATTTCTCTGTTACTGAGCAAAGATGAGATGACGGCGGTTTCTTTTAAATAAAGCTGTTCTGTAATCTATTTATCTATAATATTTTAATGCAGTGACACCAGCACAAGTATTCATAAAAATATTTGCAAACCTCGTTAGGAATAAAGCTCACATAGAGTGGTCCTGTTGCACATATATGTTAGTTATGGAGGTCTACTTACATACATGAACTTGTTTTTATGGTCAAAAACCTTGCTGTAGTTGCTGTAAGTGAGCCGATAGAAATCTGTCTTTTCTGACGCTCTCCTCATGCGCGATATTTCAGACATAAATCTCACACCCAGAAGACAGAGTGTGTTGTGATACCCGGGAGTGACATAATCAGCACACCCGCTCTCAGAAGCGCAGCGCCCCCCTCTGGATGCACTGCTACTCATTATCAAAACATTGTTTTAACCTCACGACTCCCCACCGCAGTCCCTTTTATGACTTTGACCCGGAGTCAGACCCAGAGTCAGAAGACACTGTCGCTCGTGAAACACCTCCACAACGGACGTTATTCTTCTTCTGCGGTTCAATGTACGCAACCGGATGTACCCGGACTAGTGCCCGGACCAGGATGATCTGCTGCTCCGGAGAACCGGTGTTTACGTAACCAGACAGGGTTTTTTCAGAGATCTCGCTGAGCCCGAGATTACAATAAAACGTTCTCAGCAAAGGCTGAACTGTTTGTTTCGAAACTTCAGGGCTTCGTAAACAAGGTAATGACGCAGATACACACTGAAAAACAGCGTTAATTGGAACTTCCGGTCTAGGTCCTCTTTAATGAATTTTTGAAATTCAGGAAATGGTCCTTTTTGCCCTGATGCACTCTGACAGTGAGCTGACTATTTTCAAAAAAACAAAAAAAAAGTATTCCGGAATGACTTGGAATGTTCCACCATAATTGTCGGCATCGCCCTGAATAAGGATATGTTGAAAATATTTGCAAACCTCTTAAGGAATTATTTTAATGCATATTTGAAATTCAGGAAATTATTATGCACTTTGACAGTAAGGTGACTTCATTCAAAAAAAAAAAAAATATATTGTAATGGAAATGAAACTGTTTTTCATTGTTTTGTAGAGAAACTGCGTTGAATGACATCTTCGTCCATGACCCTTACAAATATCTGGTGGGCGGGGGTCGTGTGTTTGGCACGTTTATTTATTCCAGGAGGCGACTGCATCCCTCGCTCTTGCCACAGGCAATGAATGCAGGGACGTGTGCAGAGGTAAACAAGGACAAGTCAAAGTCTCTGCATATGTCCTGCTCCTGTGTGTCTGCACGGCCCTGTGCGTCGACGTGTTCAGACTTTAGATCACACACACACACACACACACACACACACACACACACACACACACACACACACACACACAGGTGACTCTGGGAAAAGAAATGAGTGTAATAATGGGTTTGCTTCATTTCCACTCATGTATAATTTGAAACGTCGACAGCCGTTCAGGTGCCAAAACCAAGAAAAATTGGTTGGTTTGGCAAAACTCTTTATTCTATTTACATGAAAAAAGGGATTTTTACCTCCAGGTTTTTCTAAAGTGGCTCATTTTCGGAGCTCAATAAATCACTCTGAAGCAGTTTTTCAATAAATAATTTTAGAAAGAGCACTTCACTTACTTATGAGAGCGTTGGTGCATTAATCATAAAAGTCGTTTATATTTCCCCCCTGTAATTTAACAGAAACTGAATCAAATATTTACTTTTATTTTTTGTCGCAGGACTCTACAACACCAGCTTCCCCCCGTTAATAAGATTTACTCTGCTTCATTGACTCTGCTCGTGTTCCCTTAATCTTCATACTTGGTTTCACCCGCGCCCTGCAGTGTTCATTTGCTACTTCCAGCTTTAAATTGATCCTGCTATTTGCTCTCTCTCCCTCACAGAGCCAGGCCTTGGCCCACTACAAGGGGACCAAACATGCCAAGAAGCTAAAATCCCTGGACGCTCCGAAGACTAAGCTCAAAGGCTCAGTGGTCACCAAGGAAACCACCAATCAGGAGATCGCCAAGGCAGTCACCACCTCCCAGGTGTCTAACGGCACCGACAGGAAAGGTTTGTGTTTTCCAGCTCGTCGCACATTCCTCTACACACGTTTCTTTGTTTGTTGGCTTTCGTTGTAGCTGCTGCTTTTTCTTTCAGTTCACAATCAATGAAAAAAAAATCCCACAGTTCTGGCGCTTTTTCTGCACACAGCGTGAGGTTGTTTAAGGAGTTGGACGAGTCTCGCTGTTGATTACATCAACTCTGTGGCTCATCTGCCAAAGGCTGGCTGCTGACTCAGTAATCGTTTATTGAATTTTCAGAGACAGGAGATCTTTGCAGAAGAGGCCGGAGAGTCAGGTATGAGCGATGAGTTTAGGCGTCGGTGGGTTTCAAACAAAGTGTTTTGTTGAGATGTTGGGTCGCTATCAGGCGGACAACAAGTCAACGCAAAAGTTTAAATGGAGCCCTTAGAAATAAGGGTTCCAAAAGGGTCCTTCTACAAGCGCTGAAGTTCTACCTGGAACCATTTGCTTCTGAAAAACCCTTTCCCAAAGAAAGGGTTTTTCAAGGGTTCTTGGTAACACTAATGGTTCCAGTAAGAACCTGTTCCCTTTTGGAGGGTTCCAGGTGGAACCTTTATAAAAAGGTTCTACCCGGAGCCAAAACAGGTTCTCCTATGAGGACAAGCCAAAGAATCTTATATGGTTCTACTTAGCACTTTTATTTCTAAGAGTGTATATATTTCACTATAAAAACATCCAAAAATGCTTCATTATAATTTGATATTGAGAAGTGGAGATGTTCCACTTTGCCTCCATGAGCCACAGACACAAAAATCTTTCTGTCTAGCCACTGAATCTGTCATGGTTTGAATGCCGTGGGTATAAACATCTCAGCAATGGAACCCAAAGCAGGGGCACAGGAATAAAATGATGGGTTGACCTTCATAAAAATCCAGGCTTCACCACCTGAAGTGACACAGAATCCAGCATCACAGTTTCTGCCCTCAGGAACGTTTACCTCGCTCCTAAGCTCAATAACAACACTCAAAACTCTGCATTTAATGAACACTGAGCTCTGTGAGTGATGTCTTCATACGCGAGTGTGGCTCGTAATCTTTTATCCACCATGCCAAGTGCCTCTGAGTGCCTTTAAAAGTGCCGTATAAATAAAGTGTCTTAATATTTTCATTAGAAACACAGTCCTGGTAAACGGCCAGGTGTGCTGCAGGCAGCTGAGAGACGGCTCCAGGGAGAAGTTTTAGCATCACCAATGCCGTTTTGAGCCGAGCCCCTCCAAGTGTGCAGCCATTATCGCGGGTTTGTGTGATTCACGCTAAAGGCAGCAAGCTCTTCTTGAAAAGAGATCAGTGAGGCAGCGCGATGACGCCAGGAGGAGACAGCGGTGCCAGACATGTCACTGCACCTTCCAGTGCTTCAGACATAGCTGGAAGAAAATGCTGTGCGAAGCAGTGTGTTTGAATTCTTCAGCGTGGCATTTCAGAGCTGCAGCTGGCTGGAAAAAAATGGTTCATTCATTGTCGAGTTTTATCCGCAGTTTATTAAGGGACTCACATTTTGGAATCACGGCCATCTCTGCTGAGCAGATGAGCACAGATAGATGTGCTTGTTTTAGATGTCACCCGAGACAATATCTTTGTAACTTTTTATTTTTAACTGCATTTATTACAAGTCGACCAACATGTGTTTTTCTATGTTGCCAATCTTTGCCTGCACCTTTTCAAATAAAGGTCTAATAATAACGCAGTAACAGTAAACTTTCTGAATTAAAAAAAACATGAGGTTAACAATGCTGAGCTTTATTAATTACATGAAACCGGTCAAAATACTCAACTTTACAGGACCAGAATGTTGTCTACAGAATTCGTCTCTTCATATTTTCATTGAGCCTGACCGGACTGAGGCAGATGACTGACGCTATTGCGCAGCCCTCCCCAAGGTCAGCTCCATGTATCAGCAGGGAAAGCACCTTTAAGTATCCTAACTATGGGACTCACAGGCAGACTGACAGAGGATGCCCATCTATTAACATACTTGTTTATGTTCGGCATTGTCTCAGTTCTCCTCAGATCTGATCTGCTTCCAATAAAGCCTTGTTCAACGTAACTCATCTCTGACTCCAGAAAACTCCATCCTTGGTCGACTCACCAAATACTCAAAACTAGCTATTTCTTCCTTTCTAGTTAGCTAGCTGTTAAACTACCTATCTTTGTAGTTATCTAGCTAGCTCTCCTCTCATCTATCTATCTATCTGTCTATCTATCTATCTATCTATCTATCTATCTATCTATCTATCTATCTATCTATCTAGTTATCAGCTATCTAACTACCTCTTTCTTACTATCTAACTATAAAGCTAGCTATCTTTGTAGTCATCTAGCTAGCTTGTGTTTCTTTCTTTTAGCTAGTTATCTATCTATCTATCTATCTATCTATCTATCTATCTATCTATCTATCTATCTATCTATCTATCTATCTATCTATCGAGAAGTTAATAATGGTATGACTCATTAATAACAACAGAAAAAGGCCTATATTACCTTTAAACATAAACAACATATATAACCACATGCTCCGAGCCTCACCACGTCTATATTCAGCACGTCTTTGCGTTTATCCTGTTTTTAATTACATATTTGTTTACGCACGGCGCGTCTGTGCAACTTTCATACTCATCAGGTCGAGGCCAGGTGGTCGTTTTAATCCCATCACAGGTGTCTGCATACACAAAAATAAGAAAAGAAAGAAAGGAAAAAGAAAAAGGAAAGATCATCATCCTCGGCTGAGCTGCTGCTTCAAAACATGTTGAAATAGTAAACAAAAACTAACTCCACGGCTGCCTGACAGGAACCAGGTGCAGATTATTTTCACTGATTTAATCTGGATTTGCAGCGTGTCGGTCCTGCGGAGGAGACAGACTTTAGCAGCCAAAGCCGCTGCTAAAGGAGCTGCTGTCTCCTCCACTGTAATATTCCTGAAGCTGCCGGTTATCATGTCATGAAATTGGCCCAATGAAAATCTTCCCCCGTTAACTGTAACAATATAATTTTTTTTTTTTTTTTTTAAAGGGATTGGAAACACATTGAACCGTTGCACTCTGGGATTGATTTTTACCTCTCCCCATGTCTTCTTCCGATGTTCCACAAGTCTCTAAATCAGGACCACATTTCCAGAGCGCGGCGCAGACTGTGACCCATTTTGCAGAGCCTTACCTATTCACACTTGAATTTGAAAAGGTTGCTTGAGGTGAAAACGCAGCAATTTAACGCATGAGTTGCCAAACCAGGTGTTCCAGATCGTGTCTAACAGCGAACGTCAAGGTTTGGGGGGGAATCTTGGCTCCTGAAATGTACGGAACTATTTTGGAATAATTCACAATTTCACGATCTGGTTATAATCTGTCATTATGTAATCCACACACTGCAGTTTCTCGCACACATAAGGTAAAGTGTAAGTGAGAGTCTTTCTGAAAGCGAAAATCAGGAGCCCATATGTGCATTTAAGCTCAGTGTGATTGTCCCTCCTGTTCACACTGGGCGTGTTTCCAAATATAACATATTGGGAGCAGAAATTCACATTTAAAGTGAGTGTGATGTTTCTACAGTCTTTAATTAAGCTTTCATTTTCTTAAAAGTTACAGTTTTTCACACAGTGCTGCAGCAAAGTGTGTTAAGGTCCAGTGTGTAACATTTAGGAGGTTTTAATGAGAGAAATGTAATGTTGTAGAACTGTATATAGTTTGTATTTTACATTTTGTGCGCAAGCTAACTTCTCAAAATAAAACAACGTTCTTTTTGGTGCATGAAGGCCACCGTAGTTCCATAACGTACTTTACAAACGTTAAAAGCTATCTACTCTAGCCTGGTCATGCCAAACTTAAAAACTCGAATAGTGAATCGTAGCTGCAAGTTAGCTTGTTCGCTAGTTAGTGACACACACACCAGCTTAAAAAGTTTAAAGACAATCCCTTTTGGGGCGGTTCTTCAACAAGAGGGCCAATGGAAGAGTTAATGGGGTTGCATGTAGCTGTCATAAACGTGTAGTGTGTTGTTGGCTAGCTTTTCCATTCTTCTTTGTTTTCACGGCTTGGCATAAGCTGCGTTAGCGGTGACAGCAGGCTGAATTTAAATGAAAACAGAATAGCGTGAGACTGACTGACCCTCAGTACAGCCACAAATCCCTCGCTTTAAGTGTATAGTCTGCATAGCTTCCTTTGTTTTAATGCGATGCAGGTTATCCTGGACGTATCCCGGTACATCTACATAAATCCTGCGTTTATTTTTAGAAAGCTAACGTTCACATCGGACATGTTCTCCAGCAGCACACGCTGGCTTTAATGGAACAAAGATGACGGTGCAAAAAATCCCGCTGTGCACCAAAGATACCAAGCATGTTTTTAGTTCACTGCGTATACGTACATCCTCCCTAAATAATGTATGGTGCTGTCAGACAGCGAGGGATGAAGAGGAATGAAGTTATTTATTCAACCTACTTAAGAGGAAATCCGGGCTTGTTTGCAAGCGCTACGTACTTACTCCTTCCCTCGCACACACACACTTCCTCTAACTAAGAAGTCTAAACTGTAAAGGTGAGATTCATCCACTGACCTCCTCCCACTATTATCTTCACTGAGATACCAATCTTTAATGGGTTCTACACAGTCTTCCGTCAGTAAAACATGTGCTCAGGCCTTCGGGAAAATTGGAAACGTGTTGAAAACAAACAGAGAACTGAAAAACACCTTCACCAACAAGCTGTCATAACAACACACACACACACACACACACACACACACACACACGGGGCTATTAATCATTTCAGTGCCATTAAAAAAGAAACCCAGGAGCACATTTCTACACCATCTCACTATCATATCTACAGTGCACGGAGGCGGCGGTTTGTCACAAGTGGCACCGGCTAATGAATATTAATGCACTCGGATGTCAGATGAATTAATTGTCGAGGCGGGTAAATACCGCATTATCTGCGAGGCTGAGATATTTGACGGCGCATCAACGGCAACAAACTTAATTTCTAATGAAAAGTGGAGTTCAGGGATGAGTAATGGTTGTAAGCAGTGACCGCAGGCAGTGTCTGCCTTTTTCCACCGTAGAACGGACTTTCAGTGGAAACGTTAGCTCTATAACATATTTGTCTTCCTTTTGTGTTTCTTAAAAAAAAAGAAGAAGAAAAAAACACTTATTTTTTTTAATGATTTTTGGTGAGATCCTCTTCACGTCCCGATACGGCCATCAATAAACAGTTGTCTGGAGGGTGGGAAAGGCGAAAATAAGATTATTGAGTTAGTCTGACAAAAACTGGACTTTAAAAATACACATAAACACGTTACTGTGACTGAAATTGAAGTAATCAAATTTCTCAAAGTCAGACTATCACACAATGAGGTTGAGGGTTGAATTATTAATTATTAATTATTCATTTTTCTTCTGTGTTTTTCTGTGAATGCTAACTCGCTAACTTCTGGTTTTTATGTGTGTGTTACTGCGACGGTTACACACCTATGAAAGCTCCGAAAGCCCTGGAGAATACAAAATGCTAACCCTTACCACGGATTTCCACTGGACGCGTTACAGCAGCGGTGCCTTGGGAACCAGTGGTATTCACGGAAGATCGCGCGATAATCTTGAACGGATGTGTGTATAAAGGAAACAACAACACAGCTTCTTTTCATTCTCCGACGTGGAAGAACTGTTGATCTGGTGTCATAAATGATTTTATGTTTCTCCACTTCAACAATCAGTCTCTCGTCGTACATTATGACTCTCCGAGACGCTCTGATTAATTGACTGTTGACCTGGCAGCACTGATCACAACGTAATGTTGATGTGAAGTTGTGACAGGCTATATGACCTGCGTATTGTGTCTAAAGGGGGGTGGAAATGTTTTACTTTGAGTCTGTGTCGCACTTCCTGTCTGGTGCGATCTGCTCTTTTGTAATTTACGCGGTTACATAGCCAAGTCCCCTACTTGGACATACGCCTTTCCGGCTTATGCTCATCAGGATGAAGTTATCAAGCAATGTTGGCAATTGTACAGTATGTTTCTGCAAACTGCAGATTTACATGAGCTCATGTGTCTGAGCCAACATGTTTGACATTTAGCTGATGTCTCGTTATGTTGCACAACATCTCCAGCTTCTCCTCCGCCTGCTTGCCTCAATCCTCAAATATATGTCACTTTAGAAATGGTGATTTGACTCGTTTGCTAAACATAACATTCAAACAGTCATATTTTTCTGTACAGAAAGGAACTTTTTTTCATTTGCAGAAAAAGGCGTATCACAGCAAAAGTTTTATTCCCACAGCGAGCGAGCTGCAGACTCACAGAGAAGCAGTTTAAAAAAAGGCGAACATGAGAATATATTATTATTATTCACTCTTTCTTCTTCTATTTTGTTACCCCCTCCGTGCAGCCATGCTCAGCAGTTGGTGGAATTACGCTGTGACTTAATGAGTAAATGAACTCTCAGCAGTACATTAGTTTGACTCAGTGGTTCCAAATGAAAAATAATAAAGGAAACAAACTTATAAATGTGAAATAGTCAGCAAAATACAAGTTGGATTATTATAATATGGTATTTATGTGGATAAAATATTTATTGGACATTATGCTACCCACTCTCTCACACAGCAGCGCACACAGGAAGAGAAGATGTTGTCCTCTCATGTTGTTTTTATGGTACTTTATGGTATGTTACGTGGTAAATGAATTGGAGCTGCGTGGTGAAGGAAACAGCAGCAGATGAGATTGGGACATCATGGCAAGTTAGTGAGTATTGTGACGTCATATGGTAAAATGTTGAATCAATTTCTCATGGCCGTGTCTTGGCATTTTTAACCATAGTGATGCTGTTAGAAGCTTCCTTGCTTTGCTCGCGATGTGCTTCCTCTGCCTTGCTTGCTCAGTCCAGTTTGTGCAGCATGGAAATGTTGCCACGGACACATAAAACAACAAAAACTGCTGTACTGACAACCACAGATAGACCTTCTTCAGATAGTACAGATAGTTCTTCATCGCCAAACGTGACATCATCAGTGGGCGTGTCATATACTTGGTTGTGAATACAAGTGGAATGGAGAGGAAGTACGGAGATTGTTACCGGTGTTGTGTTTACTACCGATTGGGTAACGCAGAGTAACGTCCTCCCACTTTGGTCCCTCTTTAACTGAGTTTCTGAGGCTCCAGGCACCAGAACCAGAACTAGAACCAGAACCTTGTCTGTCTGAAAGCACTAAGAGGGAGACATGTGGAGCTGCTTGGCTTAATAACCTCATTAGGCTATAACTTGAGTCTCACAGACATTTGTTTTATATGTAAACGTTACAAACTCCAGATTTAAGGATTATGGTGAACAAAGGTTATGGGGCTTTCCATCAGTGATAGTACCTGGTGCTTTCTTGAGCGGATACTAAAAGTGGATGTCAACAGAGAGTGTCGTCACTGGAAGAGTCACAAGCACGACAGTAAACAACGTCTTGGCATTTTCGCGCAGTCATGCTTTGGCGACCACACCCACTTTGAGAAGGTCCTATGAAGCAATGGAGTTGTGTCGAGCCAAGTCGTGCTAGCACTGTATCACGGAATGGCGCCATTACTGTGTTAGAGGCGGAAATTGAAAACTAACTGCGGAACTTTGCTCAGCCAACGTGATGAATGAATTCCAGAGTCCTTCAGATTCCATAAATCCATCTGCTCAGACTGGTTTAAGCTGATGTGCAAAGAATAAATGCAACATGTAGGACAAAAGGCTCGGGGAGCGTGTAATCGCAGGCGTGGACTTCATGAAAAGCGCACATAGCATCAGTATTCCCGGAAAACCTGTGTGCGTTTCAGAGACGGATGAACAGCTGGACACAGCGCGATGGTATGGATTAGCAGGGATGACTCAGCGCCTGCCTGTCAACCTCAAGTGTGTGTTTGTGTGAGTTCTTACACCAGAGTGTGGAGGCAGAACGGGGGGGAGAGAGGGGGGGTGCGAAATGCCCACAGCGCGGCCCGCCATCTCTCAGTTCCGGTCCAGTGCCTGAGGAAATGTACCCTGATATTAGCTATTAAAGAGCAGATTGTCGGGGGAGCCATGCCAGCACTGACAGCAGCTGTACAATGGAGAAGGTGGCAGGGAGGCAGGAAACCGGCTCAGGCATTTTTTAATCCACATTCTCTTTCCTCTGGTCCTTAACTGACGCCTTCCTGGAAAAAAAACCCAGTGTGGACTCCTTCAGACGAATACCACATCCCTACAGGTCAAAAACATCCATTTAAAGCCAGGTTAAACAGTTTTTTTGACCAATTGGAACATCTTAGATCACTGTTCACTCCAGGGTCAAATGACGTACTCTGGGTTTTTTATCAGCTTTCTTTGACTCCAATTGGTATTAATGGGAACATTAGATCCCATTGAATGGCCCTAATTTCCTTTTTTTATCGGCTTCATTTTCCGCTGTGACGCCAATTACGCCGCCATGTCTGGCACGACATCCATCTTCTGGCCGCTAACAATGAATGTTTGGGTTGAACCATTATGTTATCAGTCAGATCAAGTGCAAGATTGATTATAAGACAGATCTTAAGCCGTGTTTCCACTCAGTGGACGCTGTGAACGTCTCTATAAGCTAGTGGATCGTGCTGTGGTTTGTGTGATGTTAATCACCTTGTTGCCCGAAGAAAGACGCCGCCACAGGCGTATGATATCTGGCAACAATACAACAGTTTATACTGTACGTTGTCTCATTCTTACTTCTGGGTCAAAGATCTGGGAGGGAATCTTGGTACATGTAAAGGCAGCAGATCCAGTATCTGTGTCATTCTTGAAGCACTCTTGGAAAGTAGTCCTAGGCATGTGCAAACTGTGAATTTCATTGTCTGGAAAAAAATGTTGAAAGTCTACAAAATTGAACAAGCAGAATTGTGGTTTCTTCTCTCTAGAAAGGAACAAACGCGTTCAAAGTAAGAGTCCCAATTTTCACATAAGCATTAACTTAAACTGGAAAAATAAACTACAAACTGTGGAAAAATAAAGCTAAAAAAGTTCATACAAAAATAAACAATATAAATCTTATCTTGGCTGCAGAAAGCCAAGTCTGCCTCCCATCCGACTCCAGTCGGTCAGACTCATGTCTGACTACAGTCTGACTACAGTACAACTCCAGGCCGATTCTAGTCCGACTCCAGTACAATTCCAGTCTGACTACAGTACAACTCCAATACGACTACAGTCCGACTCCAGTGCAACATCAGTCCAACTCTAGTCTGAGTCCAGTCTGAGTCCAGTCCGACTCCAGTATGACTCCAGTCCGACACTAGTCCGACTCTAGTACGACTCCAGTCCGACTAAGCATCTACATGCAGGAGTAATCAGACTATGAATCACATTATCCAGGTACGTTTGTCCGACTAAGCTAGATTTTATTCGGGCTAATATGTTAACATGACATACAAAACCGAATTACTGTTTTAGTGTCTTAGTCAGACTAAAAATAAATAATAATGCCTTCCCAAACGTAATTCATTGGGTGGTTTTGACTTGTGAGAGTCTGGATTACAAATGTGTGTGTGTGTGTGTGAGGCCTCCACACACTGACATCAGTGAAGTGAAGGCAGCAAACCTGATGAGTGTGTGATTGGTTTGGCTCCACACCTGCACACGGGGGCCACAAATGTTCTCATTTTTTTGGATCGGGGATGAAAACTTCCTAACAGAAATTAGGTGCGGATCATTTACTTTCAGATGAAAATTGGAAAGCGATAAATCAGTGGGAGTTTGGATCAATGGCGACTGCTGCGCTTAAACGTCTGAGATAATGTTTTTCTATGGCGTCATTATAGTGCCATATTCCGCGAGCATAAAAACATAATCAGCGAGCAGAAAGACCACTCTCCGCGCGCTCGCGAACACTCTCCGCACGCTCGCGAACTCTCTCCGCGCGCTCGCGATCTCTCTCCGCACGCTCGCGGTCACTCTCTACGCTCTCGCTGTTTCTCTCTATAACTTCTGCTCGCTCGACTTTGCTGACTTTTGGCACTGGGGGGCGGGTATTGAATAGACGCCCCGTAACACCCCTCCTTTCTGATTGGTCACTTAAACGCCTGGGTCAGAGCCAATCCGAGGCAGAGTAGGGCGGGTCATCATTGCAGTTGGTGGCAGAAGAATGTGATTTAGAACGGCGGACGGAGATGTCAGAGAAAAAAGTGAAAGAATGAGTAGTATAAATAAAATTGACTTTTTCAAAACTACTCATTCTTTCACTTAATTAAAATGAAAAAGAAAAGGACATTTTAATAAAAATGAAAAAGACAAGGAGATTTTAATAAAATAGGTTGATTGATTGATTTATTATTCTTAACATGAAATGCAAATGCATTTCAGTTTAAATGTTAGACACGTTTTGCTTCCATAGAAACTGTTGGAGCTATTTATTTATTGTTATTATTTAGTGCTGTTTAGTTTAGTATTTTTGTTTACTGAGTAGTTAGTTTTGGTTATTCTGTGCAACAGTGGCCTTTTGATTCACATAATTTGAAGTTTGATTTGAAATCATTATTTGTTTGACAAACGGCCACTACAGAAACTATGGGAACTATGAAAGTCTAGTCTGTTTTGATAACCCATGTGCTTTGATTTCAAGGAGCCTCCATCCTCCCTTGAAGCAAGTTCTTAATTTAAATATCTGTCTGTTCCTCTACTTACTTATTTTTTCTCCGTTCTAAATCACATTCTTCTGCCACCAACTGCAATGATGACCCGCCCTACTCTGCCTCGGATTGGCTCTGACCCAGGCGTTTAAGTGACCAATCAGAAAGGAGGGGTGTTACGGGGCGTCTATTCAATACCCGCCCCCCAGTGCCAAAAGTCAGCAAAGTCGAGCGAGCAGAAGTTACAGAGAGAAACAGCGAGAGCGTAGAGAGTGACCGCGAGCGTGCGGAGAGAGATCGCGAGCGCGCGGAGAGAGATCGCGAGCGCGCGGAGAGAGTTCGCGAGCGCGCGGAGAGTGTTCGCGAGCGCGCGGAGAGTGGTCTTTCTGCTCGCTGATTATGTTTTTATGCTCGCGGAATATGGCACTATAATGACGCCATATTTTTCTCCCTTCAACACAAAGAGCGACGAGAGTGCAAGTGTCGATACATGCTTATTTCTGAATGCACCTTATCAGGCCTTTAGTCGAAGCATCCTCAGCCGTGACTCTTTTCTCATTTGATCACAGTGACAGGAAGGGAGGGGGGTACGAGTTTGAACATCAAATGAAATTTGACAGAGCTCAAGAGCGTTGAGGGATTTCTGTCCTTTAAGTTGTGACAGCGCATAATTAAAGCCCAATCATTTTAATTAAAGCCTGTGATCCAGCTTCATTGAGAGAGAGGTAATCAGATCTGCGGGGGGAAAACCTTGTGATCGGCGTCTCAGAGGGAGAGTGGGGAGAGAGGAGCCTCTCTTCTCCTCTTCGGCCTTTCCCTTCCTTCTTTTACGTCTTTGTTGTCGCCCACGACTCCCACGTCTCAATTTCTCTCGCTTTAATTGTGCGCCGCACGTTCAACGTTATCTCCTTCCTCTCACCTTCTCACATCCTTTCGGCCACTTCAGCTCTACCTTCATCTATGTCTTTATTATGCTTAAAGGGACAGTTTGGGTTTTGTTTGAAGTGCAGTTGTACGAAGGATTGACAAATAATTAACAGTGGCGCCGCTAAACCAGCCTGAGCCCTTGACATTTTTGTCCTTTGTGGCAGTAAAGACATGGCTGAAGACTACGGCCACGTCCCATTTCTCCCCCTAAAAATTTCCACTTGGTTTAGAGTGCCCTCAACCGTAAATTCCCCTCATTGAGGGAAGTGGCTCCCTTATGGAATTGGGACACCACTATATGCACATTAGCGTAGTGAACATAGCGAATGTGCTAGCCTACGTCACTTGTTGACAATTCCACCGCTGGAGCGTGCTACTATTTTCATTCAGGAAAAATGCCAGCAGATCCAGCTGTTGTGTAGCCTGTGTTTGTTTTTCTTCGTAAATGCACAAATGTGATTGAAATCTGACAAGTCCAGGGTATTTGTGTTCAAGTGAACGCCGGTACACACATCCAAAACACTGCCAAAACTACCCAGATGTAGCAGAGCTAGCTAGCGACTATTGCCGAGTTCTTTGAGAGAGTCCGCCTGTCGTGTAGCGCTACATGGCGGGCATAGTCTCTCGAAGCACTGTGCAAATAGCCGCTAGCTAGCTAGCTAGCAGTTATTTTCTGACATTAGTGTTCGAAGCTCAACGGTCCTGTGGATGTGTATCAAAACAACATATTCCAACACACTTAGACATTGTAACGTGCTTATTTGCAAAAATATATCACAATGAAATTGTTCCTCGGCAGATGTGGCCGCCATCTTTGTTGAAAAAAATCAGCCGGCCCGCTGAATTAGCAAAGCATCATGGGTAATTCCATCTTCCACTTCGTTTCAAGCCCGCTTCAGAGCTCACTCCATTTTGGGGGTTGATTATAAGAGCAAAATCGCACTCCCCCTTGCTCCCCCCGACACGAAAACGCGCAAAATTTAGGGTTAGGGGAGGTACTGGTCTACAACATCTTAAGGATGTTTTCTATCCTTTTCCTCACAGTTAAACCACTTTTTCCAGCGGGAAACCTGACCTGTTCGTTGACCTCTCACGCTCCTGCACCGAAAGTCCATAGAGAAAACTGTCAAGGCACATGGGAGTCGCTGATCCACTGCAGCCTCCTTCACTCTCTTCAAATGTGTTTTCTTGTGACTTTGGCGTCTTTTGTCAGGATTAACCTCAGCGACACAAGCTCGCCAAACATCGCAGCCCTGCAGCCCCTGAGTCTCTGTGAGCTTAAAAACACTGATTTTCTCTATGGGGTTTGGTGCACGAGAGTAAGCTATGGGCTGAAATATGTGCTACCAGAAACTGAATTTGAATCATTTATATTTGAATTTGAATTGCTAAACTTGAATAATTGCATTAAAAAACTGAATTTGAATCACATAATTTGAATTTCTATTGTGTAATTTGAATTATTACATTGAAAAACTGAATCTGAAAGTCGCTGCCAAACTATAAATACATCACATCTTAATACACAAACCACATTTTTGAATTCCAAATCACTAATTTCTCGCCTCAAATGATCTTAAAACCGCGTTCTGGTACACAGAAAAATATTTATTCCGGGTTTGTTTTCTCTGCTGCTGTGTTCTGGCGACAAACCAAAGTGATTATCCTGTATCTGCGCTCGATTGTTCTTCCTTCATCCTTGAACTACCCGGATGTCTGTCACAGTAATTTGAATCTGAATTTTGAGAACTGTATTTGAATTGTGAGAACTGAATGTGAAAGATATGGAGTGTTGAATTTGAAAATTTCAATTTCAAATTATACTATTCAGATTCAGTTTTTCAATGCAATACTTCAAATTAAACAATACAAATTCAAATATAGATGATTCAAATGCAGTTTCTGGTGGCACATATTTCAGCTCATAGTAAGCACTTTAATATCCAGCCAGAAAAAGGGGCTAACAAGGTTTTTGAAGGCTCGGGTTTCTCTTAAGTTTGTTAGCTTGTTTCCTCGCCGGCAGTCCTGTTTTCCCGTGGACATTCCCGTCACTATGGAAACGCATGTATGCGTCAGTATTTCAAAAACGAAATCTCCCTCCAGAGTTTGCTTACTTTTCCATTTTCACTTTCATTAAACCTTTGCGGCTTCCATATCACACCCTGTTCTCATTTATAATCCTCTCCTCTCTTTAACCTGGCCTCACTCCCTCTCTCTCTCTCTCTCCCTCTGTCTCCCTGCTGTACTGTAGGGCCTCGCTCGCCCATACCAACTTTAGATTGATCACAGTCATTACCTCCATTAATGAGAGAGGATTGAGTTCTTAACTGGGCCTTGCAGAGTCAGTTAGGTCACACTGAGTGGGGATATGGATTACTGGAGGCTTCCCAGAATGCACGGTTTCCCGGAGCAGCCAAAGTACACTTTAATCACCTGCCCTTCCAACGGCAAATGGCTCCTAAATGACACCGTGGTGAATGGGTTTTTCACGCCAGCACAAGGGCAAACACACGCATGACTTCACCTGGAATGTTCTCACCGAGCAGAGAACACTTCCCTGTTCTTTGTGATTATTACACATTTTACCTCACTTTTTACACCAAAAACATGATTAAAACAGGGAGCGGCTCCAACGACTACATTATTAGTTTTGGGTCTTTTTTCTTTTCCATTTAAAGCTGCTGTGTAGGAAGGGTCACTTGCAAAATACTTATTTATTGAGTTTTAGCCTCAGATTATAAAACTACAGAGGCATTCTCTCCATCACTGGTACACTCTTATGTTAGCACGTGTTTAATTATGTTTATTGTCCATTCTTAGACTAAACTGTATTTAAAAATATTTAATAAGTGCCTGTGTGTAAAATTGTGAAATTGCGTCTTTCTGTGATACCTTGTGAAGTTTTACGTAGTCCGTAAATGTACATAGTTTTACATAGTGTGTATGTGTACATAATGTGTATAGTTTTGCGTAGTCCGTGAGTGTGCGTAGTGTATGTAGTTTTACGTCGTCCGTAAGTGTATGCAGTGTATTTAGTTTTACGTAACGCGTAAGTGTATGTAGTTTTACGTAGTAAGTGTACATAGTGTATGTAGTTTTATGTAGTCCATGAATGTACGTAGTTTTACGTAGTGCGTAAGTGAACGTAGTTTTAAGTAGTGCGTAAGTGTACGTAGTGAGTAAGTGTACATAGTGTATGTAGTTTTATGTAGTCCATGAATGTACGTAGTTTTATGTAGTACGTAAGTGAACGTAGTTTTAAGTAGTGCGTAAGTGTACGTAGTTTTACGTAGTGCGTAAGTGTACGTAGTTTTACGTAATGCATAAGCATACATACTTTCACGTAGTCTGTAAGTGTAAGTAGTGTATGTAGTTTTACGTAGTCCATAAATGTACGTAGTACGTAAAAAGTTGCAATAAAGAAATCTTGTGAAGGGATTTAGAATTTCCCCTATGTTTTTTTGTATGTTTTTATGAACATTTGAGACAGCTAAACTCCACTTTATTTTTCAATGAAACACTGAAGATTCGCAAAACCTTACAACTCTGTAACACGTACACACATCACCTCCAGGTATTGTTGACTGTTTTAAGCCACAGCAAATATTTTCTACGATAAAGACTTGCCGTCATGCAGCAGAAAAAGAATGTCATGCTCAGTATGAGATTTGTTGGACTCGGTGTGTTTCCTCTTTTGAAAAACTAACTATTGTTTTCCTCGAACCACTTTGTGCTAAAGTTGCTCCAAACAAATCAGGCAGCAGACTCCGGCAGTGAATTCACAAGGATGAAATTGATATTGATCTTCACACTCCAGGTAGCAGAGCAAACAAGCAGCTTTGCCAAAAATCTTTGAGCATTTGTTGACAGAAGCTCCTGCCAAGGTTCCTCGACATGAATACGCCGATTGTCTGAGTGATGAGCGCTGTTTACTCTCCGCTGTCGCTGTTGCAAACTGTGTACGATGGCTGTTATGGAAATTCTGTTGTAATATCTGCCCCCAAATACAATGGGTCAACTCTGAGTTGGGTTGGTCTTTGCCAGAGAGAAAATCTCTGGAGAGGTGACTGATGCAGATTGTGTTTCCCGGCTCTTAATGACGTTGAAAGAAATCAGGCCCAATCTGCGAGGTGCACCTGTAAAAACAACCATGGGGAAAGATTCAGTCGTAAAAACCTACCGAACCAAAACAAGGCAACATCTGATTACCGATTAAAGATTATTCTGATGGTACATTTAGTTTAGCCGGGAGCAACTTTAGCCAAAAAAGCACAGGAAGGATGCTGGCCGGAGTTAACGCCGAACCTTTCATTGCATTTTTGTGGAGCGGCACACTCGCTCTGCCCTTGAAAAGCTGCCCATAGAAGCAGGTGTGACAGCCGGCTGTGATTTCAGGTTGTTGTGATGCCTGGCACACAGGACTGGACTGGGAGACGCTGCAAGTAGTTATTTGCACGGGGGCAAACGAGGCTGCCGCCTCTCAGCCCGTGGCGTGAACATTATTCATTGCGGCGCGACAAGGTCAGCCACATCGTAAACACTTCGCAGATTAATTATTGTTCTTCTGGTAATGGCCTGGGCTTGATGGGACATGCTAATGTAACACAAGACTTAGGCCACTGATAGCTTCTTCTTCTTCTCCCCCCTCTAAGTCTAATGGCTGATATTTGTCATAGTACTTCCATTAATTGTTTGTAGAATAAAAATGATGCTAGAAAATATCCAGTTTGAAACATGAACACTTGACAATTTTGCTGCAACGATCCATCACTGATTGTTTGTCAATTGATGTCAAAAGTGACCGTCAACAGTTTTGATTGAATGATTTGATCAGATCGGTCGATTTAAACATTTTCTGACATGTCGTGGACCAAACGAGTTGTTGATTTATCGCAAAAAACAACAACAGATGCTGGGATTTTTCCAACCACTGTGATATTTGTTTTATCATTATCATCACATCTATTTATTAACACCATATTACCAATCAAGATTGATTAAAAAAACAAAAAAACATTCAGATTGACCCTGTTTTACTCCAAGTTTCTCTAAAAGCACTTGAACCTGAACTCCACTTGAGCAGGGTTGCCAGGTCTCGCAAGAAAAAACAAGCAACGGGGCCAATGAAAACAAGCCCAAACAAGTGACTTCTCTCTCAAAGTAAAGCCCAAAGACCAGATTATTTAACATTTACTTAACATTATAAAACAGATGGGAATATTCATTTTATACTGTTTTACCAAGGACAGTTAACCACTGATAATTAAACATAAAAATAATCCTGAATCCACAAATGTATTTGTTTGTTTGTCAAGTTTATTCAATATAAAACATATATTTTTAAAGAAAGTAACAATCCAGAGAATGACCGTATGTCAGTGCACTCCATACACTAATTCATACATTTTTATTATTTTGGTCTTATTTATTTTTATTTGATCTGTTTTTATTGTGGTTTTTGTGTTCCGCCGTTACTTTTATCCACGTTTTTATGTCTTTTAATTTATTTTACTTGTTTTAGATGAATCTCATTGCCTCGCTTGAGCTCCTATGCCTTTTATTTATTGTCCCTTTCTTATCTATTATTCTGTTCGGCACTTTTTGGTCCACTCTGGTTGTGTGTTTTAAAGTGCTTTACAAATAAAAAATGGATTGGATTGGACACGGATTGGGTGCTTGACAACTCATGGAGCTACAATTTAGCAACAAGCCTCAAAAACCCAACTACCAATGTTTGTAAGCGACTTTACAGAGAAACAAGTCCAAACATGCAACTACACTTTACACTCTTAGAAATAAAAGTGCTAAGTAGAACCATATAAGGTGACTGACCGGAGCCCTTGGAGACCGGCGCTCTGTCCGTGCTCAATGTTCTACCGTTCAATTAAACGTGGAACTCTTCTATTGGACATTTGCTCCCGTCTTATCTCGCCCTGTGAGACGTAAGTCCTCTGGACAGTTAACTCTCTATCTGTCTCCATGAACGTCAGAGAGCGTATCTCCGGGGATGCAGGGCCCCCTCCCTCCATCAGGCGTTATCTCCACAACTTTGTGGATCAAACCCCAGTTGCTACGGTTACCGCTGATGATAAAGAAAGGGGTGGAGGGCCAGATAAGTAGTGACCTTGCTCAGTTTGAGTAAGAGATGACTGTACGAGAGGACAAATGGACATAAACAGGAAGGTTTTGTGGTCTGGGACGTGGATGAATGTAGTCAAAGTTTGCTGCAGTCTCTTTTTGTCCAAGAGTTAGAAAAGAAAAGACATTGGCCATCGTGATTTAAAGTGTGCGCAGCTGCGAGACGTGGAGTCATAGGGCGGTGTCTGTTTTGGCAGTTTTTTTGCTGATTCAGACCAAACTTTGACATATTCAACACAGCAGCTTTACAAAAAACAAACTTTCACTGCTTGTCTTCCTGTCATTTTTATTCCAAGTATTATTTTTTTATGAGCCAAATATTAATGGACTTGTTTGTGTTTGAGGGAGAGATTTGATACCGGCTGACACTGCCATTAACAGACATTATTTCCACTCTTGTACGCCGTCGCTGACATTTCAGCTAAATCCACGCTGTGAACGTCGCTGATGCACTTTTAATCTGAACAATCTCTCGGTCCAGACAAGTGTTATGGTTCTGTATAATGGCCGAGAGTCAGAGAGCAACAAACAACAAGCACAAGTCGGGATGCAAATGTATATAACTGCGTTATCATTTCTGACTGTAACACAGCAGTGGACTTTTTGGTACAATGTGAAAAGTTTAGTCAGTTTAGTTGGTGATGTCCCTGCACTCACTCGTTCCTACTGAGTGCAGGGTTCCTACACTTGGTTGACATCAAATTCAAGGACTTTCCAGAACCAATTCTCTCAAATTCAAGGGCAAAATGTCCGTTATTGCATCCACTTTTATTGATTTGCAGCATGCTCTGCATCTGGACAAGTGATTGTCCCTTTGTCAGTCTTTGGTGAGACAGAGATCTTGGAATTTTCATTTTACAGGCATCAAATCGTCGTTTGCGATCTCGCTTAACTTTACTCGCTCATTGTTCTGCATGTAATCTCACGTCAACGGTGGAGAGCGAGAGCGTTTGTTCTCCGTGTAGGCGTAGTCTACGTACATCAAGCAATGCAGGGCATGAAACAGTTGGTGGCGTCGTAACGAACAAGGGAGACATCGACCTAAATATCAGCTTCACTTCTGTCTTGCACAAAATTCAAGCACTTTCAATGACTCATGTCTATTTGGGGTGATTTTCAAAAACTTTTAAGGGCCTTGAATATTTTTATTTTTTTTTCAAATTCAAAAACTTTCAAGGATTTCAAGCACCCGTGGGAACTTGTGTAGCCTTTAGTTAGCGTCAAAACTATCTATTGCAACAACATGATGGTAAAAAATAATGGCCCAAAATCAGGTGATTCTGTACTAAAGGTAAAAGAGAAGATTAAACTACAAGAGACTGGTGAGACCTTCTATGATGTATGGTTTAGATACAGCGGCACTGTCTGAAAGACAGGAGGCGCTGGAGAGGGAGGTGTCAGAGCTGAAGATCCTGAGATTATCTTTGGGAGTGACCAGGATGGACACAGGATTAGAAATAAGCATGTAAGAGAGTGAAGATAGAGAATATGTTGGACGTAAGGATGAGGAAGAGAAGGTTCATGGAGGGCAATCGGTGTAACAGAAGACGACATAAAGGACAAGACAAGGTGAAGGCTGTGGTGACTCCTGAAGGGAGAAGAAGAAGAATTACGTAGATTAACAAAGTGCGGCAAAAATATATCGTCTGGCACATTTTTCCCTTGTTTGCTGTTTCAAAGTTTCTTTTAAATCCACTGAAAGTGCTGTCGATATCATAGCTGGACTCTGTGGAAACAGACCTCGTGCCTTGAACCCATCTCAAAGGCCTCCAGATTGAATCATCACAAACACCGTGTCTCCATAAGAACGCAATTTACATATTGTACATCTTCAGACTTCAGCTGGCGCCTCGGGACGATAAACCTGAGTCCTTCAGGGCCGTTTACATCCTCAGTTTGAATAAATTCCCCCCACGAGTCTTTTCCGTCTCCAGAATGTCTTCACGTCTTTCACCCACAGGTCAATGCAGAGACATTAAAGTTCTGCTCAAACCGCTGATGTGTTTTTACCTATGGCAGAAGAGTGACAATGCAACTTTCACGGCGCCAACTGCCAACGCCTACGCCGGGATAAATAAGGACCGTATATATATATATATATATATAATATAACGGCTCACAAAAATAGCATGACATAATTCACTATTGATTTGCTCTCCTGGCTGTCTGGTCTTCATTTTGTGACACTGGAGTAGGGAGAACTCACAGGCAACGCCATCGATCAGGTTGCACTGGTCGAGGCAAAATTTCATTTTGGCTCGACCATCTGTATTCCGCACAGCGACGTGCGATGTTGCTTTACGAATCAAATATATTGATCCCTCCGCTGCATCGCTCGCCTAAAAATATCAAGAGCACGGCAGCAGCTATTTGTGTAACATTGTAATGTGTGTGTCGACGTGTGTTAGGACCTTTTTTTTATTTATCGTAATTCTCTCTCTTCAATGATTATTGTTTGAATCGATGCAGAAAATTCCAATCTTCACCTGACAGATCCAACATCTTCACATGAAACCCTCCACATCTGGGGCAGCCCACAGCAAAACCAAAATTGGACTTGGCTTGTGACCAAAAGGGATGCCCTCAAGGGCTGGGGTACCCCTGAGCAAGGTACCCAATTATTAATTGGACAATGTAAATTGAACCCAGCCACATGGGGGATCCAGTGAAGTCCTTGCTCTGGGTCCCAAGTGACCCCTCAGGAGGAAAGAGCCAAAGGACAAAAAAAATGTCCTGTATCCTCTACACCACTATTTATCAAAATACCTCTTGGGGGGGGGGGGGGGGGGGCTTGGCTGAACAAAGATTTCACAGGGGGTACATTACTGGAAAAAAAGTTTGAGAAGCACTGCTCTACACCATTGCTTTCCAAACATTCTAAATGGATGACAGGCAAACACATTCACAGAAATTGTTTGGGGACCCCAAAAAACCCAAAACTTCCACGACTCATTGACTCGCTATCTAACAGCTAAGCTAACAACTGTACAGTTTCTTTGTGTCCTCAATTGTCATCATCAAACACAAGAATTGCGTTCACAGAGCCCTCTGCTGGACAACTTGGTAATTACTTCAAACTGTCTGATGTGCTTTGAGGCTGTATATTTATCTTGCGTTTTGAAATTGGTTGTGAGTTTGAATTATTGCCTTCCACTTTCATGTAGAGTTGTTATGAAGTAGTCAGTTTTCAGGTAAAACAGTAATATTTTGAACGAAAACATATATCATATACCATTGTTACATACAGTAATACAAAAGTATCTAAGTCGTATCCTTGCCAATGGAAAAGATGTAACACAAAGTACCACCAAGAAAGCACATCAACATTTTGTGGGCTGCTGCTGTAAAATAACCGGTATAAAATAATTTGGCAAAATACCTATTTTTCTTGTTTCACATGGTTTGTAGAAAAGTGAAATTGGAATGTATTTCTCAGGAGAACAGGCCACATTTTCACTTTACATTTTCTGCCACCTGTCGATAGAGTGTCGGTTGAAGCCAAGTCATTCAAAAAACAAATTATGTTTTCCTCTCCACAGATGTCGACGCCGGCCCAGCGCCCCTACCGCTTTCCCCGGTGCTCAGAGCGGCACAACTGCTGGCAACCCCTACTGTGCCAGCAGTGCCGGCACCCGCGGCCTCGCCGACATTCCTGAGCAGCACGACAGCGACAGCCCCAGAGTCTACTTCAGCCACCGGAGAGGAAGAGAAGCAATTAAAGCTCAATTCACCCTCAGAACCAGACCTGGAGCCTGAGGCCGAACCCGAGGCAGAGTCAGACACGGAAACAGAGGAGGAGAAAGCTCGGCGTCTTCTCTACTGCTCGCTCTGCAAAGTGGCCGTCAACTCGGCGTCGCAGCTGGAGGCTCACAACAGCGGTGAGAGGCACTTCGCTGACATTTGCTGCAGACAGAAATATTTCCGTAGACTGTTGTTTAACCTGCAGGGATTCACACGCCTGTGTGTGTGTGCGTTTTCTCATTAAACACAATAACACGTAATTATTATTTCACAAAAGATGAATCTCACACTTATTTTTACAAATATCCACCAAAATATCTGATTATTTTCATGAATCTAACAACTAATGTAGTGATAAACTAGGGTTGCAAGTCATTCTTTTGTTTTGGTGCTCAGCTTCAAGTCAGTTCAAGAAAGAATAAAACAGAAAAACTAGCACAATTTGGAGACAGGGTAGTTATGTAAAGAATTCTGGGAAAATTTGGAAAAAAGATTTTGTTATACATGTGTGAAAGTATGGCTACGTCCGGTTACTACTATTGTTTTAAACATTTGTGGTTGCTCATTGTAAGCCGTAAGACAAATGAAGAACATTTATGCCTTTGCTAAGCTAGCGTAATTTCACTGCTGCTTTAGCCTGTTAGCACAGCACTAGCTTTTACAGATTTAAGACTTTAAGATTTAATATTACAGTGTGCGCTAGTATTAACACAAGCATTTGACTTGTTTCACTAATTTATTATCTCACTGTCACTACTCAATCTGTACCAGAAACTATTTTTTTTGTTTGTTTGATTTGTTCTACTATTGCTAAATTGCGGCTACTTTCCATTTCTGCTATAGTTCTATGACAGTTGTGGCTGTCACCTGCCAAAAAACCCTGAACCCTAACCCCTAACATTGGTTTATTGTATAAGATTAACTCCTAAAATGAAATATGACTTTATTTTATTGAAAATTGTGCAACATTGTGTGACAGGAAGTAACCCTGTTCTAACAGGAAGTGGCTAATCTTTGCTAGTAGCCACGCTAACATGTTTTGAAAAAAATGCTCCATTTGTGAATAAAAAACTTCTTGTAGTGCACTTTATTTAATAACATATGAGGTAGCAGTAAGATTTTCGGCTAATCGTAGCAGCCCTAATTCAGCCATAATTTCCCTCAGAAACACTCGACAGCATCCGTATTGAAGTTGTTTGTGAGTCAGAGCCTTTTTTTGTTTGTGTGGAGAAGATTGTTATCTGCTTGAGTTTCCACATAATCAGCCTGCAGCAGTGTTGAAGTGTGTTTTTATCATCATAGTCGAGTTGTCTTTGTCTAAATAAATCACCGTCAGGGCGGAAAAACACACATTTGAATTTCTAGGTTTTTTTTTCATTATTTTTATGAAGCAAGCCTGCTTTCTTTGAAAAACAAAGATCACACATTGAATCAATGTTTCACACAGATGTTTTAAAGGTCCCCTTGTGCAAAATCAACTTTTTAATCTTTTAGTACTTATATTTGGGACTCAGTGGGCCATACCAGGCGATATGGGCGATAAAACACGCGATGTTTACACCTCCCGACCAAGTGACGACAGTGCGGACATTTCACCGTGAATGTTGACACCCCGCCAGGCAGAGTACTTCACAGCTTCACCGTAGCTCCTTTGTTGTTGATCGTGCGTGTAAATTCCTTTGCTGGAGGGACACCTTGAACGCACCAGTTACGTGCCTGCGGTTAGCGAGTGACATGTGTGGATCGGTGATATGAAGAGCACGCGTTTGAAAGCACTGCAGAAAGATGTAGATGTTGTCCTACATTTTTTCTCAACCAAAGGCTGCCTTTCTGTCGTGTTTCCACGTTCTCTCCTCGTGTTGTTGATCCACACACGTCACTTTCAGCCGTAGTAACACTGGTGCGTTCAGGGTCTTTTTCTAGCATAGGAATTTACATACACATCGCGCGGCGCAATAATCGTTTTGCTTCGATTTTAATGTTTTTATGATCGCGAGAAGCCAAAATCGTGGTCACTCTATGCATTACGGTGGACTATAAAAAAGTGGAAGAGAAGTTGGAACAGGGTTTATAACTTGAAACGCACTGGTTTAAATCATCATCCTGGGACAAGTCAAGGCCTGGAGTGCCCAGCCCCCGCCATCCGACTCCTACCTAAAAGATGCCGAGGTCAAATTCCTTATCACTAATTGATGTGTGCAAATAAAAACATATGTAACATCCCTATTTTTTACCGCTGTTTTGGGAGCATCCAATTTTATTTTGTTATTCAGTAGTTCTCTTGTGAAAAGCTGGGAAAAGTGTTTGGCAGATAAACCACCTGGTAACCCCCACAAATAAATCTCCCATGACACACCCAACCCAATCTTTGGGTGTGTTGATGAGGTTACGTTATACAAAACGTATGGAGACAAACAGATTGCTTTAGTTTTTTAGAGGATTTTCTTGGGATTCCTTACTTGGGAGACCATCGACAAAACAAACTATCTGATTTTCAATGTTTTAATCTCGAGAAAGCACAGACGAGACGATCCAGTCAAGACTGAGGGCCATACACTTGGCATTTAATCAAACCATTTCAGGGATTTGGGATCTCACAGAAACTCACATCGTGATTAAACATGATTTCAGACATGGAGGTGGACTGTAGGCATCGTCAGTTAATAGCTGTTTATCCATTTCTCAGTCAACTCGCTCTCATTGGTTATTTACGGGGTTCTGTTCACTCCCCCCAATCACTGTTCAGTCGTATTTGAAATCAGGAAGTCTGTGATGTCCAATGCAATAAAAAAATTCTGTTGAATTTGGCCAGATAATCTGTTTCAAATCAGCCTAAAATTGGATTGGACACCCAAGATTGTCAGAAAAGCACAGGTGCATTGTTATTCTTGTGCAGATCTTCCGCTCACACAGTAGCAGAAATAACATGAAATCAAAAAACAAAGGATTGACAAAATGTAGAAAGGTTCAGCCTTAAAGTACTATATTAAAAATAGAGAGATTCACATTGTTAATGATTTGGAACAAGAAAGAAAATGCCCTGTGGGCAGCATCATTATTATAATCCTTTATAATTTAAGAACACAAGTCTTACCAATTTGCCTTGAAAGTTTCAAGAATAAAATCATGTGTGTGAATTATGTGAATGTGAGTCACACTCTTGCTCCTGCATTGCCCTCATTATGATGAATTAGAAAGAATTCCTTCACTCACAACCTTCACGTGTCCTTGTGCACATGCAGGCGACGACAGAACGGAGTGCTTGTTTGATTCCAAAGTCCATAAATTGGCAGCCTGTGTGTCTAAAACACCAGGAGGGTTGTATTTGTTGAGTGCCAGTTTAGTGTCATTTATCATCTCCGCCGTCTCTAAATAATGCCGTCCTTTGGGTCAGGCGTATTTTCTGTGCACGCAAATATCAATCAATCAATCGGTCATCAATCACGTTGTGTGAGTTTAATCTACTTGGATATTTTCACCATCAATTAATCAGTCGACTGTTTTTGGATTCATGAAACTCAGTTGTTTAGTCCATTAAATATCAGAAAATTGTGGAAAATGTCAGTTATTTTGTTCAGAAAATATGTAATATCATAGAGAAGCAAAAGCATAAGGAAATATTTAGAAGAAGCTTTAAAACTTGAATTAAAATTAATGTATTTTACATAAATTGTTCAGCCATATTTCAGGAAATTTGGTGAACCCAACTATGAATGAATGTCCAGGAAAAGCAGCTAAAACCCACCGTGCTGTGACTTTGCTATAACTGGCTCATTAATGTGTGAGTATGGGTCACTGGTTCCATCTTTGAATATTCGGTGTAGTGATTATCTTTCCCCTGAAACTCTGTCGTTAATTATGTGTAGCCTTGTAAGCTAATTTAATGTATATGTCCTGTAAGTGTAGAATTTATTTTCCATACTCTTCTGAGTTAAATGTCTGAATAAATTTTTATTCCAGTGTTAATATTGACAGCAAATATAATAGTCTAATGATAAAATAAGTTTTAGTCAACTAAATATAATATTATACATATATTATATATAATATTTCTAAATCGAATGTTGGTATCATTTAAATGTTTCTCTTAATATGTTATTATTATTAAGGTTTGAATATACAACTGTTTTGACAGTGAAACATTACTATTTGCTGAAATATGTTCCACCAGAAACTGAATTTGAATCATTTATATTTGAATTTGTATTGTTTAATTTGAATTATTGCATTGAAAAACTGAATCTGAATAGTATCATTTGAAATTGAATTTTTCAAATTCAACACTTCATATACCTTCGCATTCAGTTCTCACAATTCAAATTCAGTTCTCAAAATTCAGATTCAAATTACTGTGACAGACATCCGGGTAGTTCAAGGATGAAGGAAGAACAATCGAGTGCAGATACAGTAGAATCGCCTTGGTTTTTCGCCAGAACACAGCAGCAGAGAAAACAAATAAAAACCTGAAATAAATATTTTTCTGTGTCCCAGAACGCGGTTTTAAGATCATTTGAGGCAAGAAATTAGTCAATAATGTGGTTTGTGTATTAAGATGGGATGTATTTATAGTTTGGCAGCGACTTTGTAGGAGGTGATCAGATCCGTCTGTGGACGCTCAGTGCCCACAGTGGCCGGCACAGAGTAGCATGAGGCTTAGCACAGCCACCCGCCATTCAAAAAGTACAACACTGAAGTTACGCTGCTGTTCCAATAGAAGAGACGTGTTGTGGGATGTGCCTTAACTCTAATGTGTAACCCAGACAGCTTTGGGACACGGCGAGTGTGTGAGTGAGTGCGTGCGCGCAGCCAAGGTGAGGCGCTAGCCCGTGAGCGGAAGTCGGGTTTTTGTTTACATGTGTGAATGAATAGTTGAGACGGCGACCGGAGCAGATATTGAGAGTGTTGAATGTTACTGTGCAATCAGCTAATAAAGCCGAATTCTCCTCAGCAAAAACGGCCTGTCATGTGTGTGCCATCAGGAGATAAAGCAGGAAAAGGTTAACAGAAGAATTAATTAGTAATGTGTTCGTCTTGATTTCAACCTACAAGAGCTGCCACGAATGGCTTCATTAACCACTGACTGTAGCTCTATCCTACCGCTAAGTTTCACTTTATGTTACTATGTTTACTTGACTGGATTTGTTTAGGTGCTACTGGTTAGCAGATGAGAGGCCGACAAACTCAGATCTATCCGGCTGCTTCAGCTAAGGTAACTTAAATGTAGGCTAACGTTAACTTAGCAATGAGAGATGAGATGAGATTCAAGTAAACAAACCCAGTCAAGTAAACAAACGTGAAGTGAAACTTACCGGTAGGATAGAGCTACAGCCAGTGGTTAAGGAAGCCGTTCGTGGCAGCTGTTATCAACGCCAAGCCGGCAGATCCTGTAACTGCGCTCGATTGTTCTTCCTTCATCCTTGAACTACCCGGATGGCTGTCACAACAATTTGAATCTGAATTTTGAGAACTGAATTTGAATTGTGAGAACTGAATGCGAAGATATATGAAGTGTTGAATTTGAAAAATTCAATTTCAAATTATACTATTCAGATTCAGTTTTTCAATGTAATAATTCAAATTAAACAATACAAATTCAAATTATGTGATTCAAATTCAGTTTTTTAATGCAATTATTCAAGTTTAGCAATTCCAATTCAAATATAAATGATTCAAATTCATTTTTCTGGTGGCACATATTTCAGCGCATACATTACACTTGGACTAGTTATCGAGAGCAGGTCAATTGGTATTTTCCTATTTAATATCCAAAATCAGCAGCATTTGGTGGTTTGTTTTAGTTTGAACTACATTGTTGAACTACATTCAACAATTACAATTTAATTGTTGAATGTTGAACAGTTCACACAATGGACAAGCACTAGGCGTCACTCAAACAGGCGCGACCATCTGCCTAGACAGGTTGGGGAGAAAGAGGTAGAGACAGAAGAAAGAGGCCAGGAGTAACAGCACATCAACAGCCGAGCTGATAAAATAGTGCTAATGTGTGTCTTTACTGAACCGTTGCCGGGATTTCTGAATGACTTTCCTCCCAATGACGCCTCCATATGTCGTCTTTCTATGCCCTCATTTCTGCTGAGATTAGTCTGATTGATTCTCGTCCCACTTCTTAATAATTGACAAAAGTGTCAGTGGATTCCGTTTAGTTTTTGTCTTAAAGTCTTGTTTTTGTCCGTGATCTTCATAGCTTTCGTCATTGAAGTTAAAACACTACATCATTGGAGAATAATTCTTCATGCTGACCTCTTTCTGTCCACGGCAGCATCTGTAAACTCTAATCCCCTTGTTTTGAACCCGCAGGTACGAAGCACAAGACGATGCTGGAGGCCAGGAGCGGCGTGGGCTCCATCAAGTCCTTCCCTCGGCCGGGAGTCAAAAGCAAATTGGTCCCGGTGACAAAGTCATCGACGGGCCTGCAGAACAAAACGTTTCACTGTGAGACGTGCGACGTGCACGTCAACTCGGAGACTCAGCTAAAACAGGTGAGACGGGCGGGGAAACCACATGATGGATGTAATTGCTGTTTCATTAGGTTTTGTGCACACAGTGCTTATTAAACTGCAAACAAATTCACATGAAATAAATAAATGCATTAAAACGAGTCGCTGAAGTCTGATCGGGACCATGGTTGATAATTGTTTTAGTTTAAAAATGCAAATAGTATAATTGAAATGTAATGAGATTTTAACTGTCTAGCTCCTGCTAACTAGGCTAACTGCACAACTTTTACTCTGGGTTTACAACAGTGGCAAAGTTAAGACTCAAACTTATAAATTATGCAATTTTTCTAATACCTCTTTGACTTGAGTTAACAGCGAGGGTGAATTTGTTCAGCTGGATCCACTAGCCATAATTATCCGAGCTTGTGCTAGCTAACTACAGACATCAATCCTGTAATACTTATTTGTCCACCATAGTTAAATTATTGGGTGAACAGTAGATTTGTTTAAATTAAATTGCAGTTTCGTTCGAAACAAGTCCAAATGGCTAAGAAAATAATGCTAGGTTACTTCACTGTTGGAAAGCTAGTCAGCAGGATCTTACATATGTCCTTCATATTGTTCTGAAGAAAAACTGAGGCTAAAGCTAACAGCTAAAGGCCCTGACCAAATAGAGAGCCTCACTATCACGCAGAATATTTGTCTAAATTAGCTTGAAATGTCACTACAGCCAAATGAAAGGCTATGAAAATAATGCTAGGTTACAAAGATATTCTAAGTAAGCTAGTTTACATCACAAACTAGCATGTACTAACATATTTACTAGATAACTGATCAAATTGATGAAAATAATGCTAGTTAGCGAGACAAGCTAGCAACATAGGCTTAAAAGAAACCTTTAAATATCGCTCTGATTTTGAAATTTAGCAAATGAAACCTCTAAACTGCTATAATCGGTGAGTGAATATTGTTAGGGAGCTGGTGTTTAATACAGTGTTGGATGTTTATTCCTGAAATTAGCTGGATGATTGTATCAGTTTTGGGGGATTTTTTTTTGCGTTTTAATTCTTTGGCTCTAAACCTGTTCACGCACCATACGCTGTGATTTTTTGGGTGAAATCAGGACAAAGTAGGAAAAACTCATTTACATGCTCCATAAACCCACACATGCAGCTTCTCCCCCCTACGCAAAACCTGGAACATCTGAAGTGGATCAGTCATCTCAAGCTGCTGCATTAATAGTTCTTGTAATATTTTAGTGACGCCCTGTTTCAGGAGAGAGCTCATATTTTTTTACTGTGTGCATGTCGGAATTTCATTGCCTTCCTTTCATTTAAAAAAAAAAAAAAAAAAACCTTGGATAATTAACGCAGTATTGTGGGTAATGATGTTTCTCTTTCGTCCTGCTCTTTTGTCTCGCGCCTTACACTTGAAATTCAATGAAAGCGACTTTGAGTGCGGTCACTACATAGTCCGGCAATCAGGTTTTGAGTTTACGCAACAAAAAACAAATGTTTACGCGATGTTTTAGGAAATAAGGTCAGCGTGAAATTCGAGATGTGATGTTTATACCTCAGTGTGTATTTAGCGGTTGATTCTGAGGCCACGGCACAAATCTCCTTTTCTTGCAGCTACTGATCATCTTGTCACGGGGGGTGAATTTCATCATAAAAAAACACTGAGCTAACCTTGAAATTTCTCACTAACCCCACCCTTCTCCCCAAATAACTCTATAAATATGAATTTTTCATGCAGGGACTTTTACAGAGTACTTCAGAACAGCAGCCTTTCTCTTTGAAAGAAATCCACCATGACGAATTCCACTTACAGCTTGAAACCAGAGGAAACGTATGATTGTTCAATAAAGAACATCTTTTTTTCTTTCCTTGACGTGTACTCACACTGCATTATTTATTGGCTGAAGGTAACAGAGTGTATTTGAATGTCATAACAGATTCTTACATTTTATTTACACTATTTCAGTATACCATCTGTTGCTTCTATTCCAGATTACATTAATGATGTTATATTTCCCCCCAACATTTAAACACAACACTGCATTTATCAAAGGGAACATATTGTTTAGTAAACACCGGCTATAATGAAACCTTTAAACTTCTTTTTTCGCCTTCAGACATGAGGAGTATTTTTAGTCGTGCTCTTTCCCAGCCTCGGCGGTCAGGTTCTCACCACAGCAAACCATAAGCTATCTAACCTGAAATGGCATCTCGCCTCCGAGCCAGCGCTTACTGGCATCTGTGAAGCATTGCAGTCGGTCTTTAATATTTTAAAACAACAACAGCACGAGAGAAGGGTAAAAAAACACCAATAATTTTCAGTGTTTTGTTTATGTAGTCCTGCCTCTCGCCTGAATGAAGCAATATCTCAGACAGACGTCGATAAAACTGTTTTTTTTTTATATATCCACGGAGCCAAAGGGCCCAAAAACTTTTATGTTGGTAACCTCTGTTAGTGCCAGTTTCTTGTCATAATAAGTGATGGTTGTTTTTTTGTGGTTACTCCCAAGTGGGTTAATTAGGCCACTGATTTACGACAAGTTCCATGTGTAATCAATGCTATCACTTTTGCAGAATTGTTGAATGCAATGCTCTTATTGCACAATATTGACAGTAGGGCTGTGAAGGGTGAATATCCCAACATACGAGATATATAGGGATATAAAGCTGCATACAGGTTGTTTCTCTGGACTAAAATAACACGTATATTGTTTATGATCTGTATTACATGCTAAATATACAGCTCTTACCTTTTATCTATTATTACTTGCTTTTTATTTTTAAATGAGGGATATTTACATGTGTACACATTTTGCTTTAAAGTTAAAATCATGTTAAGTGACATTTTTTTAAGTATTCCATATATTTTTAGTCAAAATAAATATTCGTTCAACCACTGAAACAATTTATTTCTGTTCAGGAATGCAAGATAGTTGACATATTAATCAAGAAATAATAATGTGCTTTACTGTTTTATTGTAAAACAGTACAATTTAAAAATTCATGGTTAACGATAATACTTTTATTTATCATATATCTCTACATACTGGTGTATTGACCATTAAAAAAAACTACATAAAAACATATTTTGATAATTAGCAATGCTGTTTTGGGGTTGCTGAAAGGGTTGCTGGTATCCCCATTGTTCTAAATTGACCCCCATCAAGTTGAACATTTTGGTTTGGTTTGTTGTTTTTTTGTGTTTCCATTAGGAATAGTACTAAAATAACCAGCCCCTACCATGAAGGGTTCCATTTTTTGGCACCCTTCACTTGCCGTAAAGTGGTACACAGTATTAGATGACCTGCTTTTGTCTGTTTTGCTCCTCTCATGCTTTTGTATCTTTGTACGTTTTTATTTTTCTTTGTTCTGGGATTATTTTTTACTAGTGACAGCCTCTTAATTTGGATTTTAATCTGCCCTCTCCCGTGGGTTGTCCTGCATTTGGGTCGAAAACATCACAACCCTAACATTTTTGCTTTTCTTTTCCTTTTCATTTCGTTTCCTGCCTCTGTGATTGTCTCCTGTGGTGTGTTTCACCTGTGTTCAATCACACTGAAGAACCCTCGGGTATTTATTCTGCCTGCTCTCGCTTGTCCTTCTCAGTTCAGCCCTTCAGTTTCCTCTTGATGTTCATCAGTTTTGCTGCTGCCGCCTTTTGTTCCTGAGTTTGGCTTGTACCTTCTCAGTTTCTCTGTGTCTCCTCAACCTGCTACACAGGACTTTTTATTTTTCTCCCTTCATTAAACTTCCCCTGTACCCGCCTGCATTTACAAAATTCATGCACTTTGACAACACTCAGCCGATGTTGCACCACACATAATGGTAAATTCAATTTCTTTGTCTCAGAAGCTACAACTGCCCATCACCCTATACATGCCCAACACAGAATAACAGGTCCTTTTGTATATTGTATATTGTATATTGTATATTGTGTATTGTGTATTGTGTATTGTGTATTGTGTATTGTGTCTAGCCTAAACTGACAAAATATCCACAGGGAGTCGGCTCCCCGATACCTACAGTAGACAAAGAGAGGGGGGGGGGAAACACCGCCTGGAAAGGAAGACTTTGTCTATTGGAGGAATGTGAAAGGGGAGTTGCCAGGTATAAATGTGGAGGGCTCACAATGCTCTGGGTCTTTTCTCCAGCTAGGATCCCTCCTGTGAAGATTGACCTTTTCCTTGCAACGAAAATAAAAAACCTTGTCGGCCAGCAGAAGTTCTCTATTTCATTCTTCATCAGCAGCAGTGAATTTCCACAACATTGCTCAACTTTAGCCTTAATAAATATAGAAAATAAGCTGCGTGCAGTCTCCAGACCATTAGCTGTCTCCGTGCAGCTGCTGCCCACCCATGGCGGCATGGCTGTCTTTGTGTTTACGCTGGAAACAACGCGGGCAGTGCCTCGTCTCGGGCCGCAGTCGTTTGACTTTGACAAGTGTTGATTCTCTGCATGTACAAGTCACAGGTTTGACAGAACTGGAGAAAGATCTGTTACGTCCTGTTTACTGAAAGTGCACATGCATGTCAGAGCTCTAAAACCACACTGATGCATTTCTGTTTTTTTTTCTTTTTTTTAGCACATCAGCAGTCGGCGTCATAAAGACCGAGCGGCAGGGAAACCTGCAAAACCCAAATACAGCCCTTACAGTAAGCCGCCGAAAGGCCAGATCAAACAACCGGTGAGTCAGCGAACGCCTCAGTCGTCTTATCAGCAACATAAGTCCTGGTGTTGACAATCAAATAGCAGTTCTGAAGGTGTTTGAGGACACAGACGTGATGACACATGTGACGCTGTTAGGTTCTGAGGCATTTTTAGACCCTGTTGAGACTTTGGTATTTAGATCCGACATTGAGGACAAATCTGTCCTCAAATCCAATCAAAAGTTTAAGGACGCATGAGAGATTAGAGACCAACACCTCAGATGATGAAGTTTCAATGTAGTTTCAACTGTTTTATGCTAATCTATGGGTGCCCGAATAGGCAAGCAAAAAAGAAAAATAAGCGAATTTTCTGAAGTTTCTTTCCCTCGTTATAAGAGAAAAATAAACATAGAAAATATAAGATTCAGATTTTAAAAATTTAACCTGTCTCTCAGGAGATTTGTTTTTGTATTAGTGATTCTGGCCATTGGGGGTGCCGCACCACCCTACAAGTGAATATTTTGAAGCAAAACCCCCAGAAAGAAAAAAAAACATTAAAATCTTCCATAATAATCAGATCTTACACATATAATATAATAATAATTAATAATTAATACTGAAATCTTATTTCATGTCACAGCAGTGTGAGTAGAGCTTCGATTCGGACACATCTGTGTTGTCTCATTTTAATCTCGAGAACAGACATGATGATCAGTGTGTATTAAAATAAAGAGTGGGTAAACCAGTAGATAGGTGCGAACAGTCGTACTTAGTATACGTAGTATACCAGGTGTGTGGAAATGATTCCCTTCATCAAACCATGACGAACTACCTGTTCTTTTTCTACTGCTATTACTAAATTATTAAAAGCCTAATATGGAATACTTCAGTGCCACTGGTGGCCGCAGTTGAGCACGTGTTTCGGACCCAAAGAAAAAGAAGCCAAAGACGGAAGAAAAGCTAGTACATTATTATAGATGATAGAAGGGTTACCTCTGAAGTCTCTGAAGTTTCCAATTTGATTTGGACGTTTTCTCTGGCATTAATCTCTCTGAGGCAATATGAGCCAAAGAACGACCTCTTTTCAACTATAATCTGTGATAGCAGAGCAGTTCATCTACCTTCCAATCTACCTTGTCTGAAGAACATCAAAAACATCCAGACTCAACCAGGACAGAAAAATACAACATTCTGTACTTGAATACTGTAATATTTGGCTTAGTGACGACTATACAAGCCTGTGAGGGGCAGTGTTATAATGGTATGTCCTAAATATAGTCACAGACCACGTTTTCTGGCCGTATTCCAAGATGCCAATTCCCAAATTCATTGGATTTATATAGTACAAGAATGGCTCGGGGAGCATGACTCATCATTTTCACACACATTCACTCCAGACCTTAACTTCACTGTGAACATGGCGAGGACTCAACACAGCAACGATCTGTCTTCATCACAAACACGATATATTAGTGAAGAGTTGATGCAATCCTGGATTGAAATAAACGACTTGACACGGCATGAGCTTATCGGAGCGTTGCCGCGGCGATTGCTACAGTAATTTCTGAGATAATGTGTGTACGCTGTCATGCAGAATAGGACGCATTAATGCTAATTTGATAATGTAGCTCAATCTCGGTCACCGGTGTGATGAGGAAATTATGAAATAGTGAATGTTTTGGCAGCAGCCTCGTACCATGTGGCCTTGTTAGGGTTCTCTGTCCATGTCTCCTGGACATAACCATTATAGAATTTAAAGAGGGTTCTCATAAAAGTGTCAGTGCTGTGGACTAATGGACTTGCTTTCCCTCTCACTGTTGCAACACTCCAGAAAAAGTCCAACCCGATATGTGCTGAGAACAATTATGGACAAACCGCTGGCAGAAATTGTACTCCCCTCCACTAAAGCACTATAGGTTCTGCTCTTTAAGTCGCATTCAATCTCGCTGATGGCACCTAATTCACTTAGATGTCCACTTCCCCTGGATCCTATTACAAATGGAAGAAAAAAAAACCCTGTGGCAGAGAGAACGCTGCGATTTAATTTGAAAAAACTTGATATTTTATTGACAAAAATCACATGGATAAAGACACAGACGCGGGTCAAATAGCGTTTAGAGGTGGCTGTAAATGTCAGTTTGAACTAATTCTGAGCAGCGCCGAGTGTGATGTGCCTCTGGGCAGTTTTCATCACGCTGTCGATCAGAGCGGTCAAAACAAAGAATTAAGACAAGCGTCGTGAAATGACTGCACATTCTTCGCTGATTAACAAAATACTGGATATGATTCAGGATCATTTTTTATTTGATACTTAAATGAAAACAGGTGCAGCTCTGTGTCCTTAATTGAACTTCTGTAAATTCTCTAGTGACACAAAAACAGGCGGCTGATCATATATCATTTTTAGTGAACATTACAAGTGAAAAACAAGAATTGTGTAATGACTGCCCCCTGGTGGCACTTATAAATGACATCACTAGGTCTGTATGTTGTCGGACTGTGACTATAAAATGTGTTTTTCCATTTGAAATTGGGGGTGGAGCGATTAAAAACTTAAAGAAAGTGCTTGCCACATGGTCCAGCAGAGGGCAGTGTGAGCACAGCTTGGGTTTGAATCAACTTTGAATGACCTCAGAAAAACAATACAGGGATGCTACATTGTTTTGGAGATTCTAAGGACAAAGTATGAGACTAGAAGAATATCATTATTATTATTGTTATTTTAATATTTGGAGAATAGTCGTGATTATTATTCAAGCAAAATATCAGATTACCAGCTGCAAAACCTGCGTCAAGATGAGCAAAGAATCTCATTATATTAAGACTTTATTCTCAAGACTTTATTAGCTCGCCCTCTCCCTCGCCTCACGAACCTCATCTGCTGACACGGAGAAAGACGACGAGGACGACATTTGACCGGCTGAGGATACCGTAGCGCTCAGGGAAGGGAGGGGGTGAGCGGAAGAGCAGTTCTTTGTTGTAAATTTCAGCCTCTCCTCTAGATGGCACTATAAACTACTTACTTCACCTCTAATATTACGACTTTATTCTATTCAAAAAATTTTCCCGTATTATTACACCATTATTTTTATCAAATTATTACTTTTTTCTCGTAGTATGACTTCTTTTTAATATTCTGACTTTACTTTTGAAATATTCTCTTCAGTTTGTATTATACCCTAATACTCTGTCGTAACAAAGCCATTTTTTGTGATAAGAGTTAGGCTAAGGGTTCTAAGTGGCAACCAGAAGTGTCGTAAAGCAAAAGTCGTAACAGGAATTACCCGCACTTTCGCACCTGTGTAGAACAAATTGTGTGTCTGGTACAAAAGTAATGTCGGGTATTATCTAAGTGTCTTAGAAGGAGTAGCAAGTGTGTTAGAACAACACTTTTATAGTGTCAAATATTGATGATTTCCTCGTTCCACAATGATCCCAATAATGGAAACTGACCACCAGCAACTTTACATGAATTCTTGATTTGTGACTTTTGAAATTATCATATTTTTGAGTGATGTATAGACCAATGTGGGAAAGATAAAGGAAATCGTGACTTCCCATCCTTTCAGAAAAGAGCATTCATCATCAGACACACACACTGTTTGCTGTGACGGAGTGTCAGGAGTTACCAGCGAGGGGGGGAAACGACTTTTCATGAAACCCATCATTGACTGAGTTAACGGCGAGGAGCTTCTTTGACGAGTGTAGAGTAAAGAATGTTTCCCACAGGGTCACGATGCCCGAGTTGGGTGATTGATAAGCCGTGACAGCGGCTGTCGGCCCGCTGCTGCGAGACGGCAGCTTTTCCATTACTGATACAGGAGATTAAGCTGGATAACTTCAGTGACCTTTTCACCCGATTAGGCTGGTGTTAGAGGTTATATGTTGCTTCTTTCCCTGTGATTCGTTTTTCTTTTACACACTGAAAATGCACCTGACTTCACTCTTCGGCGATCGTGTGCATCAAAATTTGACTTTGACAAGTCAAAGTTTCCACTGCAGTAATCTGACTAACCAGATGTTTGATAGATCAATTACACTGTTGATTAAAATCTGTCTGCTACGGAAAGACACCGTCACATGCAGAGCTACAAGGGTTCAATGAAGCTGATCAAATCATCAATCCATCACTAATATTTGGCAGCAAGTTTTTGTTTATGGAAGAATTATTTTTGTTCCAGTTAAAGCAGCAATTTCTTTTTGCTTAATTTTCTTGGATGACAACACTTTCAGCACTTTAGCAGACTCATGGATACGGGTTCACTGATTCAGTGATTTCCACGCTTTATTGTCTATGTCAGTGTTTCCCTGATCCTGGTCCTGGTTTCCAGGTTTTCCTATGTAAACAGCCACACACTGCATTCTGGTTTTGTTGGGTTTCGGAATACGAGGCGTCATTTTTGGCCACGGCTCATTAGCGTTTGTTAAAATCAAGCTACTTTATGCCAATTGGAGGTGTCCAAAGGCAACTGGCCGCCTCTAGAAACTATGGATTTTTGATCGAAACTAACTTTTTTTTTTAATGACAAAAAGCAGCATGGGCGTGGCTTATTCCATCCCAAAATTCTAGTCAGAAACACAGTTATCAGTGAATCATTTTGTCACAAAAAGGGAAACTTTCCAAGCTGGCTTGAAATCTGGCAGCCTACAATTGAACGTTCCTCCAAATCAGGCACATCTGGGGTTTTGGCAGTTGCAGGAGGCGGGTGTAGGCCTCTCGGTGGGATTCCATTGGTTCCCTGAGGGAGAGTATCTGTCAATCTATGGGACACCATGACACTGTGAAGCTAGTAAGCATAGACATCCCTCTGGTCAAAAATCAAGGGGAAAATGCCCATGTACCATCACTGACACGGAAACGATGAATTGGCTTTACCACTTGGCTTAAATATGGGTTGTTTTGAGTAATTATTGTTATTTTATGGACCAAAGATAACAATAATATCAATAATGATATGTTTAAAGCAGAACTATGCTTTAAACTACCCTAATTTAACAGCTTCATAGTGATAGTTAAATGTCTTGATGCGGGGAGATTACTACAGTCTGTTAGCGGAAAACCAGCCTTACGATATAAGGGCCGCCTACCTGGAGTCCTCAGAGTCAGGAGGTCTCGCACTGCATCAAAATCATGGCAGTGATAGCGTTATTTTAGACGTTCATCGTGGTCGAGCCGAAGAAAAAGAAGCAGAGAAAACCATTGTTGGGGAAAAGCGAGGAGAGGAAATAAATATGTACTCCAAAACTGCAGGGGGAGCTCTGTAGAGAACCATAACATTTCAAATCATGCGCAGTTACTATATAATATATGTTTATAATGTTGATTTTGATGAAGTTTAACTTAATGTATTTTTCTCCGTTATTTCAGCAGATAAACCTGACGTTGGGTAAGGAGCGTCAGTGTCAGCCTCTGAGCGCTCAGATCATCCCGGCTCACCTGGCCGCAGTCGCAGCGGCCCTCAGCAACTCTTTCGCACACCGCACGAACCCCACCACGAACGTCGCCCCGACTCCCGCCCTCTTCCAGACACAGTCCCTCCCTGCGGCGCTGCTCCGCCCGGCGCCCGGGCCTGTCAGGACCTCCCACCCACAGGTCCTATTCGCCCCTTATTGACCTGTGTGGGTGTGGGTGGAGCTGCTCCACCATCCATCAAGGACCAAACAAACAAACAAAAAAAAAACAGGCCAAGGAGTCACGTTGGCAGCACCCGCGCTTCTTCTATGCATCTGGGATGCTGAAACATCGTCACGCAAGATTTTCACCTGTTCTCATGTGGATTATCCTGCATTCAAAGCTAAACCACAGCAACGTATCGTGATGGATTTACTCCACCAGTCCAACTGAAAAACCTGGACGCGTACATGTTTTTTTTCCTGTGCCATCCTGCTGCTCAGAACCCAGAGTTGGACCGTCATCATACCGCAATAATGTATAAGACTAATCCTGTGAACTATGCAGTGTCATTATTTCAAGATGTGAGGAGCAGTTTGAACTGAAAATACCGTAGGGACATGCTTTTTGTGAGCAGATTGTATATAATGCAGTGTTTCCATCATGGTACGCTTCAGTTTGGTACATTTTGGAATGGTAAAGACCTGGGTCAGGCTTGCGTTACGACGAGAACAGTTCCCTTACTTGGTAGCTAGCCTTCCAAGTAGGGTGTCATGGGTGGATCCAGTCCAGCACCATACCATTTTACTCTGGTACCCCAAGGGAAGGGTGCCAAAGAATGGAACATTTGGGGCTGGTTATTTTTGGTCCTATTCCAAATGGAAACGGAAAAAGATCTGTACCGTACTGTACCAAACCGAACCGTTCCACTTGGTGGATACACGGCTAAAAAGTGGTCGTAGTCTTCTGGTTGCAAAAAGAACTCCCAATTTGAAGATTCATGATTCACAATTTGACCGATGCTGTCAGTTTTTGAAATCGGACGTTCAGTCGCCATCATTGTATGATACTTTCTGTCTTTTCGTACATAATGGTCTATTATTTATCTAAAAGTGAATATAATTTACAAAACTCTAAAAAAATTTGAAGAAGAGCAAAAACTCCCAATTGAGACGATTAACTCCTCAGGAAAATGTTTGACGTTATGATATCATAAGTCAAGTAAGAAAAAGCAAATTTTTCCAACAGGTTTCCTTGCAAATGGAGTCACCTCATCCCCTGCTGGCAAACCAGAAGACTGCTTCCATTTTTATGTATGGTCGATATTGTTGTAAAGCTACAGTGCCGGCACTAAGATCATTGCTTTGGTGGAGGATTAGCGTCGCTCATGAACTACGACCACCTTTACACCTGGCATTACAATGTGTTTTCTGTGACCAGTCAGCGCTTCACCACATGTGTTTAGACGTTAGGACCACATCCAGAAGTGGTTTGGCAGATCGGATAACAATCCGTCCTTGGGTGTCTTTACACTAGTATTACCAAATGGTCAGGCGCTATCTGATTATAATCCTGAGTAGTTGTTGTTGTGGGTGAAGCAGAGACACATCAGAGACTTGTTGGGACCACCTCCCAAAGTGGTTTGGCAGATTGGATAACAATTCTTGGGTGTCTTTACACCTGTACTTACAAGTGATCAGGCACTATCCAATTGCAATCCAAGTAGTTGTTGTGGGTGAAGCATTAGAGACTCATTGGGACCAACTCCTGAAGTGGTTTGGTAGATCAGATTTACACTTGTACTTACAAGTGTTTTTACACTTCTTGGGACCACCTCCCATTGTGGTTTGGCAGATCGGATAACAATCCGTCCTTGGGTGTCTTTACACCACTATTACCAAATAGTCAGGCGCTATCCGATTACAATCTGAGTTGTTGTTTTGGGTGAAGCGGAGATGCATTCGAGACTCATTGGGACCAACTCCTGAAGTGGTTTGCCAGATCGGATAACAATTCTTGGGTGTCTTTACACCTGTACTTACAAGTGGTCAGGCACAAGCCGAGTACTTGTTGTGGGTAAAACGAAGACACATCAGAGACTCGTTGGGACCACCTCCCATTTTGGTTTGGCAGTTGGATAACAATCCGTACTTTGGGTGTCTTTACACCAGTACTACCAAATGGTCAGGCGCTATCCAATTACAATCCAAGTAGCTGTTGTGGGGGAGACACATCAGAGCCTCGTTGGGACCACCTCCTGAAGTGCTGTGGCAGATCGGATAACAATCCGTCCGTGGGTGTCTTTACACCTGTACTTAGTGATCAGGCGCTATCCAATTCCAATCTGATCACAGAAAACACATTTTAATGCTACTTGTAAAGGCGTCAAAGAGGCTGCCACTGATGATAAGAGCGAGACCCTCCTCTCTTCCTGTTTGCACTTTAAGCCCATCTTTCCCTCTGTTGATGTCCTCATTCGATGGCTAGACCGTGTTAGATGGTTAGAGTACATGTCGTAATGTGCGTGTTTGTGATTGTCCTTGCATTGTCCGTGTACGTGTGTGTCCGTGTACGTGTGTGTGTGTGTGAGAGAGAGTGCGAGAGAGAGTTCATACAACAAACACGTGCTTGTCCATGTAAGTGTGTGTTTGAAAGAGAGAGAGCTTCCCAGGCGCTGTAAGCCATGTGAGTGGATATCCAGCCGCACATTGTCTCAGATCGTGTCTCAGGCCAAAGGGACCACAAATGCTTGTGCATATTAACTGTCAGTGTGTAAAAGGTGAACAATTTCAAATAAAAAGAGTCTTAATTTGTTAGCACTGTTTTGTTTTGTGTGCTAATGGAGACCTGTGCCGCTGTTTTAAAGGGATTCTTCCAGGTTTTTTTGAAGTGTGCTTGTATGAAGTACTGCTCTCTGGTAACAAACATTGTAGGGTTAAGAGAAAATATATGTGAACTACTGCTGAGGGACAAGATTAGCCTACTACTTTGCCAAACTAAAATACATAACACATACAGTGTCTGTCTGGGTTGAAACATATGAATGTTAACATATGGAAATCCATAAAAACAGAAGATAAATGTATGGGTCGCATGATATCAGGAACTCATGATGTTCAACGTTTGTTTTTCACACGTTCACATTCAGGGAACGTGATTTAAAATCAGGAAAGTCACAAAATCAAAATTCCGAACACAACACCATGTTCACGCTGCTTGCTTGCGATGCAGGAGATAATCCTGATTATAATCCCGGTGTTACTGCTGTTGTTGCTGTTACTGCTGAGGACATTTACATATTTTGGACAGTGAGAGGAAAACAAAACGTAGACGAAAATCCTTATAAGAAAAGTTCTGTTGGTAAGGTATATAATATACAATCGTCTTTAAGGGAATTCAAAATTATGAAGAATTTCCTCAGTTATGAAACTCAAACTAAAGAACAACTTCACAAGATTCTTGTCATCATGACACAGTTTTTTCTTGTAATTTAACCACTTTTTTCTTGTAATAGTACCACTTTTTTTGCAGAATATTAGCACCTTTTACCCCTCATATTATTACCACTTTTTTTGCATAGTATTACAACTTTTTTTTGCATAGTATTACAACTTTTTTTTGCATAGTATTACAACTTTTTTTTGCATAGTATTAAAACTTTTTTCTTGTACTGTTACTACTGTTTCGCATAATATTACAACTTACTCCGCATACTATTATTATTTAATTAAAAATATTAAAAATGTTTTTTCTGGTAATATTACCACTTATTTTCTCTTAATATTATAAGTAGGTTTTTTTTCTCTGAATATTTACACTTTTTTCCCCTGGTACTATTACAAGTTTTACAAGTTTTACAAGTACAACCCCCATAGATTTAATACATTCCCTAACCCCTTACCTTAACCCTAACCACCAAAAAGCCCTTTAAAGGTGAGCCAGCCAAAATGTCCTCACTCTGTATGGTTTATACCTTGGTCCTCACAAAGTGACAAATACAAGAACACACACAGAGTGAGACTGAGGTCTTGAAGTCCAGGTGTCTTCTGGTGGACACAGGAAATAACATCAGTGACAGACACAGATCCACAGCGTCTTAACACTGACATTTCAGAGACACTGATTCACCACATCGCCATCACTCATCCGTTCATGTTCGGCTGCTTCAGTCTGCGAACTTCTCCGTGAACCCATGAACTCATCCATCCATATCTTATTTGTATCACTTTTCCAAAGACAAACTCCTGGTGATGTACGACAGCTGGACGTCCAGACGAGGGATGTTTCCACCGACGTCCCTGAGGTCCAGAACCAGAACCAGAGCAGGAGCAGGTTCTGGCCTCGTGAAGGTGACACTGATCACAAACATGTGTCAGTGTCTGTTTCTGCTGTTCAACAGGAAAACAAGTGAAGATTCCAGCAACGATTCAGAGCCGAGAACATTGATATGTCTATCACAAAATAGTAATAATAAATAATAATAAAATTAATTGAAGTGAATATTTAAAAGCCCCTGTTTTAAATCTAAAAACCCATAAATTCACAATAACAACATGAATTTATGCAAATAATTTTAGTCTCAGTCTTTCCAAAAATGTAAATAAGCTTAAATATTTTGTCAGAGATGAGAGAAAAAATGTCACACAAATGGAAACAAACGCAGATGAAATTATCGTGTTTTTAAAAAATAAAATAAATATTAAAAGAGGTCCCTGACGACAGCTGCTGAATTTCAAACCTTAAGTGAGAATAAAAACAGATTCTGTTTGAATAACGAGGTGAGATTTCACTCTCATTTAAACTACATTTAATATTTATACTTTATTTTATTTCCAAAAAGAGTTTTGCTAAAGTTTGCTGAGATAAATAAGACATAAAAAGATATATATTTAAATACGAAGCAGCTGTGATGTGAACAGAGTGAGTGAGTGAAAATGTGGTGACAAACATCAACAGCCTCATTATTTTTTGCCTGCATATTAATAAGATCAGACCTAATGAGGCTGAAAGCAAGAAAAAAAACACAAGCCTCTCGTTACGTTTGTGAAATATTAAAGAGAATCCGGACATGGAGACGGAATTATGTGACATTTTCAGAGAAATAATTGCATTTATGTCACAAAACAACCGCGTGATGCCTCGCAGACTCATCATACTCTTAATTCTGACCGTGTCTTACGTTAACGCCTGCCGTTGAGGTGATAAACTCTCACGTCGACGACATCTGTTTCTTGAACAAACTGAGTCACAGATAACGTTTTAAACAGTTTCATCCATAAAACTCAGCAGAATGTGAGTGGATTTAAACTTAATGTTATTTATTACACGTTCAGTCAGAGGTTTGAATCAGAACTGGAATCAGATTTATTTTATTAATCCCCCGGGAGAGGAAAACATTTGCTGAGAATAACACAGATTAACTCTTAAATACAGCGAGACACGTTTGTGCTTTTGTCTTTTACGTTTTAGGATATTTTTTTTTTTTTTTTTTTTTTAAATCCATGCATATCTTTAATAATATATGCCAGGTTGTGCATTACTGTGTTCTTAATTTTTAGTCTATTATAAACAAGGTTAACTAAAATACTCACACTAAAACCCCTAGGGCCAAAAATGTCCTCATTGAAAAAACTGAAATCACTGTTTTTGATGCATCATGACAAAAAACTTAAACAATTAATCAATGTTTGATATGTACAGTATGATGAATATATTATTGGGCCAAAATTAAACTTTTATTCCATTTTATGTGAATGCCTGGTCCCTAAAGTGTTTGTCAAAAAAAATAGAGTTGATGACCCCTGATGTAGCTGTAGATCATTGTGGACACCACGAATCTGTGCACCATGTGGGAATCGATAAGAAGATGATGTCACGTTCACTTCCCGTACGTTCACCTCCATGTGGTCTTCATTCTGGAAAATAATAATAATTATTATTATTATTATTATTACGTGAGCGCTGCCTCCTGTTTGGCACAGACGATGCCAGCGTTAGCCAAAAATCCTCTCTCAGATTCATGGTTTTGTTCTTCTCTGTCACAGGAACAAGAACAAGGAAGAAGTTCATGACTTTTAATGTCCGGCTCGGTGCCACAGTCAGACAGTCATGGACACCCTCAGCTCGGGTTCAAGAACTCTGTTTTTAAAGCAGTAACTTTTAAATATAAATAATGAAAAAGTAGGAGTTCAGACTCTGATGGGTCATGACGGGTCACCACCTGATTTTAGACCAGATGTTGTTGTGTTTTTGTGGAAAAGAAAAGGCACAGAGCAGGTGCTTTTTTTGCCTTAACTTAACCACATTCATGTTTTCATCACTCGTCACATACGTTCATCTGACGACTTGTGAGTGACATTGCTCTTAGTCTGTCTGCTCCATTTTACTGGTTATAAAACATTTTTAAAAATTCCTTTTACATTTTCCTGTTGTAAGAATTCAGGGGAAACAGCAGTGAGGAGAAGCAGCAGTCAGAGACAGAGAGAAAAAACGATTTTATTTATGTTTTCTTATAGAGTCCACAGATGTGGAAACTAGTCATTAGTTTAACAGAGTAATTCTAAAACAACACATCCCATGAATTTCAGCTTGTTAGCATGAGGCTGTTTCCTGTTTAGCATGCAACTAGGTGCTAGCTCAAGCACCTTTTAGAATTTTCAGGAAGTCTATTAACTAAAAAATAAAATAATTATTTTAGCTAACAGAGCATGAAATACGTAGATAATGGAGATGGTTTCATTGCGAATGGTTTTCAAGATTGATTGAGGCAGTGTCCACTTTTAGCTTGTTTGCAAAAGGCTTTTTCCAGTTAAGAAGACAATGAGACGTTAGCATGTCACAATTTAGAGTCTTCCTATCATCTATTAGCTTAAAAAAAATTCTGCTCTACTGAGAGGCAAAATGACCACTTTTAGCTTGTTAGCACAAGGCCGTTTCCAGTTTAGCATGCGATGAGAACCCAGCATGTCAAACGCAATTCTTCTTACCATCAATTAGCTTAAAAATCATAATTTAACATCATGAGTTCATGATATAATTTAATTATTTAAGCTAACAGAGTATAAAATATGGAGCTAGTTTTAATGTGAATGGTTTTCAAGAATGAACTCAATTTAAATGTGTCCAGGTCCGCTCCTGCGTTTAGCTTGATAGCACAAGGAAGTTTCCAGTTTAGCATGCAAATATTTGTTAGCATGTCAAGAACCATTGCTACCGTCTACATTCAATTTACTTAAAAAAAAAAACAACAACAAAACATACAATTATTTTAGCTAGCAGAGTATAAAATATGGAGACAACGGTTTTCAAGAATTAAACATGGCTACAGCATTTAGTTTGAGGTTTCTTGTAAATGTTTGTGGTCGCTGTAGCAGCTCTGTAGCGCCTCCCTGAGGGCAGGTTAATACATTATTTAAAAAGACAATGACAGTTTGTCTGGTAGACACTGCTACGACTCTAAGAGGACTTTTAAGGTCATTTCATAAATAAATCACTGAATTTAGATGGTAAGTTAAATAAATAAATAATACTTGTTATTTTGTTTTTTACTTCTGGCACTTTTTTTCTTTGTAAAAGCCTCCATTCACTTCTGTTTTTCCTTCACATGCAGGTGAGACGAGGCTAAAAACCCCTGAGGACAACAGATGTGAGACTCTTGACTGGACGGACAATGTCCCGCAGGATTCCTGCCAGGGTCAGGCAGGTCCAGGCACAGCTCACTTCCATCGCCGTGTTAAAAGGCTTTGATTCAACATTGCGATAAACGCCTCAATTAGCATTCCAGTCCATTAATGCTTTCACATATTTACTTTATCTGGACGTTCGTGCTTATTCCCAAAAAGCCTCGCTCCTGGGCGGGGATCGTTTCTTGAAAACACGGTCGCACTTGTGATTTTGACAGGACGCCAGAATTAAAAGTGCACTGGATTTAGTGTCCTGTGTGTGTGTGTGTGTGTGTGTGTGTGTGTGTGTGTGTGTGTGTGTGTGTGTGTGTGTGTGTGTGTGTGTGTGTGTGTGTGTGTGTGTGTGTGTGTGTGTGCTGTGAAGGCTTTTAGGTTCCGGTAACAAAAGATAAAGACGGAGTGTTTCTGAGAGGTCGACTGAGAACACCTCGACATTTTGGACCAGTGAGTCACTGACGACCAAAATAAGTTCAGAGCAAAAATGTGACTCACACAGTAACACAATTTACATTTATTTTAAAACTTCTCACACTTACATTGTCTTCAGTAATTAAGTATTTAAAACCTACTGTTACTCCATGGCGTTTAACACAGTTTGAGCTGGACTCCCATTGTTTTGGTTTATTTCTTCTTTACCCTTTTTAAATGTGTTTTTATGCTTTCTATTTGTACCGATTAAATTTTTTTTTGACGTCATTCTGTGAAACTTTGTTCACCCATGTTTGTTTGTTTTTTAAATGTGCTCTATACATACATTTGAATTGAGTTCAGTTGAGTTGTAGCTTTTTTATTTAAACTGAAAGTTGAGAAGTCCGGAAAAAAAACATGGACACAAACTTGAGCAACCATTGTTTGCCAATTATTTTTGCCGAGTTTAAAAATCCAAGAGCAGTATTTAATGGATTAGTTAATCTGTTGTAATCTAACTATTTACAATATAATACCCTATCTTTTTTTTCGTGGCCTACCTTGTCCTGCTAACTAGCTTAATTACAATATAGTAGCCTATAGCTGCTTCGTTTTAATAGCCAGTTGAATCTATTTTGCGACCGTCAAGAGTCGTCAATTTTTTAAATGATACTGACAGTTCTGTGCAGTTTGAGGTGTTAGCTGTTAGCTTTAGCTTCTGTCTTTGAGCACAATATGTAGGGCCACATATATGATCCCAATATGTGTTTATAAAAATGTAATCTTGTTAGAGATATTAATAATGTAAACACACATATTAATAGACAGAACACTTAGCAAATCTATCATGTATTATCATTTAAACCCTTATGTGAAAGATTGAAGTACAGTAAAAGTCTTTTTTATGAACAAACATCTACAAATATATAATATAAAAACATGTAAATGAATCTTTAATTTGCATTTCCAAGCTGTTAGCACACACATTAGTGGTTGTTTTTCAGCAACACCAGGCCTGACTCATCACCTGAGTCATGATGTGATGATCTATGTATGTTTCTCCTGAAAAAAACAAACCTGACTGGCAGAGAAATGATTTCCCCCTCAGTGCGAGGAGTTTTAATAACACGCAGCAGGAAGTCAAAGTGTCTCACCGTCTGACAACAGTCTGACTCTCAAGAAACACGGGGGAATTTGAGAAGTTTGAGACGAATTTAAGGACCTTTATTCTTTTCTTTTTCTTTTTCTTGGTGACAGCTGTGTCAGCAGCACAGCGCTCATGAATAATGGACGACTCGGCCGTCTGCTGAGAACGTGAGTCACGAGAAGAAGCCGACGCTGAAAACCACTAAAATTTGTTTTAAATCACACTTTTCTATTGCAATGATCGGAATGTTGCTTAATGTGTGCGAAGCTTTGGAAGCTGCCTGCTGATTAGCTCCTGCGCTTTTGCAGCGACAGCTCAAGTTTTCCAGCAGCCAACAAGGTACTCGGTAGTAAGTGACCTCCGCCAAGGAGGTATATGTTTTGGTTTGTCTGTCTGTTAAGGACAGATTTGGATTACATTTTCAGAAAATGTCCGCAATGGGACTAGAAACAAGTGATTAAATTTTGGACGTGATCCATAGACGCTATCACTATTTTTATTGCTATTTTGTAGGCACTGAGCTGCCTTAAGGTTGACTTATTTTATTGTTTGTGTTCCAGTGACCTGAAAGATGCTGAATTTGATTTTATATTGTAGATAATTTTCAATAAATGTTTTCCAAGAATCCAGTATTGTTTAAGTGTTTATTGCATAATATATGCTTTGCGTGACCAAACTCTGACCAGCTTAACCAGCTATACCACTGTGACCAGCTATACCACTGTGACCAGCTTAACCAGCAATGGTGACCAGCTTAAGCAGCTATGGTGCCCAGCTAGACCACTGTGACCAGCTTAACCAGGTATGGTGACCAGCTAGACCACTGTGACCAGCTTAACCAGGTATGGTGACCAGCTAGACCACTGTGACCAGCTTAACCAGCTAAAGTGTCCAAAACCCCTCTAAACCAGCAAACATCCCAGCTTAGGCTGGTCAGGCTGGCAGACCAGCCTGACCAGCCTGGTCAATATAAGCTGGTTTTTTCAGCAGGGTTGGCCGAGTTCCGCGGACAGAATTGCAAACAAAAACCAGGCAGCACAAAAACGCTTCCTGCAAACAATGGCTTTTTTTTTTTTTTTTTGGTTTTATAGTCTCACTTGTTTATTTGTGTTGTTTTTATACTTTCAACTGTATTTTATTGTGTCATTATTTGTTCTTGGGTCTTATTAGGTCTTATGTTTTTATATTGTATTTGCTTGATTCATCTCTGATGTGTGTCAGCATGTTTTAAATGTGCTTTATAAATAAAGTTGGATATTTGGATATGTTATTGTCAATTTGTGTATTTTGCTTTATTTTGTGGATCATTTTAATTTTTGAAAAATATTGATGAAAATCTAACGTGACGGCGCCACATACAGGCCTGGCTGATTATGTCCTACAGCGTTTAGGTTTCGTGTGGATTAAAGAACTCATAATGATGATGTAAGGTCACTAAAGTCTCTCAGTGTCAGTCTCAGAGCGTCAGAGCAGCTGTCTGCAGGTGTGCTGTAGGGGGAGCCACCAGGTGCAGCTCATCGCCATAAAGATGTGAGCACATGGTACTTAAACTCAGCTCTGCTGCTTCAGTCTGTGGGGTCATAGTTTCGAATGTTTATTGTGGTTCTGGCTTGTTTAAAGTTGTTTAAGTTTCAGTGGGGAGTCGAGGAAATAACGACAGTTCAAACCAGTTTTAATGTTGAGGTTGATTCTGAATGTTGGTTTTCCATGTTTCATTAAATTCACCCTGGTCACTGATTCTCCTCTAAAACACTTCTTTAATTTCCCTCTGCTCCAGTTTCTGTCGGCCTTAAACACTCTTTCACCTGAGTCCATGATTTCAGCACAGGTTTGTTTTGTCAGTTTGTCAGACGAGTAAAACTGCGACTCAGTCATGTGGCGTTTGGTTAAAAATGCCTGAAAATCAAGGCGATATGAAAGATTTTCCTTTGAATTCTCTGTGAACTAGTTTGAGTCACAGGATTTTTCATTGTAGTCATTTATCGTGTGCTGTGAATACAATTAGAAGTGAGTTAGTGGCTAAATATGACATGAATTCCAAATTTTTCTGCAAAAAAACAGACATTTTGTCATTTGAAAATGGACAATAATGTATAAAAATACTTATAATTCTTCTTTAATGTTATTATTTTTGTTCAAATCTAAGAATGAATCACACTTTCTTTCATATTGTCCTGATTATAAGGAAGTAAAACACATTTACTGTCTTATTAAAGGCCTTAAAATGCAAAATTAAATGTCTTTTACAAATCCAGTAATGTTCTGATGCACAGATGATGACAATGGAATGATTATTTTAAGTTTAATGTCTTTCATTTTTTTTTTAAACACACGTGGAAGGTTTATTTGTTCAATATTATATGAAAGTCATGTTATTTTGTCGCTTTTATTGGACTGTGTCTCTGACTAATGGCATCTTGTTCTCTGCATGACACAATAAGAATAAGAAGAAAAAGAAATACTGAACCACTTTTCTTCTGGGTTTTGGCCAAAAACGACTTCATTAAAGTTTCCACAGCAGATTAGATTTGGTGCTGAACCAGATTTTTGTGAATCAATACAAACATTTTAGTGCGGAATAATCTCAATTATTCAGAGCTATGACCTTATCCATTATTCAAATCCACACCAATTTTTTTTACTTATTTATAGATATTATCCCTGTACACACGCCTCATTATTTCCATAAATTATTACTTGAGTCATTCTTGGAAGGGAAGTGAGGAAAGAAATAAAAATCCATCCGTGCATCCAGGCTGTTCATCAGATTGTCTCCAGGAGTTAATGGGTTCATCCGACCAAACATCCACGTTACATGGAAACCAGTTTGGATTTTTTTAATTATTCTGCGAAAAAAAAAAGGCAAACAACTGCAAGAATAATTTAATTTAATCTCACTGACAACGAAGGAAAGCGTCTCAGTCTGAGGTCAAATTAAATCCAATTAAGTCCAAGTCATTTTGTGTCTGTGTGTGTGTGAGACGAAGAATCTGAAAATAATTGAGTGGACGACGCCACATCTGACCGTTTGACACTTTTCATTAAAGGAAATAATTTGGTGATTTCCGAGGCCTTTGAAAGAAACGAGGGGTTTAAAAAAATACGACGACGGGAAAATAATTTAATAATTTCTGCATCGGAGAGTTATTTATGTGAGAAAATGAATATTATCCACATTTGTTTTTTTAACTGTATACAAACACAAACATAATGCCGAATGAATATAAATGAGTTAAAGGTGCTGTAGTGACATCTAATGGATAAAAGGAGAACTACGGTGGCCTGCACGTACCAGTAAGCATGTCAAAATCTCTCCGTAAAGCAAGGCCCTTCTCTAAAATACATAAAGAAGCCTTGTTTTAAAGGCATAGTATGTAAAAAAATATTTTTTGTATGCTTGAGAACATATGTAGCATGTTCAGCTACCATCAAAAGTCAAAAGATGTTCTAGTTCGTCTGTTGTGGGCTACTGTAAAAACATGGTGGCACAACATGGCCGCCTCCATAAAGCAAGGCCCTTGTATAACATACATAAACAAGCCTTATTTCAGGTATAGTGTGTATAAATATTTTATTTGTATGCTGGAGAACCTATGTGGCATGTTCAGTTAGGATAAAAACTCTGATTTAGTTTGTCCGTTGTAGGCTACTGTAAAAACATGGTGGCACAAAATGGCCACCCCCGTAGAGCTGACTCAACTCCTGATATAAACGTAAAAAGGCTCACAAAAAACAATGACTTTTAGCGATAATCGGAGTGTTTATGTACATTTTCTGTACAAAAACTGGTGATCAGGGGCCTCATGTATAAACTGTGTACGCACAAAAAGACAGCGTACGCTTGCTTTTACGCACACGATGGCATTTATAAAAATGTACTTGGCGTGGAACCTTGCGGACTGCAGCGCAAACTCTCGAGCAGCCGTGAGAATTTGCGGATTGCTGCGCAAACTTTTGTCAGTTGGAGATGCTGCAATATTAAGCTCTGAAACTTATCAGAGTGTTTCAAAATAATATTATTAATGTGTCTATAGTGACAAACATGAATTATTCTGTGACAAACAACGATGATACACCATCGTACGTTTGAACATGTGTGGATAAGATCAGAGGACAGATGAAGACGAAACTAATACCGCTTGCAAACACACTTCAAACGTGTGTGTGTGTGTGTGTGTGTGTGTGTGTGTGTGTGTGTGTGTGTGTGTGTGTGTGTGTGTGTGTGTGTGTGTGTGTGTGTGTGTGTGTGTGTGTGTATGCATGTGTGTGGGAGTGAGTCACACATTTCTTTAAGTCTTACTTTGAGCAAATGACTGAAATTGATTTAACACAAATGAATCTTTTCTTTATGTAAATAGACACAGCTGCTGACGTGAAGACATTCACACACGTCAGTCTACAATGTTTTAAACTCTCCAAAATAAAGTTAAGAACTAATTTGTTGTAAGAAAATGGGACTTGAACGTTGAGTAGAACATTTCCTTATCCCATTTTAATCCATACCATAACAAAATAACTGCAAATGTTATGTATTCCACCACTGCTGCGCCTTTCATCAGAAGAGACAGCTGATGCAGGTGCGTGCTCGTCAGCCGCTGGAGACTCCGACACACCTGAGACACTGACACGTCTGATTGTTTGACATGCTAGCCACTACGTAAAACTAGTGCTAGTAATGTTTGACATGCTAGCCACTGCGTAAAACTAGTGCTAGTGATGCTTGACAAGATAATGTTTGACATGCTAGCCACTACGTTAAACTAGTGCTAGTGACGTTTGACATGCTAGTGTTTGGCATGCTAGCCACTGCGTAAAACTAGTGCAAGTGATGTTTGACATGCTAGTGTTAGACATGCTAGCCACTGCGTAAAACTAGTGCAAGTGATGTTTGACATGCTAGTGTTTGACATGCTAGCCACTGCGTAAAACTAGTGCTAGTGATGCTTGACATTATGTTTGACATGCTAGCCACTACGTTAAACTAGTGCAAGTTATGTTTGACGTGCTAGTGTTTGATATGCTAGCCACTACGTTAAACTAGTGCTAGTGATGCTTGACATGATAATGTTTGATATGCTAGCCACTACGTTAAACTAGTGCTAGTAATGTTTGACATGCTAGTGTTTGACATGCTAGCCACTGCGTAAAACTAGTGCTAGTGATGCTTGACATGATAATGTTTGACATGCTAGCCACTACGTTAAACTAGTGCTAGTAATGTTTGACATGCTAGCCACTGCGTAAAACTAGTGCTAGTAATGTTTGACATGCTAGCCACTGCGTAAAACTAGTGCTAGTGATGCTTGACAAGATAATGTTTGACATGCTAGCCACTACGTTAAACTAGTGCTAGTGACGTTTGGCATGCTAGCCACTGCGTAAAACTAGTGCAAGTGATGTTTGACATGCTAGTGTTAGACATGCTAGCCACTGCGTAAAACTAGTGCTAGTGATGCTTGACATGATAATGTTTGATATGCTAGCCACTACGTTAAACTAGTGCTAGTAATGTTTGACATGCTAGTGTTTGACATGCTAGCCACTGCGTAAAACTAGTGCTAGTGATGCTTGACATGATAATGTTTGACATGCTAGCCACTACGTTAAACTAGTGCTAGTAATGTCTGACATGCTAGTGTTTGACATGCTAGCCACTGCGTAAAACTAGTGCTAGTGATGCTTGACAAGATAATGTTTGACATGCTAGCCACTACGTTAAACTAGTGCTAGTGACGTTTGACATTATAATGTTTGACATGCTAGCCATTACGTTAAACTAGTGGAAGTTGTTTGACATGCTAGTGTTAGACACGCTAGCCACTACGTAAAACTAGTGCTAGTGACGTTTGACATGCTAGTGTTAGACATGCTAGCCACTGCGTAAAAGTAGTGCTAGTGATGTTTGACATGCTAGCCACTGCGTAAAACTAGTGCTAGTGATGCTTGACATGATAATGTTTGACATGCTAGCCACTACGTTAAACTAGTGCAAGTGATGTTTGAAATGCTAGCCACTGCGTAAAACTAGTGCTAGTTGTTTGACATGCTAGTGTTTGATATGCTAGCCACTACGTAAAGCTAGTGCTAGTGACGTTTGACATGCTATTGTTAGACCTGCTATCCACAATGTAAAACTAGTGCTAGTGATGTTTGACAAGCTAATGTTTGACATGCTAGCCACTGCATAAAACTAGTCCTAGTAATGTTTGACATGATAATTTTTGACATGCTAGCCACTACATAAAAGTAATGCGAGTGATGTTTGACATGCTAGCCACTATGTAAAACTAGTGCCAGTGATGTTTGACATGCTAATGTTTGACTTACTAGCCGCTGCGTAAAACTAGTGCTAGTGATGTTTGACATGATAATGTGTTAGGAAGGTGTAGCAATGCTTGGATCCAAAATGCAAGAGACAGGAATCAGGATGAATGAATGACAGTGAGGCTTTATTGCTCCTCTAACAAAATGAAAAACAATCAATGAACTTGTTCGTAACAAAAATAACAAAACCTATTCTCACTTGAGCTTTCAAAAACACTTCAGACTTGGAACAATTATTTCTCCATGAAGCATAAACGACGCACTGACACTGAAGGAAGTGGGGACATTATAAAGGGGAGAGGAACTCAAGGGCGTGTGTGTGATTACTGAGGATCACCAGGTGCAGTGCATGAGGGAATTAAGGGGAGGTGTGTCAAGGTGGATGCAGACCAGCATGACAGGAAGAGCGAGTGATTACCAAAATAAAAGGGGAAGTGAACCTAAACCAACACCAAAACATGACATAAACTAAAATGTGACTTAAAGGTGAAGTAAGTAGTTTATAGTGCCATCTAGAGGAGAGGCTGACATTTACAACAAAGAACTGCTCCTCTGCTCACCCCCTCCCTTCCCTGAGCGATACGGTATCCTCAGCTGATCAAATGTCGTCCTCGTCGTCTTTCTCCGTGTCAGCAGATGAGGTTTGTGAGGGAGAGGGCGAGCTACCGCGGCCGTAGCAGACGAAGCGGAGAGAGAGGAGGCGGGACTTCTGCTACAAGTAAAGAGACGCTTGATTTATTCTCTTGCGTTTGTCCTTACAGGCTCCGGTAGAAACATGGCGTCTCGCTGCTAACAGTGGCTATGCAACCACGGCCCGCGACCATGTTATTTAACATGACTTTTTGAAACACTACAAAAATGAAACAAAAACTATTATACAGCTACTAGACAATGCAGGAGCACATAATATGTATAAAAAAGTGGATTTTGGGTCATATAAACCCATAAATACTACACATTGTCCCTTTAAAGCATAAACTAAAACACTGTGACATTTGACATGCTAATGTTTGACCTGCTAGCCACTGCGTAAAACTACGTGTATAAAAAACCCAGAGAACTATAGATGGTTCACGGGTGTTTTGAAGGAGGACATGAGGGACAGTTGGTGTAACAGAGGACGACACAACGGATAAGACGACTGAAACACACAATGTTAAGGCTCAGATTATTTAAGTTGTGGTTAGTAGAGTTAGCAATAAGGCTTTTGTTAGCCTGTTCAAATGAACGTAGAATCAATGTGAGTCCTTAAAAGGACAGCTGTGTGAACCTGTGTGTGTGACGAGCAGCCATGTATGACCGCTCTGTAAATCTGAAGGACGCAGTGAAACGACGACGAAGCCTCGCTCGTATATCAGCGAGATGTCACAACTATAAATACTTTACTCTGCTCTGATTCCTCTCTCTCTCGTGGAGCTAAATAAGTATCTGGCTATAAGACGACATCATGTCATTTGGAGCACATGAATGTAAAGTGCTGCAGATAGACGATGACAGATCTGTTGGCCGCAGCTGGAAGATCACAATCTCCAGATATATAGACGCTTCCTGAAGCTGCAGAGAGCGAGAGACAAATAGAGAGAAATGACTGGGCTTAGAGAGTGGTTTTATCTTTATCTGCTCAGGTTTTCACCTGCATTAAAACCAGTTTCACTTCCTCAGAATAAGACACAGAATCTTCCTTTTATTCTGCTTTTGATTGAATACTTTTATTATAAGTGGATTAAAGTGTACATGAGGATGTTTAGAAGATGACAGGATGTTTGAAATCGGACATTTTTTATGACAGAAACTTCACAAACAGCCCTGTTCGTAACCTCTCGTAAAAACACAAACTGTTCCACATGTTTTGGTTTTGTTTGTTTAGCACATTCAATAAAATCAAAATTCCACACGGGAAAGAACATCTCGAAGCCGTGACCTTCTTGCTGTGAGGTCTTAACAGTCTTAACCCTGTGGTATACTCTTGTGTCAGGGTTCTGTTTTATCCCACTTCACCATCGTGTGGCAGTACAAGTCTAGGATGCATTTGTACCGGCTACTACACCTCCCTCGGTTCGAGGTTTGCCTCGGTCGAGGCTCGGACGACTATCCTTGGCGCCTTCTTCTGTTGTCAAAATGTTGTCATTTTGCGCACTTAGGGCCTGATTTACTAAAGCTTTGCGCGTGCAAAAACGTGTGCAAACTGGATTGCACACTAGACTTGCGGTTATTTATAGTTATATATATTTGTAAATCAGGAAATTACGCTTTTCGAGAGCATGTTCAACTACACGTTCACAGATGACGCACATTCATTTCTTATTTGGTATATCTGAATAAATTAAATATAGATATCCAGGGGAGAAATGCGTGTTTGTACTGGTATGGACTTACCTTGGTCTGCAGTTTGAGGTTCAAGGAGGGGTCGTATCTATGTTCCCCGGTTAAGACCGGAGGAACGGGGAACCCCGCTTTACCTTAACGGGTCCAGCTCTAACCTGGTCTACTCTCGGTGCAAGGCGAACCGCAGGCGGCACAGTGCGCACAAGTCACCAAAACCTCACAGGCAGGTTATCCTAACTCTAACCCTTCCAGTTCCAGGCACATTTAAATGCAATAAATAATCACAACAATCACTATTTGATGTAACTATCTGAATCAGCTATAGATATATCATCTATATCGATTGTCCCGTCGCCTCTGACGTCAGATCAAAGGCTGTTGGCACGCGTAATGGAAACTCAGCCTGACTGAATGAACACAGATGAAACCAGGGACGGACTGAGACTAAAAAGCCGTTGTGATGATCCGCTTTATTTATTTATTTACTTATTGACAAAAAAGTCACACATCCATTAGATCCATAGAAACAGCAGAACTCGCTCCCTGGCAGCTGTCAGTGAGCTGCAGGTGAGTCAGGAGGAGAGCGCAGCACCTTTTTTTATTTTTTTTTCGGCAACATCCATTGTCCATATTTTTCTTTGTTTGATACGTCAGGTAATGATGGAGCTGTCCAAAATACCGATGCAGGATTATAATAATAATAATAATAATATAAAAAGGTCCTATGGACCTGGGGAACAATATGTCATAATATAACATATTGGTCCCCATGACATATATGCCTCGATCCCAGTTATCTGCTCATCGCAGAACGTCACTTGCTGTTCAGTGGCTTCAAATTTAATTCTGCGCTTCCGTTGAGTCTGCTCTTTCTCCATGTGGACAACTCTTGACTCGCGCAAAATCCTCATTTAAATAGGGTGGTCTTAACCACTTCTGCGCCTGTAGTCAATTGCGGCCGCAATCTTAGTAGTTCACCCGCAAAACGTAATCCAGTAGCGGGCGCAGTCTTTCTGCTCGCGCAAGCAATTTAGCGCTCGCTATTTGGAATCTTAGTAAATCAGGCCCTTAAAGTAGACATAGACCAGAAGATAAGATAAGAAGTCCTTTATTCTTCCCGCAGTGGGGAAATTTCCAGTGTTACAGCAGCAAGACAATAAAGATAAGGATAATAAATAATAAACATGCATTACCAAAAAGAAATAGAATATATAAAGTACAATATATGAGATATTAACACTGACTATAAAAATAGGTTTAAAAATAGAATGTAGAATGTACATTATAACCGGTCTGCAGAATATACACAGTATGCACATGGTATTTACAGTGTAAGGAAACAAGGTTGATCTATTAAATAAGGATATGGATATTGCACTGATGAGAAAACTACAGTATAAAACATTTGACAGTATGAAAAATGACAATATATTGCACTTAAAAAAAATGTACATTATGAAAAAATATATACAGTATATTACACCAATGAAAATTAACAGTATATTGCACATGGAGAGCGAAGTTCCACTTTACGCTGTTTTTTGGTGTGTATCTGCGACATTACCACGTAATGCGAGATCTCTGAAAAAACCAGGTCCGGTTACGTAAACAGCCGTTTTCCTGAACAGCAGATCCTCCTGCTCCGGGCACATCCGGTTGCGTACATTGAACCGCAGAAGAAGAATAACGTCCGTTGTGGAGGTGTTTCACGAGCGACAGTGTCTTCTGACTCCGGGTCAAAGTCATAAAAGGGACTGCGGCGGGGAGTTGTGAAGAAGCTATTTTTAAACATTGTTAAAACAATGTTTTGATAATGAGGAGCAGTGCATCCACCATTCCAGAGGGGGGAGCTATGCTTCTGAGAGCTAGTGTGGTAATTATGTCACTTCCGGGTATTGGCCAATCACAAGACAGTTGGGAAGGCTCTACGCTGGCTGGCCAATCACAACACACTCTGTCTTCTGGGTGTGAGATTTATGTCTGAAATATCGCGGCTGAGGACAGCGTTAGTAAGGAGAGATTTCTATCGGCTCGTTTACAGCAACTAGGAGGTTTTTGACCATAAAAACAAGTTAATGTATGTAAGTAGAACATTTGCAACAAATATTCTTCTGCCACTGATGTCCAGAGCCCTGTGGTCTCTGAGTGTGTTTCCTGGTTTGTTTTCAGGCATTTTTGGTTCATTGAACAGTTAAAAATTATGTTTAATTATTGAGTTTTGTGCCTCTGTGTCTGGCATTTGCAGAAAACATCAGTCTTGTTATCAGGTAGAAATAAATAAACTGTGGAAATAAAAGTTTACAGAAGTGAAGTAGTGAGACAGTGACGAGCCGATGAGTGGACGAGATTAGCATCAGCCTCGCAGACAAAAACAAACCACGGGAGCTAACGAGCCAAAGCTGCTGCTGCTCGTCACCGTGGTAACCGTGTCTTCAGCCTACAGGTCCATCATATATGAAGAATCTCACAGCTCTGCTGCAGATCAGGAGGGAAAAGTTTTCTCCCCCCGTTGAAACACACACACACACATCAGAGAGGAATCAGTGTAACCAGGCTGTCCCCATGGCAACATCCCAGGGTTTTACAGCCAGGACGGGGACCGAGGACGAGCACGAGGACGAGGACGAGGACGGGGGGATGGAGATTCAACCTTGTCCTTCGTCCTCTCTCGTGACGACGTTTGAGTGAATTTAAAGCTCGAGGACTTTTTTCGAGAAATTTATAATTTTATTATTTGTCGTATTTACGTCATACTTGAATGAATCAGACACAAAGGTGGACGCAGAGTTTCTCTGCTCAAGTGTCTGAAGTGTTTAAAATGATTTATTTACTTATCTACTACCTCTTTTATTTGAGACGTCAATCTCATTTGACCTCTCGTAACTTGTTATAACTTCATATTTTTCTAGCTTTTTAAATGTTTCTGTACAAAAGCTGCTTCGTAGATGAAACTGACTCAGTTTATCGGTTGCTTTTCTTTGAGTGATTGTTAATCTTTTTCAATTTTTCCTTTTGAGTTCATGCAAAAATTAAAATGTGTGCAAATTCTCAGAATAAAAAGCAAAGTTTCTTCTAAATCATAAAAAAAAAAGAAGATAATATTATAGCAACTTTTTTAATGCTAAGTCATACTTTCCTGAGCCTTGATATGAAACTCATTTGTCATGGGGGGAAAATGTGGTTATCAAATGTAAAAAGCATCAGTTTTGTCAGGTGATTTTCTGTGCCTTTCTTTTCTTTCTTTTTTTTAGAAATTGTTTGAAATATGTAGTTGTGGTGCACTGCTGCCCCCACATGATCACCACAGTGAACTGCAGCTTGTATCGTCAGAACTGTTTTCAGTTAAAAGTCTGATCTTACTCAGATTTAAGGTCTGATCTTAGTCAGACTAAAGACCTTAGCCAGACTCTTAGTCAGACTAGTCTTAGTCAGAACAAAGGTCTGATCTTAGACTAATCTGAGTCAGACTGAAGGCCTTAGCCAGACTAAAGACCTTTAGTGTGATCTTAGTCAGACTAAATACCTGAGCCAGACTAAAGACCTTTAGTCTGATCTTAGTTAGACTAAAAGTCTGATTTTAGTCAGACTAATCTTAGTCAAAATAAAGTTTTGATTTTAGACTAATCTGAGTCAGACTGAAGGCCTTAGCCAGACTAAAGACCTTTAGTGTGATCTTAGTCAGACTAAATACCTGAGCCAGACTAAAGACCTTTAGTCTGATCTTAGTTAGACTAAAAGTCTGATTTTAGTCAGACTAATCTTAGTCAGAATAAAGTTTTGATTTTAGACTAATCTGAGTCAGACTGAAGGCCTTAGCCAGACTAAAGACCTTTAGTGTGATCTTAGTGAGACTAAAGACCTGAGCCAGACTAAAGACCTTTAGTCTGATCTTAGTTAGACTAAAGGTCTGATCTTAGTCAGACTAAAGGTCTGATCTTAGTCAGACTAAAAGTCTGATTTTAGTCAGACTAAAAGTCTGATTTTAGTCAGTCTAAAAGTCTGATTTTAGTCAGACTAAAAGTCTGATTTTAGTCAGACTAATCTTAGTCAGAATAAAGGTCTGATTTTAGACTAATCTGAGTCAGACTAAAGACCTGAGCCAGACTAAAGACCTGAGCCAGACTAAAGACCTTTAGTCTGATCGAAGTCAGACTAAAAGTCTGATCTTAGTCAGACTAAAGGCCTTTAGTTTAGCAATGGGTGCAAGTTACTGTATTTTAAAACAGAAATAACGTACATTTCTCATGAAAGTACGCCGCCTTTCGCCCTATGTCGGCTGGGATTAGCACCAGCGACCCTTGTGCCATTTGTGTGGAGGATAAATCGGTTTAAGATGAGTGAACTTGTTTCAAATGTGGCTGTACTTGATCTACCATGGAGGATCCACCTGGTAATATCCCAGAATTCTTCCAACTAGTTTACCAGCCACTATAAAAATCTGAAGAAGAGGAATGGTTTTCCTCTCGAAACATGTCCATTTCATGACAACAAATCTTTAATAAAACGATGACAAAACCAAAGTAGAACTCACTGAAAGACGCGATGACCGAATTCGGAGAATAATAATTGGATTTTTCAACTTTCACAGCCACACAAATACACTTTCACCAGGGTTTCCAATGACTCGATCCAGGAAGTGGTTTCTCCTGAAGCCACAACAAGCTTTTTCCCCTTCTGATGAACAAGTGTAAACTGAAGCTGATCCGAGGATTAAAACCAGATCTGCTCACAGAGAGGAGACTTTATTTGACTTCACCGCAGCAGCGATGATTAATCTGTAAAGTGCTAAAAGCTGTCCTGTCTTCACCGCTTTGAGATTCACTTGTGTTGACATCCTCATGAAGGGAAAGTGAATATCACCTTTTTTAGTTCTGGCACATGTTGAAAATCCATTTTCCTTAAACTCAGAGAAAAACTGCCATCTGGACGCGAAACAATCACATTATCGCTGGTGAAGAAAGACGAAGTGGAGAACTGGAGCCCAGTCTGACTTCAGGAATCCCCTTCAAACGTTGAGAACCAGTGTTTGTGGTTCCCGCTTTATTGTCGTCCTTGGTCGCCACGGACAACAGTCACATCCTGTGCAGTTTCAGTACAGAAACTCTGACACTTCAAGAACTTTCCCGATACGATCTTTTCCTTTTTCCTTCTTAAAAGGTTTTCCGTAAACTCAGCATCGTTTCAAGAAAAGTCTGAATCCACGCGAAACGCCCCCACAATCACTCTGAAGGCTGTTGTACATATGCCATTTTCTTACTCTGTGAATTTTAAATTGACTACTCTTTTTTAACTTTAACTTAACTTTACATTTTTGACCAATAATTTAACGTCCACTTGTCCTGATGGAAAACCAGCATAGTTTGCAAACTGGTCAATGCTAGTTTATGCTGGTTTAGCTGATAGACCATACTGGTCAATGCTGGTTTAGCTAGTAGACCATATGGGTCTTTGCTTATTTATGCTGGTTTAGCTGATAGACCATACTGGTCAATGCTGGTTTAGCTAGTAGACCATATGGGTCTTTGCTTATTTATGCTGGTTTGGTGCTGGTTTAGCTGGTAGACCATACAGGTCTTTGCTAGTTGACACTGGTTTAGCTAATAGACCATACGAGTATTTGCTAGTTGATGCTGGTTTAACTGGTAGACCATACGGATCAACGGATAGTTGATGCTGGTTTGCTTTGCTACTAAAGACTTGTTAGTCTTTTTATTCTGAGACACTCGTTCTGAGGCAAAGTTTAAGGTCATTCATCAGATTTATCAGAGGGTTTTTCTTTAATGTTAAAAACACTACAGATTGAGTCCGTGAGGCTTTTATTTCTCAGTTCTTTTTCATTAAGCCCTCATTTAGAAGAGTTCTCTTTCTGTTTTGATGATTTCTTTAATTTGACAGCACGTGTTTAACCCCTGTGTCTACTGCAAAAGACGGAATAAAAACACAGCTAAGTGGCAACTTAAAACTGTGACGTGCTGAAAACAAAAGTCAACCGTTTGAGTTTATGCAGTTTATTAAAGAAAATGATGACTGACAAACAGTAAGACATAATAAAATGATGATGTGATGAAAATTACGGATCCAAACTTTTTAATTTATCAATTATAACCACATCCTGGAAGTGATATTAACAAAATAAATCAGGAATATAAACTCAATTTCGGGTTATTTTTTGCTCATCTCCTTTAAAGGTCTGGTCTGGAGCAATTTATCATTTTATTATTTTATTTATTATATGATTTATTGTGGATTTTGATTAAGTTTTAGCTGTTTTCCCAACTCTGTAAAGTGACCTTCAGTACTTTAAAAACAGCTATAAATCCCAATTATTGAGATTATTATGATTCATATTGTTCGTAAATTGTAACTAATTCCATGGAGGGAAAAGTCTAAAGGACATATATGTTTCCACAGTTCTTCAGTGGTCAGAAAATTAAATTTCCAGATTTGGCTTCAGGAGTGTTTGAGTGACAGGAGGAAAGATCAGAGGTTAGAATCTCCCAGTGGAAAGATTGTAATCGCAAAATCAAAGGCCTGTGATTTAGCTTTCTGGACAAAAAGCAGCAGCAGAAACAGCAGCAGCAGGCGGCGACACGGTAATGTCCAACATTTGCGTGAAGCTTTTCTGGCGAGTGTTTTCTCTGTGATGGAAGCAAAATGCCAATCCGACGTTCCGACTCTCTCTCTCTCTCAAACCATTGCTTTGTGCATCGCTGCGGTTACTGCTGAATGTCAACATGAGAAAGGGCACATCGTGGGAAAGTACGAGCAACAGAAATGACTTTCACTTTGTGTCCATAAAATCATGTTTAACTGGGTAAAATGGGTTTTCTCAACATCAAACGTCTACACCAAACTCCATAGAGAAAATCAGCGTTTTTTAACTCAGAAGCTGCTGGTCTGCTGCTGCCTCGTGTGGTCGTTTTGTGCCACTGAGATTAATCTGAGTGAATAATATTTAACACATAATTAACAAAATAACACATTTGAACGTATAAATGGAGGCAGCAGTGGACGCACAACTGCTGTGTGCTGTGATGTAAAATCACTGGTTTTCTCTATGGAGTTTGGTGTGGGGAGGGAAAATGGTCTACGGAACAACTACACACTTCATTTTCCAGTTAAGGTCTACACAAACCTACAGTGGGGGTTTGATGTCTATAGGAAGATAAATGAATAATAAATATAAAATTAAAAAAAACTGTTTTCAATTGATTTAAATATAATCTAGATTAGGGAAATTCAATGTGTGTGTGTGTGTGTGTGTGTGTGTGTGTGTGTGTGTGTGTATATATGTATATAAGTGTGTGTATGTGTAGATATGTATGTATATATAATGTGTGTAAATATATGTATCAGTATATATGTGTATATATGTACAGTATATATACATATACATCCAATTAAAGCAGGGTCTCTTGACAGTGTTATATAAAGTAGAAGTCGTAGAAGATCATACTGGACTAATTTCACCATGAATTTCGCTCTTAATCTGATTTATTCCATCAGGGGAAAGAAACGGGAATATTTCTTTCTAATGCACTTTATCTGTTCCCGTGTGTCTCAAAAGTCATTATTTGAACTCACTTGTGGATTCTCTCTCTCTCTTCTATCTTTTTTAAAGGTATTATTGCAGTATTTTTTCACACATTGTGTGTGTGTGTGTGGGTTCTTCCCACCAAATACAACCTTTTACTGTGGTTTCCCTCCACCCATTCACCCCTCTGCATGCTGCATGACCCCCCTCAACACATGGAGTCAGTAGCCCACGTTATGAACACTTGCCCATCACTTAAATGACTGTATATTGCCAGACATGACAGACTTGTGGACCTCATTGCTGCACAGATTCCCTGTGTGGCTGATGAAAAGCTCTATAAACACACTACTGTACAGTCTGATTGGTTTTACTCACCTGCAAACACTTTTGTAGGAATTTCAAATACACCAGATATTGTTGTCATATCTCAGCATTCCAGAGCAGTTAGGCTATTTGAAGTAGCATGTGCATTTGATCTGTTTATGGAGGACTCTTACCTTTCCAAGACTGTAAAATATCAATCGTTAATATCCACCATTGAAAACCTTGGCTACAGATGGCAGCTTATTGTGCTGGTGTTTGGTTGTCTAGGGCATGTACACAGGCTGGTGATCCAGGGGCTTTGCATTGGGGCGCTATTTAAAACAAGAGCCAAACAGTTGGTAAAGTACTGCTCAATTTCAGCCATTATCGGAAGCATGTTTATTTGGAAAAGGAGATGTTTTCTGTACCCATGAAATTGTGTCATACATAACAATGTGCTGATTTGTTTTAATCAGTTTGATCATTCAAAATATTTGACTCCTAATGAAAATTTACTTTAATACTTTAATGAATAAAGTATCTAAAATGTGTGTGTGTGTGTGTGGAGCAGGAGGTCACGACTGCAGATTTTGAGCTCAGACGAGACAGAAGAGTTAAAAAATATGAGATTATTGATTAAATAACTAAATAAATGTTGTACTGTGTCCTGGACCCATATTTACAGCTCGTCCTTTGACCTTTGCTGACCTCATCTTCCCTATCATGGTTTCTTCCTCCTGATAAACTCACGTTTGTATCTGCGATTAATGAAGAGACTGGAAAACTAAATAATCTGGAAAATGACAGACCTAAAGGCAGCATCTTGTTTAAAAAAAAAAACATTGATAATTTGAAAGAAATACTTTCTACAAAGTGTAAAAACCAGACTCATCCAGACTGTGCCTCTACTGCCACCATGAGGTGACACTTGAGGCTTACAGTTGAAAATCCTGTATATAACATGACATTTTAACTTGAAAAAATACAAATAAATACTAATACTAACATAGAGTTGTGGTTGTAGTGTGTGAACATTTCTTGGTTTGGGGAAACAACATTTTTTTTTTTTCAATAATTTAAGCAATAAAATAATTAACAGATCCATTGATTTGTTAAAACAGTAAGCTGCAGTTTTTCTTCTTTAAAAGGTATTCTGAAAACAGAATATTAATGAATAATAATCCCTACTTCTGTGTCACTTTACTCAGATTTTAAGCCCAGTGTGTAACTTTTAGTTTGATTTATTGGCAGAAAATGAAAATTCAGAGTGTATAATCCCATAAATAACGTGATTAATCTTCATTGGATTAGACTAAGTGTCTAATTAGTACTTATAGGAAAAGTCCTTGCTTCCCTTTCTGCACTGGAAAATTAAGTTTCCCCCCACACCAAACTCGAAAATCAACAATTCCACATCACAGCACACAGCAGCTGCTGACCCACTGCGTCCTCCATTAGTAACTTAAAATATGTTATTATGTGACTTCGGCATTAAAAATCCTTCCTTCAGGTTGACCTCAGTGACACAAAACAACCACACGAGGCAGCAGCAGACCACCAGCTACTGTTTCCCCATGAGCTAAAAACAATGATTTCCTCTATGGAGTTTGGTGTGAGAACAAAAGTTTACAAAAACAGAAACCGGAAAAGATAAATTTGTCTTTTCTGGTATTTGAAGGCCACCATAGTTCCCTAATGAGGTCATAAACAGGAGAAGATCTTTATACACTAAACTGATAACGTCTCATGGGATAACGGTTCCTGAACATTTCCTGGTTTCTTTGTTACATGGAGCTTGTGGACAAAAACATTTGAGAACATAATTTCCTGGAGCAAAAAAACAAAAACAGATAAATTACATCATGACGTCTCTTTTAAAAAGAACCAGACTTGTTTCCTCTTTATCGAATTTATTAACTTGTATTCAGACACTCAAAACTGATCAGCCCATCACTAGTAATGCTGTTTTCTGTCTTTTTGCTTTACATTATTAAAATTCATTGAGCTGCAGGAGAGACCACCACGGTCAGGTTAATGATGCTACCTGTGTGTAACAGCCGTAAGGTTAGCGAGTCCAGTACAGTCTGTCATAGAAAATCCACTGGGCGGTCGTCATCACTTTAAAACATCATGATCAACACTGTGCAATGCAATAAAAGTTCCTTTCAAACATGACCATGGACCGATTTGGGGAGAAAAAAGTAACGACAGTAACCACGGAAGAGATTTTTGTTAACACTACAGATTAAAAAATAATAAGAAAAACCCACCATTGTTTCAAAAATTAGAGCCCGTTTGTGAAAAAAGGTCTTAAATAAAAACCAAAGCTCAAACTCGTGTGTGTTGAACTGTACAATTGTTCGGAATCTCTGTGTAAATTTTTACATGATGAGTTTGCATGAGCGAGCTGTGCTAACGACGATATTGCACCCCAGAATCGTCCGATTTTCTGTTTGTGTGCAAAAGCCAAATAAATTCACATCATCTGAGGCGACGCAGGTCGACAACTGGCTTTTTAAAACGAACAAAAACACATGTTTTTAACTTGGGATGAACCGATACCACAATCGCCAGAACCGAGTGTGGTAATCACTGGGTCAGATTCACTATGCACAAACTGTAAAAAAAATGTAAAATAAAAACCAAACGCAGCATTTTTTAGGCGAATCATGTTGAAGAATATGTGTCAACACAGTTGGAGAATTATGTCTTTGAAATGAGCATAAATCTGTCGTCAACAGGTCTTAACTTACAGTATTGGACTGATATCTGTGTCAGTACATTAACTCGGCACTCGAGATGAGGCGATGCCACACTCGGTCCGATATTGCGATGTACGTCACACAAAAATGGACGTGGCTTCACTCCGCCCCTTCAGACGTCACGTTTGTGAGAACAACATCGAGCCTTAGATTAACAGATTATTAAACATTTTGTTTAATTCTGAAGGTTTAGATCTCGTCTTGGTTGGTTGCGATAATTAATTTGGGATTAGTGTGACAAAAAGAAAAAAAGTTGTCGACGTCATCTGAGAGAGGCGGTCCTTAATGCATTCCTGAGGCTGGATTGCGTTCAAGCGGCCCGAGGCCTGTGGGACAACATGGGTTGTTGACGTTCGTTGAAACGACCTCCTAGCACAGCTCCGGCGGTCGGATCAGATGTAAAAAGCGTGAGTTACAGGATCTTGTCACACCAGTTTTCCAGGTTTTAGCTTGAAGGCGCTGGTTCCTCAGGTTCCTCAGGTTCCCACGCTCCTCCTGCGTACAAGCTCTACAGATGTAGACTGTTTGTTTCTTCTTTTTCTTTACAGTAAACGACAAGGAACATATCAGATTGGTTGATGTATATCATCATCGAGGCTAATTCACCTCCATCATCGTCTAAATTTTTGTGCAAATCCACTGCATTCTTTTCACAAACTTGGCTGCAGATGTTTCCTCTGGAGGCACGAGCGAACAACTTGGGTTTTCTTGGTGATTGCGAGCAAAAAACTAAATGTTTTCTTCCATTCAGAAGTGACGAAATGAAGCTACAGGAAAACAAACAACAGGCTTCTCACTCTCTCACGCGTCGTGGGTTAGCTCGTCTTCCAACTTATTACGTAACAAAAACGACGTGTTTTTTTTTCTCGTTTAGGAGTTGTAGTGATTCATGCATCCATTATACTGATATACACTTCTCTAAAAAAAAAAAAAAAAAAGAAGTTAAAAACAAACAAACAGAAGAACATAAAAAAAATTAAAAAAAAGTATTAGAAACGCAGCTCTACAGAGTCTTTTTTTTTTAGCTAAACCGAGGGAGTGAGAGGATGAGGAGGGGTCAGGTCAGGTGACGTCAGAGAGTCGAGGAGCCCGATGTCCAGAGGGAGGAGATAGTGGAGGGTGTGTGTGTGTGTGTGGACGATGAGCAGGAGGGGCTGGGTTAGTTACTGCAGCAGGGGCGGCTGGTGGGCTGAGCCGTTTCCGTCAGGTCCACTCCTCTGTTGCGTCCGGTGCTTGCCCCAGCAGCCTGAGGCTCGTTCTTGGGAAGTTTCTTTGCTGCAACGACACACGGGAAAGCGGGAAAATTATGATATTTTTAAACCAAAAGAAAACCACACCATACGTCCATTTGTGACTAGCTCTGGGTTAACGGCGTTAACGGCGTCAACCTTAGCGAACGACACGTTTCCATGACGTTTGACGTCATGTTTACGTGCCGCGGCACCGGAGTCCAGGCACCGTTTACCAGTTAGCTCCTTTCGCGCGCCTACAGCACAACAATTGTAACAATCGGGAGTCGCGAAAACATGACGCCACATGGTGTCTTTTTCTGGTCAGTCGTCATGGAAACGCGCCATGCGTTAATGTGCGTTAACGTTGATGCTGTTAACCGTGTTAACGTGCCCAGCACTACTTTATGACCTAATACATCACAAGCAGGTTTAAAGCCACAATATGTGTTTTTGTCTTGTCATTTTTCCTACCACTTTACAGCTCCAGCTCGACTCTACTCGCGATTTGGTATAATTTTCCATCCCTATAGCTCCTCCTCAATGTGGGCGGAGTCATCACAGCACGGCTGCATGAAACTGCCGCGACGTGGTTTTCAACTGGTGACTTGTAAAGCAGTAGTTTTTCGGTGTAAAACTGAATCATTAGAATCAGTTGATTAAAAAGATTTGTTCACTGGACTGAAATACGGCTTAACGGGTTGTCGCTCAATACACCAGACTCCTGTGTTAAATGTTGGAATGGATTTTCAAGTCATTTTTAACTGAAACATCAGATAAACTTGTTCTATTGACTGATAAATTAGTTTAGTTGCAGCCTCACTTACCAATGGCCATGAAGATCTCGTTGACGTTCATCGAGGTCTTCGCCGACGTCTCCATGAAGAGCAAGCTGTTGTCGTCAGCGTACGACTGAGCGTCCTGAAGGAAACGCGAGAAAGACAAGCCACGCGGCGTCAATTCACACACAGTAGTTTCACTCATTTCTCAAAACATCATGAAACACGGATGAGGCAAAGCTCCACAAATCAGTCCAAGAACGATGTCTGTGTTCGTTGTTTACGTTACTCAGTAAAAAAAAAAAAAAAAAACTGTGTCAAAGAGGACAAACCTGGAAGTCCAGCGCTCTCTTGTTTGCCAGATCGGCCTTGTTCCCAGCCAGAGCTATTACAATATTTGGACTGGCTTGTCTCTGAAGCTCTTTAACCCAATTCTTTGCCCGAACAAATGACTCCTGGCAAAAAACACAGACAGACAGTGAGTGAGTGAGTGGGTGAGATGGAGATACAGAGATAGGGAGAGTTTCATGTGATGGAAAGATGAAGGTCAAGAGGAGCAACATTTGATGAAATATGCATCCACAGCTGAAGCTGTGTTAATACTTTATGTGGAAATTTGGCAGAAAACGGATCATTAGTGAAGAACAAGACTAAACCAATCAATCTGTGAGTGTTTGTATAGATGAACCAATCATCACAGTATCTGCAGAAGAACAATGTGTTACCGAGTCATGACTCATTCGTTGACTTGGCAAAGACACCAAAACAAGCTTCTGCTTTTTTGGCTTCACTCAACACTCAACAGTCACAGACTGTCACCTCGACTCACCTCATTTGTTATGTCGTAGACCACGATGGCCGCCTGGGCACCTCTGTAGTACATGGGGGCCAGACTGTGGTAACGCTCCTGACCAGCTGTGTCCCAGATTTCAAACTTGACTGTTGTGTCGTCCAAACATACCGTCTGAGTCAGGAAGGCAGCTGCGGGGGCACAAAGAGGAGCCGGTGACAAATGGGTCTGAAGAGCTGCACACAGTGTTCCGCTGTCAGGTGATAATTTAAGACCATGCGTGACGACACACACACACACACACACATTTGGCTGCATCATGTCGGGGGGGAAGTAACATAAAATGGAGTCCTGGTAATATCAAACAGGTTTTATGTGGGGCAATCAGGCGATACACAAAAAAGTGGAAAACTGAGTTTTTTCTCTTTTTTTATATAAGGAGGTTCCACTGTGTAGGAATTAGCGACATCTAATGGTGAGACTCTTTGGGAAATCTCTTTCCCAATGCGTCAGGGAACAACAGTGGCCTTCTAGGGATGAGCATTTATGGCAAAAATGCAATTTAAATATTCTAAACTCCAGAACATAAAGTAATGCAGGGTTCAAAGTGAGCAGCTCATGAGATGCATTCAAGAAACCTGGTAAAATTCTAGGGCTTCAAAGTCAAAGTCGACTGGTCGACTAATTGGTCGACACGCTGTGGCTCGACCAAAATTGTGATTGGTCGACTAAATTTTTTTATTTACATTTTTTTTTTTTAAGGTGAATTTCATTAGGAGGAAAGTACCAAGTCTAATAGGGGTGTTTTACAGCACCCGTGCTTCACAGGTAACAGCCTGTCTTCAGAGCACACCCCCTTGTTTTCCACTATTTTGGTTTAGTCCAGCCCAGTGGGTTATTAGCGACGTGAATTTTAAACTTTTCATGTTAGACTACAGTCAGTCCTGCTGTCACATCCATGTCAAAGACATCATCAGTGTGGCAGCATTTTTCAATAGTAGATGACGGTAAAAAAGTGGAATGCAAACTTTGCAAGCATCAGTTTGCTTTTCACAGCTCTACTACAAACATGACATATCATTTAAAAACGCTAAGCTAAGGTTGCTCCGTCCGTTTTGAGTATGAACATCAGAATTATTGGGATATTTCAATGTTTTAGTCTAATAATCGTTGATTGGTTTTAGAACTGCAGAAGCACCTGCTCGTAACAGCAGCAGCGTCCCGCGGTCTATTTGTGTTTCAGCCGCGAAGCTGCGATGCGCTGTTCAGTCTTGCTCTGTATTCCTCAACAGTTATTGTGCTGATATTACTAGTTATTTTCAGATATCACGGGCTATGGTATTGCGCAGATGAACGTAATGCAAAACGCTTTCACAGCCGTCAGACTGTTGAACTCCAGCCGCGGCTGCGGGTCTTTTCAAATTAAGAGCCGCAGCCGCAAAGGTACTTTGCGGGTGTGGCTCTTTTAAAAATAAAATAAAAGTACCCCACGTCGATTAGTCGATTTTTGGTCGAAATGTTAGGGCTTTAGTCGACCAAGAGTTTCTTTGGTTGATTACAGCCCTAAAATTCACTTCTGCAAAAGACACATGAAGTCCACGATCTGAATGTTTGTGAAGTAAAGAGATGTGTTTTTATAAATGCAGTAATCGATTTGTTTTGTTTTGTACCTTTTAATTAAATCAAGCTCTATGATTTTTCAGCTTCTTAAATGTGAATATTTTCTGGTTTCTTTGCTTCAAAAATGTATTAAAATTATTCCTTAAGAGCTTTGCAAATATTTTCAACGGATCCTTGTTCAAGGTGATGCTGATTATTATGATGGTAAATTTCAAGTCATTCCGAGACACTTGTTTTTTGAAGAAAGTCACCTCACTGTCACAGTGCATCAGGGCAAATTGGATTTGTCACACTCAAAAACATATATTTTGATGTACAGACCATCAAAACAGGATTATTCAATCAAAATGTAGTTCAAACACCGTTAAAAACGGCTTCGAATGGCGCCGTTTGGTATTTTCAAGTGGATAACGTACATTTCTAAGAGAGTAGGTTCTGAAGCACTTATGTGCCAAATATGGTGCTTGTATCACCAAGTGAAAGATTGTTTCAGCAATCTGCCCCACTAATATGACAACGATCTAAACACCGCTATACCAATAAACACAGAGCTGATTGATTTCATCTGGATTGTGTGAACTCATTTGACCTCATTTAAACGCGACAAAAACATGTTTATATTTAAAGGTGACACCTTTACACCCGTCTAACATTGTATTAAACCAGATTTATCTCTTTAACTGTAGATTTTCACGTTCGTACAGGTGTGATTGCATTTTTCCTTCAGCGATCAGTGCTGCTGTCTGACATTTTCACCAAAGTAGAGGTGTTTTCCTTAATCCTCTCTCTGGCCTGAGGTGAGAAAAAAGAGTGGGATGTTTGGAATTCGATTGAATCATGCGTTTTTCTTGTCTGCTTACGCTACCAAAGAACCTAAAATTAGGGCAGATGCGAACTGACGCTGTGACCGCCAATGACGCTACGACTCATACCAGGACATTTTCTGGGAAATTACTTTCGAGAACTGCAGGGATAATTAAAGTCAGACGTGTTAACGCACACATTACACAACTACTGAATTTGCCACCGTGCTGTTTTTGCAGTCTTTAACATTTCCCTGCTGCTTTTATTTCATTTAATTCTGACTTCAGTTACAGTCATTTCTTTGGAGCTCTGTGATAATGATCTTAAAAAAATTCTGCTTGTGTGAGTGATAAATCACATGGCCAAATATGCTCTGTAATCAGGCCTGACTCTCCTCTCTTCTTCAGTATGTCCACTTTTTTCTTTTCTTTTCAGTCAGTAAAATGCGTATTTCCTCATTTTCCTGACAAAGTATTCACTCCTTCCCACCGCGCTTGTGGGGAATCATTAAAGCGGACCTAGACCGGAAGTTCCAATTAACGCTGTATTTTAGTGTGTATCTGCATCATTACCTTGTTAAAGAAGCCCTGAAGGTTCTAAACAAACAGTTCAGCCATTGCTGAGAACGCTGTGTTTTATTGTAATCTCGAGCTCAGCAAGATCTCTGAAAAAACCTGGTTACGTAAACAACGGTTCTCCGGAACAGCAGATCGTCCTGCTCCGGGCACTAGTCCAGGCACATCCGGGTGCGTACATTGAACCGCAGAAGAAGAATAACGTCCGTTGTGGAGGTGTTTCACGAGCGACAATGTCTTCTGACTCTGGGTCTGACTCCGGGTCAAAGTCATAAAAGGGACTGCGGCTGGGAGTCGTGAAGAAGCTATTTTTAAACATTGTTAAAACAATCTTTTGATAATGAGTAGCAGTGCATCCACCATTCCAGAGGGGGGAGCTGCGCTTCTGAGAGCAGGTGTGCTGAATATGTCACTTCCGGGTACTGGCCAATCACAAGACAGTTGGGAAGCCAGGGTGAGAGTTGAGCCTGAAATATCGCGGCTGGGGAACAGCGTCAGAAAAGAGGATTTCTATTGGCTCGTTTACAGCAACTAGGAGGTTTTTGACCATAAAACAAGTTAGTGTATGTAAGTAGACCTCCATAACTAACATATATGTGCAACAGGACCACTCTATGTGAGCTTTAAAGGGTCATGAACGTGCGACAATACGTACCTCCGATTGTGCTCTCCTGGAATTCGTGAAACTGTCCCTTGACGAAGCGAAGTACGAGACTGGACTTCCCCACCGCCGACTCTCCTAAAAGCACCAGTTTGAACTGACAGATCTTGTTGCCCGTGTTTGGCCCATTGGGCCGTGTGGCTCCGCCTCTACTTGCCATGTCACGCGGTCCACTCTCTTCCTCTTGGGACACTGACTGCAATGCTGCGGGAAAACTTCAGAAAAATACCTGTAAGGACACAAACAGAAAAGCAAAACTGTCAGTGAGATGATTTCGGTTCAAAAATAGAAATGTTTTAAACATATTTTGACATTTACTTCTCTCAAAGTATGAATCACTATGATTACAAGAAACAAAGCATTAAATTACCTACAGTTACAGTATATTAATTAGATTCAATTAGTTAGCTTAGCTTCTGGCTACACAGAGACTGAAACACGTATCATGTGACTTCAGTTAAATAAGATAAGTATGTTCTCTGTGGCACAGTGAGAATACAACATGTACAACAAACCATATTTAAACACTTAATATTAAAGATATTTGTCAGGAAATCACAAAAAAAGTAATAAAAAGTTTGATTTCGAGGAATTACACTGTAGCGTTGTCCTGCAGTTATTGCTATCCCAATATTTTCCTCTGAAATCGCACAGATAACGAAACGCAGAGTCAAGTCATCAAGAGTTTCACAAAATACGAGCTCCATTTAGTGTTTCCTTGGTTTGTTTGCCATAATAAAGAAGCTGAGCAAATAAGTGGAACAGGTATGACACAAACACACACTGGAGTTTGGCGGATGGTGAAAAGTCACCAAAAACACTGTGGAATCTTTCAGATCTACTGGAACAAAAGCCCTGGAAACTCTGTTGTTAATATAAAGTCTGATTAAACATTACAAAGAAAAGAGCATGAAAATATGCAATATTAAACAACAGCCAGCTCATGGCCAAGTGGAAAGGGAACTTGATTTGTACCCAAATGGTTGCTGGTTCAAGTACCCATACGGTACAAGGAAGCAAGGGCTTCAGCAAGTAATTGACTACTAACCAACTGCTAAATAAATCATCTGATATGATTGATAATAATTATCTAACCAGTAGTTCTTCAGCTTGAACACTGAGCATTATCATTATATATTATGTGTATATAGTAGTAGTAAATAGATTATTCACAGGTGGTAGATTTTTGTATTAAAATAGAATCAAAAACCAAACGAAACACTGCAAAATCAACATAAAATGCAGTTTATTTTGAAGTGTTTCTCAAGAGTTTTCCCAACTGTGATTATCGACTGTGGTTTCCATGGTAATTTAAACTAATACGCCAGGAATTTCACCATGGTTACACCAGGTTAACCAGTATACGAGTACCAGCCGAGGAACCTTGTGTACCACTGGTGCTACACGCACCACAGTTTGAGAACCATGGCAATAAATAACCTATGTGTATATTTATAATAAACCTTGTGTTTATCATAGTAACAGCTTATTTTAAAGCTTGTACGTATCATCGTAATAACTCATTTAAAGTTTCAATTAGACATACACACACACATATTTATATATAAATATATATAAAAAATTTTTTGTCATTTCCTATTAAGGACAAAACAATAAAACGTCTTAATCAGCCACAACTATTTGCTTACAACTCGGTCGATGTTGCGTTGCGACACACATTTACCCACGAATAACAAATAACGCGTTATGTTGTTGTTGTTGCTGACTGGCTTCGAATTAGCACTGTTAGCTTAGCAACAGCTAGCAGCAAAAACAAATCTCTTGTCCGCATTAACACACGAAACCCTAACCAGCGCCTCTTTTTTTTACTTCCAATGTAGACAAAAATGTACTCAGACTCATTCTCAAATACGTGGACGTGACATTGTATTTATTTATATGACGCTTTTAAGGAAAATCCCAACAACAACACAAGATGACACAGGTTTGGGTGTGTACAGCTACTGACAGCTACGGCTAACATTAGCTTCATGATGACGTTAATTCAGTGACCTGGTTGATCGATCGGTGTGGCTTAGACGGGGACATTTTACGCGTAATCTGTGATATCTGGTTATACGTGACGAATCGGGCAAGCTGTGTTGCTACATGCTACATGCTAGCGAGTTCGCCCCCCCACACCTTTCAGTTTCGGCCGCTTTAGCCGTAGCCGCATCGGGAGGAGCCCCTTGGCTGTAGCCGTTAGCCAGCGAGCTAACGCTAATATCACGACTTACCGGGCAGCGGGAGGAAGCTAGCGAGCCGTGAGAAGTGTTGTCTCCGGGACAATAATAACGGTGACACCCCAGTCGTGTATGTGTGTATGTGTGCACAGTTGCGACGTGTGTGTGTGTCCCAGTCAGCAGCTGTAAACGTAGGATCTCCTAAGATTCCGCGGTATCCCTCAGTCTGCCACTTCTTTCAACTTCCCTTTTCGCATCGTACGAACGATGATGACAGATCGTATGACTGGAACTGACAATCGGCCGACGACGACGTCGCGTCTTCTTCTTCTGTCGGGAGCTCAACGGCAACGTGCACATCATGCAGTCCCACTACTGCCATCTTTTGGTAGTGTTAGTTAGTGCCACCTACAACGGAGTACTGATAGTACACATTGAGTACTGTATAAAGATTTGTATTTCAGAAACAGTTTTTTTAAACATAATTTTCTCATTGTCTTGGAACAACAATAGGACCCCTTACTCGAAATCACTTAATTTTAAACCTATCAATGTATTGACGATACACATTTTCAGGCGCCATCTTTGTTTTGTGTGTTTACAGCTGGACCGCTTGACTGCTGTTGCACAGCAACGGAGAGGCAACAGTAGGACCAGTTCCAGCGTCCTCCTGTCCCCGGACTACTCAGTTAGTTTAACCTTTAAACTGCAATAACCTTTTATTCTTTTTTATGAATATCCCCCCTCCTCATATAAACAAAGTTTGGACTTACTTTTCCCTATTCTGCTGCTGCTTCTGTGCGTTAATTGAAGAATTAGCGCGATTGACGGTGAGACTCTCATGTTACGTCATACCGAGTAAGACAAGTTTTGTTTTAATTATCAAAACAAAATATATTTTATATGTATGTATATATATATATATATATACACACACACACACTTATTGTACACGTAGAACAACAACAGTCAGTCACCGCATGTGGAATGATGAAAGGATACATTTGTCGTGATGTCATCAATTTAGCATTCTAACATTCCAAAAAGTAAGCTAAGTAGCATACCTAGCCGACAGCAGGGCTAATAGACGAGCTAACGACATAGGCTAATAGTAAGCTTGCAATAACAGTTAGTTTCCCCCCAAAACAGAGTAGTGAGAAAATAACGTCCACACACACAGGAGTGAGACAGACAACTTCAACAATGGTGAGACAACTTTAACACAACATTAGCTGGCTAACGCTATGTTAGCTATCTAGTATGTCACGTATTTATGTTATTTTATGTTTTGATAGCAAACCGGAAAAAGAAAACCAGTGAGAGAAGGAGTTGAGACCTGCTTGATATGGAAAGAGGCAAGGGTGAGTAAAATTAGCTACATGTGGTTCTCAAAGACTGGGTCGGGGTCCGGGGACCGACAGGTGGGTCTAGCGGGATTTGTTTTTGGTCCCCAAATGATTTAGCAGAATTTTTCCAATCCCTTTACACTAGGGAGCGGGGGGAAACATTTGATAAAGTGAAATATTGCGATATTTTGCGTGGTGATAATATGTTACATTATACTTTTTGTGGATTAGCATTAAAAAAAACAATTAACATTTCAGTCCACTAGATGCCAAGTATTCACTCTCACTAGAGCAGTTGTATGAGTATATCACAAAATAAGATAAATGTGGTTCTCAAAGACTGGGTTGGGGACCCACAGGTGGGTCATGGGAGATTTGTTTTTGGTCCCAAAACGATTTATCAGAATCTTTTCAACCACATTATTTGATTTGGGCATGGGTCACTGGGGATAAAGGACTTTTTATTAGAAATATACTCTTTGTATTCCTTATTTAACATTTTCTGCAATATTTCCTGATTTACTTCACCGCTGTTACAAAGGGCTGGACAATCAATCATTTGAAATTAAAAGAAAAACAACACAATTGGCAAACCACAAAGGCTGTTCTGTTTTTTTTTAATTGTTCCATTCTACTTGGAAAAATGCAGTGTATAAATAATAACTTAAATGTTTTACACTTTCAAAATTTAACTGAAGCTGTAGGTATTTATTTAAAGATTTTAGCTTACCCTTCCCAGTCCCTTAATTTGTGAGTTTTTGGTTTTGTTCTGCATTGTTTTGACCACAATTACTTGAAAGAGTTTATTCCATGATTATTTTGATGGCTAAATCTTCTTACGGAACCACTAACAGCTTACTATTGAGCCCCAGGGGTCCCCAGACCCCCATTTAAGCACCACTTAAGTACTTAAATATAAGCGGATGTAAGTACAACACTTGAGAAAATGGTAACTCTCTCTAACAAGATGTGTTGACATTTTTACCCTTTCAGTCCGCCACACCACCGTTGATAAAGAAATACCGCAACCGACCCGAACCGGGAGCCATCAAAATTCACCCGGGCAAAGCAGATGATCCAGACGTTGCCAGTAGTCTTGTTCATGGCGTCAACACCATGACAAATTTTTCAGTCAGTATCCCACACTCACTCACTCACAATTAATTATTGGTCTTAAAACAATCATAATAAGGTATATGTTCTCTTTTAGATCAGTGCCATGACGTATTACTGTGCTAGGGGATGATGACAGTATAGATCTCAGTATAGATTAATCTAGCAACAAATTGGATTTATGTGTTTGATGCTGTGTTCCATTTGTATTCGGAACTTGGAGGTCACGGGGTGCACCAGGTTCCATCCAGGGAATACCCCCCAAACTCAGATTTCCAACTCGGAGACTCAAAGCAACCTCACAACCAAACCCTGAGTTAGGATACTTTGAGTATGACTGCATGTTTTATTATCATCTCGGAATCTACGTCAGGGTTTGTGTGTGGTTGCTCCGACATTCCACGTTGGAAATCTGAGGTGTGTTCAAGGAGCTACATGGAAATTCCAACCTCCAAGGGAACTGGAACGTTCCATTACTTGTGGTACTTCCTGGGATTTTAGTTTAAGACCTAAAGTAATTTAGCCGTTGGGCACTAGAACATGCTCTTGGTAAAATTCTTGACTTTTATGTAACAACAGGCCCAAAGCTTGGTAAATCCACCTAAAAAGACCATGTTCCAAAAGAGGTTGCAAGAAATTAATGAAGCGGTGTACCACTCCACCCGCTGTGGCAGCCATGTTGGCAGCCATGTTTGCTGCCATTTTGGCAGCCTGTCTTCTTAGCATTGGGGGCCTGCAGTGGCTGTTCATTTTCACTTGTATGTACTCATTGCTTCAGGTCATGTATGGAAGTAGAATTGGTTTAATTGCCAACCTCCGAGGGAACTGGAATGCACCATTACTTGTGGTACTTACTGGGATATTAGTTTAAGACCCAAAGTAATTTAGCTGTTGGGCACTAGAACATGCTCCAGGTAAAAGTCTTCACTTTTATGTTACCCCCCACCCCCAACAGGCCCAAAGCTTGGTAAATCCACCCAAAAAGACCGTGTTCCAAAAGAGGTTGCAAGAAATCAATGAAGCTGTGTACCACTCCACCCGCTGTGCACCTCTGGGCAGAACGGGCAATCGGACCTACGACGGTGACACCACCATACACGGCGTTAAAACAAAGAAAGGTAATGTATGTACGGGCATGTGTTTGGGAGTGAACAATACACAACCCTAGTTTCTATTTTGAGAAACTAGGGTTCTAATTTGAGTTTCTCAAATGACCTTGTTTTCCCAGATTACGAAGTCCGCGAGATTGTTTACCCTGCTAAAACAGTGGAGGACTTGGAGAAGGAGGCACTAGAGGGACACAAGCTTTATCTCTTTAGCCACAATTCCTTTTTTGTCGGTGAGAAGAAGAATGGGACACTTGAAAAAGCTTTTTACATTTACGTGTTCTTCTCGCCGCATTAAACCGTCTCATTTTTTGCTGCAGGGGAGCAGATCGATAGGAAATACGACACGAGTCACTTCATCAAAGACAGCACGTTTGGGATCTTCACGCCTCACTGTAAGGACGGCAGTAGCATCAGGAAAACTCTCAGCTGGCTCGAGGATACGTGAGTGGGAACAAATCTCAAGTTTTTTAATTTACATTACTAACTGTAACTGACCTACATATTATCTATTTTTTGGAAAAAGGGAAGAGATCGATTCAGAAACTGAAGCAATGGCTAAGCTGTAAGTTCAAATCATACTTAGTTCTAAACCAATCCTGTGATCCGATTGTATTTAACCAACAAATACTTGTATTAAACTGTTTGTGTTTTTCAAAGATATGCCTTGAACCTGTCACCGGATCATAACTTTGGAAAGGTTTTGCCATGGGATGCATTTGGTACGTCTCGCGGTATGTGAGTGATTTTTCTTGTTCGAGACAACATTTGTATGTCGTTTGCTTCTCGCACAGGTGTCGGAGAAATAATTCACAACACAGAACCGTGGGAGTTCGTCAGAGGTCCAGACCAGCGGCGCAGCATGGTCAACGCCTTACAGAATCACCTCAAAAGGCTCAATTTTCATAACTTCCCCTCCTTAGTGGAGGCCTTCAAGTATTATGACAAGGTACGACCTAACTCATCAATCAGCTTCGTGTGACTATGATTTACACAACCGATGACTTCTCACCTGCAGCTAATGCTAGAGCAAACTTTGTGTATTAGAAAATTGTGACCAACAGCTTAAATCCAAGGATGTCCATACTTTAAAATCTTACCATGTTTGGTAACTTCCTCGCTCTGGCAACACAGGGTCACACAAACTTCACTCAAGTTCAAATATTTAAATTTTCTGTCTTTTAGCGTTCATCTCGTAACTGTTAACATATAAATGACACAAATTTAGCAGTTGGCTCAATCAAAGAAAAGAAAACTTTCGGCAACAATCCAACATTTTTAAGAATGTGAACAAATGGGTTCACGACAAACAAAAAGTGATTTATTTCTTTTTCTTTTTAACACAACTGATGACAACTCACCTGAGGCTAATGCTAGGGCTAACGTTGTCGGAATCAAGTGATAGCCATGTTTTTTAAATCTTACCGCGTACATTAACATCCTTAACTACGTGAGTGAATATTATGTGCTGATATTATGTGCCGCTCTAGAAGATATTTGAAGAAATAGGTAGCTGTGCTCACAGCGCCCTCAGCTTTTTAAGGTTTAAAGGTCAATTTGTCACACTGTGATAAAGGTTAGAAAAAGAACTTCTACATTGGCTTCACTATCATTTCTCTGAGATTTTGGTCCCAAGTTAGCGTAGCATAATTTCCTAAACATCAATTATGTTTATATTTTTAGATATTTTATTGATAGTACATCAAATAAATTAGACCATGATCATTTTTGCTGTGATTTTTTAGTTTAAAGGTTTAACTCATTCCATCGAAAAATCCTGCTTCCATTTTGTCCCTGGCAGCCATTATTGCCGTAATTGACTACGTGTGTGTGTGTGTGTGTGTGTGTGTGCGCGTGTGTGCGTGTGTGCGTGTGCGTGTGTGTGTGTGTGTGTGTGCACGTGTGTGTGCGTGTGTGTGTGAAAGGTCAGAATATCTGCTGTGAGACAAAATGTGATGAAGTGACAGTGCTTATACGGTCTATTTTTCTTTCATTGCACACTTCACATCAATCTCTTCATTTGAAAATCTGTAGAAAGGCATGGGAATGATTGACAGGGAGGATCTAGGGTCCGCGGTCAAACAGTTCCAGCTGCAGGTCAGCGAGCAGGTCCTCGATGACCTCATGGATTACTGCGACATGGACAAAGACGGCAAGATCAGCTTTGTGGAGTTTGCCAACTTCCTCAACTGGAAAGACATGATGCCCATCAAACCGGAGGAGGAACAAATCATCACAAATGGTCAGTTTACTTTTTCTTAGTCATCAATTAAGAATTGATTGATTTTTCTCTATGGACTTTGGTTCAGGAGAGTTACGGGGTTTAGACACGTCAAATTTCAGTCGTTAAAATTTATTTAACAGTGAGTGGTATAGTAGAAACCTCATTCTTAAGATACTGTAGACTTGAGCAAGCATGGATTTTTATTGTGCCTGCACGATGGAGTCTGGTTTTTCTGTTGGCGGCCATGTTGGTGGCCACGTTGGCTGCCACGTTGGTATCCATGTTGGTAGCATATCTTATGCTGGTTCTTAGCACTGGGGGCCTGCAGTGGCTGTTCATTTTCACTTGTATGTACTCAATGCTTCAGGTCATGTATGGAAATAGAATTTGTTTAAACCATTGATTCCCCAAAGTTCCCCATGGGGGGGAAACCCACTTTTTAAAAATGGCAAACTACCCCAAACTGACCCAAAACACTATATTCACTGTGACACGATCAAATTTGAGCGACTGATTTACAGCCAGATCTGTAACACCCAAGTAATTATTTTGAAACTGGTAAACCAATCGTTGTTTGGTAAATTGTTTGGCAAAACCTTTACTCTTTGGCTTAACTCTTTGGGAACGACCAAAAGGGAGTTATGTATTAATTATTATTCTACACAACAGTCTACAATTTAACTGTCGTGTACATTGGTAGGATGTAGAGGCTGTACCTTAAGTGTCATTTTCAGGGGCAGATCTTGTGTAACTCTGCAGAGATCCAGAAATCCAGCTCGGCTCCAGCCGACGTAGAGATGGAGACAGAATCACAGGAGCTTCCTGCTCCACAGGCTTTAGTTAAACCTGAGGATCTGCAGCCCGTGGAGCCGTTCAGCTGTCTGAAAACTGTCAGGACCCTGAGGCAGAAGAAGACGGACCCAGACCAGTTTGTCACCTCCTCCTCCAACTTTGTGACGCTCCCGAATTGTCAACTGGCAGGTGAGGAAAATATATTTTTATTTAGGAATCATAAAATCTTTAGATTACTGTTTCTGGTCGGCACTTCACCACGATAGTCTTGTGTGAGTAGGATAGTCTCGCGTGACAGTGGAGCTAACATCCAAGTCTGCAGATTTGTCTATTTATTTACCATCTATGGTGTAGGAGCAGATACACTTCCACATACATCACACATCGAAACACCATGACACATCACTGTAGCACCATATGCTAAACTTTAAAATATCTGCTGGTGATTATAGGATGGACATTTTGAGCTTGAACAGGTTCAGCTTTACCGTAGAGTTACACTGTGGTCGTATTGAATAATAAGTGCGTTAATGCAATGTCTTTGAGGTCAAATTTCTTTATTTTGCAGCCTTAGTTCTGTGAAAATCTCCTTCATAACCGAGTTAAATTGGCATGGAAACAAAAATATATCTGTAAATGAATTGATATCAAATTGAAAAGGTAATTTAATTTCATCCCTTTGAATCAAATCAATTCAGGAATTGTCACATTATTTGTTCGCGTCCTTCATCTGAAAACTGGCAAAACTATCAGACCTGAATGAGGGGAGCAAGAGGAGTTTATCCCGTCAGGTTTTTCTGAAACTTTTTGTGGACAATTCTTTTTGTTTTCAGTCAAACTCTAAACTGTATGCAGTCGTCTTGCTTTACCAGCTCAATGTTGTTGTTGGGAATGTTGCTGGGCAATTGACAATATTTTAAAAGTTGAAATTTAATGTTTCCTCACCGATTTGAGGACATTTATTTACTGCATTATTGTACTAATTCAATTTTACTTACACACTTACACTTTACATTTACTCGATCTCTAATTTCTAATGAAGATGCGTATCCATACTCACATGATTTCTCTCGCTCTCTCTAGGCATTCGCTCATATGGGACCCCGACTGTGCGAACAGACATCCCAGCTCCACGCCTCAAGAGCCTCGGCGACGCAACTAACTACGGCGATTCATCCACAGCTGGGAACCTTGTGAATCCACCACCTCGTACCCTGCGGGGTGTCCTGGAGGAATACTATTTCTACCCTCGCAGCAAGCAGGAGGTACACTTCAATGAATCAGATCAGTGGTCCAGGAAAAGCTCTCCGTCATCAGCCTCTCCCATATGTGTTCAGTTTATTTTTACAGAGTGAAAGGTAGAAATCTCCCGATGGCGCAGTGTGGCTGCAGTGGAGTTGCATTCAAATAAAAACACAATAATATAATCTTGTCTTATGCCTCCTGCAGACTGTTGAGATTTAAGCGATCGGATCGAATAATCTCGACTCAGATGAAAAACAACCCAGGTTCTTTTTAAAAATTACTTTATTGACGAAATACCAACAATACCATACAAAACAATACGAGAAAAAACAATGAACTATATTTCGAATAACAACAATAATAACAAAAAGAGTAATCAAATCAAGTTAATTATTTAGAAAATGACCCTGTGAAAGTCGATTAAATTAATAAAATTCACATTTAAGTGATGAGTTTTGCCACATGTGCCAAGTTAGCAACGTTGTCAGCTGGGACGACAAGTTAGCTTCATTGTCCGCTATGTAATCAGCTGTGATGCATTTTTGCGACATCATCAGCTGTGACGCAAGTTAACAACGTCGCCAGCTACGATGCAAGTTTGCTAGGTTGGCAGCTATGTAATCAGCTGCGATGAACGTTAGCAACGCCATCAGCTACGATGCAAATTAGCAACGTCTTCAGCTACATTGCAAGTTAGCAATGTCTTCAGCTTGGTAATCAGCTATGACATCATCAGCTACATAATTAGCTGCGACACAGCTTAGCCACGTCATCAAGTATGTCATCAGTTTGGTAACGTCATTAGCATGCGCCGGTTTTAAACAGCAGAAGATGAATCGCAATTGTTCTGTTAAAGCCAAATTTTCATGTAGCATTTTCATTGGCTATTGTAGAGGCTAACTTTCATTGGCTATATTAGCTGTCATTTGCCGGTCGCCGGTGAACCTATCTGACGGTATGAAGTAGGAAAACCAATGAAAACGCCTTGATTGTTTCACGTTGGGCAGACCAGATTCACACCAGGTTTGTTACAAACTGTAGTTTTTCTGATGTACTGACCGTAACTTCTCATCGTCTCCTTCCCAGATCGCAGAGATCTTCAGGAATGTGGGCGTGAACGTTTCTGAGGAAACCTTCGAGGAGGTCTGGCAGCTGGCGTCCATGAAGCATCCAGACGGGGAGGTTTGTGTCGAGGCTTTCCAGAACATACTCAAGGAAATGAAAATACTGTGACACACTGAAAACACTGGGGGACGTTTCCCTCCAAACCTCTAAATGACGACGCCCTCTAGTGTCTTGTTTTGAGCAACGCAACACTTTACTGTCATAGAATAGCAAATTTTACAAGCTGGAACCACAGAACTGTTTTTTATTCTATAAAAACAAACAAACATCAAAACTCAAAAAAAGATGTTTCGTTTGTCCATTGTGGGCTACTGTAAAAACAAAAACATGGTGGGCCAAAATGGCCGCCTCTGTAGGGCTGTTTCCTGATATAAATACTCATTCCATGGTAATGAAAAACAATTAAAAACTGTGTAGCTTAATTGTTTTAGTTTAATGGTAATCCATCTTGAATGTCATTTTTAAAAATTGTGTAACAGTTGTTTCACAAAATTCCCAATAAACAAACAAATCAAGCACAATTGAACATAGTTTAAGACTTTTATTGTCAGATTCAACATTTTAAAGCTCACATAGAGTGGTCCTGTTCCACATGTGTTAGTTATGGTGGTCTACTTACATACATTAACTTTATGGTCAAAAACCTCCTAGTTGCTGTAAACGAGCCGATAGAAATCTGTCTTTTCTGACGCTCTCCTCAGCCGCGATATTTCAGACTGAACTCTCACACCCAGAAGACAGAGTGTGTTGTGATTGGCCAGCCAGCGTAGAGCCTTCCCAACTGTCTTGTGATTGGCCAATACCCGGAAGTGACATATTCAGCACACCCGATCTCAGAAGCGCAGCTCCCCCCTCTGGAACGGTGGATGCACTGCTACTCATTATCAAAACATTGTTTTAACAATGTTTAAAAATAGCTTCGTCACGACTCTCCGTCGCAGTCCCTTTTATGACTTTGACCCAGAGTCAGAAGACACTGTCGCTCGTGAAACACCTCCACAACAGCATATGACATTTAAATATTTAAATATTTAAAGCTCACATAGAGTGGTCCTGTTGCACATATATGTTAGTTATGGTGGTCTACTACAGTCCCTTTTATGACTTTGACCCGGAGTCAGACCTAGAGTCAGAAGACACTGTCGCTCGTGAAACACCTCCACAACGGACGTTATTCTTCTTCTGTGGTTCAATGTACGCAACCGGATGTGCCTGGACTAGTGCCCGGAGCAGGAGGATCTGCTGTTCTGGAGAACCGCTGTTTACGTAACCAGACCAGGTTTTTTCAGAGATCTCGCTGAGCCCGAGATTACAATAAAACACAGCGTTTTCAGCAGTGGCTGAACTGTTTGTTCTGAACCTTCAGGGATTCTTAAACAAGGTAATGATGCAGATACACACTAAAAAACAGCGTTTATTGGAACTTCCGGTCTAGGTCCGATTTAAAGTATAAAAAAGTTTTAACCTTATTTTATTTCAGAATAGTTTGGTTTTAAGAAGTGACATTAATCCATTAACACCTGAAACACGACATGTTACATTTTAATCCCTTTTTTCCTGGCAGTGGAGTAGACTTGAATTGATGTTTATCTATTTATATATAAATATTTTTTATATTTATTTATTTTTTCTTTGTCATTTAGTCAATTTATTCTGTCCAACTCTGGATTAACGGCCAAAAAAGTAGAAAAATAGTCATGATTCTACTCATGAATCCACTGAAACTTTAAAAACAGGAAAGCATTACTACACAGAACTTATTTAAAATAAATAAATAATGAAACCGATTTTAATGGCAAACATCAAACTAATGTGTTTTGTCATACAAGAGCTTTGACCTATTTTCTGGATTAGGCTTTCATTTTTTTTCTTTTTCTGGATTGCTGCCTGATTTTCTTTTTATTTCACAAATTAGCTGGAAGCTACGTCGCAGTTTGTGGCAGAGCAGCCATTAATGTGAAGAGACAAATCGCACCTGTTATGGATTTTTTTTTTTTTAAAGAGCTTATATGGGAAAACACCATCACATGGCAATGTATTGAAAAGTGAGCGAGCGACAAATCTCTTGAAACTTTTGAAGTCTTGAGATGAATTTAATCACACCACAATGTACGTATATTGAATTTTGAATACACATGGGGTTCAATTCTTATATGATAGGACAGAAATTAAGATTCCAGTGGTGTAAAGTGCTTCCAAAGGTGTTTTAAAGGAGGAACAGAGACATAAAAATCATTAAATGTATTAAATTCATTAATAAATACGTTCAGTATATTTGCTTAACGGAAACATTTATATCATAATATAAAAAAATTAGTGGTAAAAGTTTTATTCTCACTTTTTTACTCACATTTTAACAATGTACAAATATGAATATGGTCCTGGGAAGTATTTATACTTTAATCGGCATAAATTGTGAAGGTCTGGCTAATTTGCATGATTATTTTCTATGACGTCCTTATTCTCTTAAGATTAGCATACTTTTTAGGTCTTATTTTGACTTAGTTGTTTTTGTAGCCTTAATATTGAGTCTATTGTATAAATCCTAGCTTCATAGCTTTTATTTGCACTCAAATTCAGTTTTCTTGAATCCCCAAAAAAGTTTTATAAAAACAACATAATTAAAAAGGCTTAGTTAGTTTTACTACAAATTAACTAGAAATTAACACGTCAGTAAACAAATGGGGCCCATGAGAAACATGATTTCATGCTAGAAACAGCTGATTTGTTGTGTCAACATTGCAGCTTTTTACCATTGAAAGAAAGCCTTTTGTTGGCTGTTTTGAACCTGTTACATCTGTAATTGATTGCTTTGGAATTGATAATAACAGCCTGTAAAATAGTTATTTGCGTGTTGTTTTTTGTGTACCTTATCATTTGTTGTGACAGCTTATTAGGTTTGTAATTCTATTAATCGGCCCGAGAATGAGAGTCAGAGAGAGACGATGGTACAATTAATTTATAGCCGTGACACATGATATAAGGAATTGTGTGCAATCGGTTTCGCTAATCAGATTAATGACACATGTTGGCACGCGTGCGTTGACTCGTCCACACGGCAGAACAAAACGGTAAAAATAACTAATAATAAAGGAAAAATAATTTCCGTGTTCTATATTCATAAAATTGAGTGAAGCACAGGCGTGCTAAATTGTTTAATGTGCTCTCACCGTGTCTGTGAGCATATTGACATGTGCTAAGCTAAACGCACTCATTATTTAATCCCGTTATCACTCTGCGAGACGCTCAACTGGAACCAAAAAAAATAAATAAAACCTCCCACACAAACTTCCACAGATTATTACAAATGCAGGAAAAATTATAATAATCTGCATTAATTAGCGGCCGCTTAATGACGGATCCTCTCTGTTTTCCCCCCACGTATCGTGTCAATATTAATAATCATTAACAGAATGGGATGACACGCAGTATTTTGACGTCTTTGAAGAGTGACACGTTTCTGGCAGCGGTCGTGGATTCAGCTGCGTCTTTATTTAACAGGTGGAATGAGTGGTTCTGGCTCGCGGCGACGCTATACAACTATTTTCTCTGGGTGTTAAGACTCTTGAAGAGCCACGCGTATACATACACGCATACATAACTTGCTTGAACAAGTCGAACCGCGTCGCCAACCAACCAAGACAACCATGTACCAGAAATTACGCCCCCTCCTGCCTGCTATGGAAACTGGATTATCTTGTTTGACTTTGCTTATCATAAAAAAACAGAATACTAATATATCTTGTCCCTGATGTGTGTTCATGTATCACACTTATGGAAAACAGGGACTTTACTTTTAATGCTAATGCAGTCAGTTGTCATATTAGCATGTTGATTCTAAGTTGTTTTGCAGACCTAAATATTGGAAAATACTTTTTGTGACTTAAACTTGTCATTATTAAACTTAAACTCACATTCATGCAAATATTTGGTTATATCTGGTTGAATCTGGACAATATCCTGAAATTGAGCGAATGGGCATATAGTCCTAGCTTAAAACAGTCGACTATATGACAACCGTGTAACACAACTTCAACTCCTGTCTGCTATGAATTAGTTTTTTATGCTTTACTTCTCGTCAAGATTACAAATGTATTTTGCTCCATATGCGTTTCATGTATCACATTTATGGAAAACAGGGACTTTACATTTAATGCTAATGCAGTCAGTTGTCATATTATTTTGATGCTAAGTTAGGGGATGCTTTGCAGACCTAAATATTGGGAAATACTTTTGTTTTTGTGGCTTAAACTTGTCATTATTAAACAAACTCACATTCACACAAATACTTGGTTATATAAGATAGACAGGTTGAATCTGGGCAATATCCTGAAATTGTGCAAATGGGCATATACTGTAGTCCTAGCTTAAAACTGTGTAAAACAACTTCAATTCATGCCTGCTATGGATTAGTTTGTTTTAATTTACTTCTTGTCAAGAATACTTATATATTTTGCTCCATTTATGTTTCATGTATCACAGTTATGGAAAACAGGGACTTTACATTTAATGCTAATGCAGTCAGTTGTCATATTAGCATTTTGATGCTAAGTTGGGGGATGTTTTGCAGATATTGGAAAATACTTTTGTTTTTGTGGCTTCAACTTATCATTATTAAACAAACTCACATTCACACAAATACTTGGTTATAGACCGGTTGAGTCTGGAATCATGAAATTGTGCGAATGGACATGTAGCCCTAGCTTGAACAGAGACGTGTGAAGGGAGGAAGGACAGATGTGTGAATGTAGCGGTTAGAGTATAAACTAATGAAATGATTACTTACACATTATTGGTTTTATAACAAAGTTGATTTTCTATTTGCTTTTGTTGTGTGTGGACACTTTGACGTCATTTGAATAAGATACATGAGATACTGGTAGAAATTCCTTCAAGAGCCACTTCCACTTCCAGACACTTGAAAAACCAAATTGGCTCCATTTTTTCTGAATTAATGAGATGATTTGTCGGGTCTGTTTTGCTGAAGTTTTTTCCCTCCAGATGAATACAACACACAGCTCTCAAACCACGTTGTTTGGAGACGGTGCCATCAGTGCCTGACCGACTCCTCTCAAAACTTCAAACTAAGTTTTTCTCCTCGTCCTTGAACCTTGAAAGTAATGATGTGAGGATTCTAAAAATGGCGTTTCCTTGTTCTGCCAAACTGCCTGTGTTTGCTTGCCTCTGGGATAACATTTGAAGTTTAACAGGCTTTCCTCAGGAGACGGATTCTAAGAGCTGAAACAATAGGAGGCCAAATCTGGCCAACTCGATAGGTGGGCATTAGGTAGAGTCGACTCCCACCGTGTGGTCCAACAACTAACCGGATTACAGATTGGAGAAGCAAAGAGGCTTTAACTGTTACATGCACAGGGAGCGGAATTATTCTGTTTTTTTTTTTGTTTTTTGTTTTCCTTACAGCAGCAAATCACGTTGTTTTTCTCTCAACAAAAATCAAAAAAGTGAGGAATGATCAGAATTTCACATCATCAGAACAACATTCTGGCATTAAAAACATTACATTAACAACTTAATCTGTTGTTATTCACACAGAGTTCTTGATACTGGAGATAATGTATTTTTAAACCTAATTAATGAACATTATGACTCAGATTGGCCTTAAATTAGATTGTTTTTGTTAAAGTCATCATTTGTAGGGATAAGGAAAACTGTGAATTAGACACAGAACATCGAGCACTTATCAAAACTTGAATGTTCAGGAAAAAGAGGGCAGCACACGTACCATGAAATAGATTTAAAGTCTAAAGAGATTGGACTGTAATCCATACTTTTTGGACACACAGCGAGCGCTTATTCGTAGACAGCAGTTGCTAATTTTTTCTGCGGGGCCGCCGTCTTCACCAAGATGCAACTTTGAAGAGGTTTGTGCCTTCTGGGTCTTCTGGGGGGGGGGGGTGCTTTGTGCATTGAGAGGATCCAGAACCTCTTGACTATGATTCAGAACGTTCTACCTTCAGGGGAAGAAGAGAATGGATCAAGGATTTGGTGGATAGCAACCTTACTTTCTATGAAAATTCAAAGACAAATATATTGTCATGCATTGAGACAGCAAGCTTCTGTCTCTGAGCTTCAGTGAGGGACCTGCATCTCTTCTCCACATGTTCCTCTGACTCGTGTGTGATCTTTGGTAAGTTGTAAAGGCTTTATTAGACAGTTGGACTTTTAATTGAATAAGATTATTTGTTTTCTGGAAGACTTTAGGATGTCCCAAAACACAGTAGTCTAATTCATCAGTGTTTCATTTGAATACAAATCCAGTCCAAATGTATGAGGTAGGTGCTGAGGCACTTGTTTGGTTCATAAAATGTAATAAAATGTCGATCAAAGCAGGAAATATTGATGTTCTCAAACGTTTTGTTTTGTCCACAAATAGATTTGGTTTTAATGATTTCTTTGTTGTGTGAAGGCAAAGAAAATATTCACAACTGAAGACTTACTTGTTTTGATGATTCAAATAAATACTCAAACGATTAATCAGTGATCAAAATAGTTTGCAATCAACTGAATTATTGATGAATGATCAATCCATCTTTGTAGCTGTACAGTATTTTATTTACTTTCACACCAACAGCAGTTGGTGCGCACCAAACGATCCATTCGAACCAAAAACTCTAGTTCGTTTCGTTTCCGTTGGTGTGAAAGCATCGATCGCACTCGGGTCCGCACCAAATCAAGCGGACCGAGACCGCTAAAAAGAGGTGGTCTCGGTCCGCTTGACTCCGCACCAAATGTCAGACTCTGGTGCGCTCCATCTGGTGAGAACGCGAACTCTGGTCCAAACCATATTCTGCAGTAAATGCCATGGACATAGCCTACCTTGTAGGTCTTTGGAGCAATCTTCGTCACATTCATGAAAATAGCGCGTCTCCTCTGCCTGAAATGACGTGATATACGTCTTCGCCGACTCCAGCGCATCAGCAGATTGTTCTCCAGATGCAGCCGCGACTCATTCTCAAATTGGATATTTTGCCAAAAATGGCCAATACAGAGAAGGTAATAAACGAAGATCAGAACAAGTAGCAATGTGCGAACGTGTTGCTCCATAGTGAGTCAAAAGTGGCACTTTTCTACCAGAAGATATAAACAAATTGATGAAACGTCAATCGTGCCAATTTTGGTTCGTTTGCTGGTGTGAAAGCGGACCACACTGGAGTCATAGGTTACATAATAACAATTGTATTGCCTGGTGCGGATCAAATAATCAAACTAGTGGTGTGAAAGCACCCTAAAAGTCCCGGAAACTGCTGTCAATTGATTTGACAGGAAGTGGCCCGTTTCGACCGGAAGTAGTAGGGTTTCGTCTGCGACCGGGCTTCAAAACGGGAGTTCGGGTTCTTCTGGGTGACGTCACGCCCGGTATACCTGCTTTCCACATGATACCACATAAGCGTTTACACCATAAACTTAAAATAATAATACAATAAATGGTTGTAGATATGCTAGTGTCTTTTGTCAACACGTTAGCACGGAGCTTCTGTCGTCTGATTGGCTGATGTGTAACATGTGTACCTAATAAATTGGCACTCCTCTGTCAAACTCATCAAAGTACACAGCCATGACAAACGTGATTGAGTTCGGGACGCCGACCTCCGTAGCTAGCCCGCCGGCGGCCCCGTCGGCTCCGGGCTGATGTTTCCGCCCGGCGAACGCTAACTTCCGGCGGGCTTCTACGCGCGGGACACCAACACACACCCGCCGTTGAGCCGCCGGCTGCCCGACACTGGCCTGGCCCTTCTTCCTGGCGCTGAGCCCGGGCCTGCTGCACGCCTCCAGACCGCCTACGAACTCCGGGCGAGCAGGAGAACCACCATCATCACCTTCATCATCATCATCCAGAGGTAAAACTTACGCAATTCACTCCATGATTTAGCCACAATCCACACACACACACACACACTGCTGCTTATAAATACAGTAGCCAAATACTATTACATAATTTAATATTTAAATGTTACAATTTATACATTTAAATCGTATTACTGTACACTTAACATACGTTACATTTATGTATGTTTCCATGTTGTTAATATTCAAGTTAAACACTTCATGTATACAAGTTTTTATTATTTATAGTATTTCATATTTGTCGGTAGTTGTTCATATACTTGAAAATGCATGTGTACTTACTGTATTTATAAACTTTATTCTTTGGTTGATTTTTATGCACATCCAAAATATTCAATCAGCACTGTACCTGAAGGCAACACAGTGTAATTACAAACACAATCCAGTAGAGGGAGACAAATGCCCATTTATCTGCGTCATGTCCTGGGAGTGTGTATGTGTTCTTGTATGTGTATGTTTGTGAGGACCAAACAAAACTTGTAAACTTGTTTTCTGGTCCTCAGAACTTTAAAGGACTTTATTGGGGGTTAAGACCTGGATTAATTGTAAGTGTTATCATTGGGTTTAGATTAAGGGTTTGGTTAAGGGCCTGAGTAAGAAAGCTGCGTGAGAATGTGTGAGGTTCTTGTTTTCGTTTCTGTCATAAACAGTGTCCTGGTCAAGACCAGTAGACCTCACAGAGACCAAAACCTGGTCCTAATGAGGCAGAAATTAATTTCTTGAATGCTAGATATATAACAAAATGTATTCAAAATATAACAAAAAGTGATCTGTGAGCTAATGTAAGAAAATATAACATGCAGTACACCCTATGTTGAAAATGCTGCAGAAAACTCAAATTATTGTAGTTTTTGTAGGGTAAATTGTCAAATTATACTGTATTATAAATATATACTATCCGTTTCCTCTACATGAATGTAGTAGAAATATTATGATTATTCTTGTATTTGTCACCTCTTTAGGACCTTTTTCTGTCACAAACACAGACCAGTGTAGTCCTCAAGGAGACCAAAAACCTGGTCCTAATGAGGCAGAACCTGAATTTCTGAGGAACTGGTTAAGTTTAGAGCTCACATTTTGAATTGTGGTTAGGTTAAGGTAAGGGATAAGGCTGTTGGACATAAATGTGTATATGTGTTCTTGTATCTATCGGTTTGTGAGGACCAAAAGTTGAATCAACCCTAACAAGTGAGGACATTTTAGCAAAGTGGGGACATTTTGTCTGGTCCACACCCCACTTTTTTGGGGGGTTAAGACCTGGTTTTAGGGTTAGTGTTGGAAATAGGTTTAGGTTAGGATTAGGGTTAAGATAAGGCACTTAGTTGTGATGGTTAAGGCTAAAGTAAGGGATTATGTCTATGAGGGTCCTCACTTTGAATGCTGTGTGAACGCGTGTGTGTGTTAAAACCATCAAAACAAACTTGAACATAGTCCGTGTGTGTGTGTGCTGTATTATTAACACAATCAAAGAGAATATCTAAATCTTTGTTTACAGAGCAGGTGTCTAAAGTGATTGTGGGAAAATGTAAAATTTGATCATCAGACCAAAACATCATTAAGTCCCCGCTGTTCCCGGTGATTACAGGTCAGAGCCATTTTCCCGTCCCCTCCACACCCTCCCTCGTGGCAGACACCTGCGAGCGGCCCCGCCCACCTGAAGTTCTCCCAACTAATTTTATTTATCAATAATTAGCTGCACGCACACACACACACACACAGAGCTGGGTTATTTGAGATTGGGCTCAGACAGGGAAACCTTTCCGGGATGCATCATAGTAATTACGCGTGTCAGCTGAGAATGCTTTTTACATCTGCGAGTGGAGTGGAGCAGAATATTAACGAGTCTACGCCGGCTAGGAATTAATTGTTGGAGAATGTGCAGATGAACAAGTGAAGAGAGGATGGAGAGGAAGAGAGAGGAAGAAGAGTCTGAGTCCAGGCTGCTGTTCATTACGCCACAATCAAGACGTTTAAGCGAGTTCACGCGGTCACGGAGACGAGGAGTTTAAGAAGTAGTGAGGACAGAAAGAAAGGAAAGAGAAAGACGTTACAAGAGAGAGAGGAATATTCAGTGTGAGTTTCATTCAACAAAACTCCATTTAATAAATGTCTTGTTTTAACTTGTTTTGATTATTTAAAAATGAATTGTTGCAAACCCAATTTAGATATTCACTTTTTCAGCATAATTAATACATTAAAAGAATAATATATTTGAAAAGTTGACGTCTTTTCTTCCAAGACAAAAACCACTAAAGTAGCCTTAAAGGTTACACTTGTCCTTCTCTAGGGGGCGCCACAGCACATGATGAATATTGTCAATAATTATCATGATAAATTTGTTATAGATGGATAATTAAAGACTGTTAAACCTGTAAATTGTGGTTTTAAACACATTTAAGGACGGAAAAATCGGTAAAACAATCAAAGAAATTATGTATATATACGATTACATCTTGATATAAACACAAGATAGTACTTTATTAGTCTGTAAAGACATAAATTATCTAATAAACGTGCATTTTTGCATCTATGCATTTTACATTATTTTTAATATTTTTTTTAGTACATAGATTAGGAAATAACAGTTGAAATTATGAATAATGTGGGGAAAGTAATAAAAAAGCATTTTCTGATTAATTTTCTTCACGTTAATAACTCTGATCAGGCTGTCGGAGCTGTAGTGTTGCACTTGGAGCCACTGGAGGGCGCTGTTGTCTGCACTTTGAGCTGCTGTGGGACAGCCACTGACGGGGATGAAGACGTGTGTGTGCGTGTGTTTTCAGTGAAAGTCTCTGGAGTGTGAGTCGGGTCACGAGTGGAGCGCAGGTTAAATACGCCTCGTTAGTGATGATGAACTCACCACGATGTGGAAGATTAAAGAACATATATATTCTGGATTAAATCAGGATTATGTGAATCAGAATTGTAGACGGCGTAGATGTTTGATGTTGGTGTGAGAGATTTAAAAAAGAGAGTTCAGAAGCAGAATCATGTCAGACTGAGTCTAAACTCACTCTCTGATATTTACTGTATTTACTGAACTGAACGTCTTTAAGCTTTTAACCTCACTGTTATTCCAAATTTTCTTTATTTATCATCTTTTATGAGCTGTCACACATGAAAATAAAATAGCATTTCTTCTTAAACAAACAAACCCCACAATAAAAGCAGCGCAAAGAGAGAGAAATAGCAAAACAATTATGATATAATGACCATTTTTAGTGTAAGAAATGTCTAATTTATCCATCAGTAAAGTGCATGAATGAAGGTGTATGAGGAGAAAAATACACAATTATGATTAATATTGATAGTGTGTGAAATGTCATTGAATTAAAATATGTATGTTTTATACTAAACAGTGAATAAAGGGCCATTTGTAATGTCATTTTTAATCATTAAATCTTTCACTAATATGACAACAGATGTTTCTTTTTGAATTTAAAGGTCAATTATGTGTGGAAAAGCATAATGTTCTAACATAATAAAATAATATAGAATTGAAACAATTTGGGGTCAAATATCGATACAAATTTGAATTTTTGTGATAGATTTTTATTAATTCAAGCTGTAGATTAAAATATTTAATGGAGATTTACCAGCAACAATTATGAAGCACAATTATATTGAAACTTTTATATAATGTACAAAAGATGTCAAACATTTCAGTATTCTTTTAGGCATAGAATAAAAAAAATTGAAATTGATGCTGCAGTTGGAAAAATTATGATTTTTACCTTAAAAAACAGCACATTTTCAGCCTTTTTATGAAATAATTCTCGTGTTTTATGACTTTTTCTGTAACTCTAGCTGAATTTCTCTGTTTTTATTATTACCCGTTATTTTTCCGGTCAGCTTTTCTTCTTTTTTTTTTTTAACTCCTGCTGGAAGTGGATTGTACGTGTGAAATGTGAAAATAATGTTGTTTTTGTAAATTAGAATTTAATCTGGGCCACTGGTGTTGGATTGTGTGTGTGTGTGTGTGTGTGTGTGTGTGTGTGTGTGCTGGCAGGGCGCCACACACAATTGCAGGCACAGGTGTCGAGCAGGGGGAAAAAAAGAAAAAGAAAGAATGAAAGAGAGTGAAGGGAAAGAGTGAAAGAAACGTGAATTATCATGGTTGTAGAAAAGATTTGGCTTCACTGCAGCGACTTCAAACAGCCTCAAAGTTTCATGTAAAATTGAATATTTCCCCTTCAGTATTTAAGTGTCGACTTATCTCTTAACTTAAACATGAGAGCAATTAAAGTATTTAAGTTTTAACTCTCAAATTATTTTTCAACTTGTTTTTTTTGTTGTATTTGCGCATAAATTAAAAAAATCTGCCGAAATTTATTATTCATTGGAGATGCGATTAATATGCAAAATTATGCAAATTAAGATGCAATTAGGCTCCAATTCTCTAGTGGAATTTTCCATTATAATTTAATACAAAGTAACAGAGTAATTGGTGTCACGTGTAATTACGGTTACTCAAGTGCACTTTCCAGGCATGCAAATGATTTTATATATATATATGTGTGTGTGTGTGTGTGTCGCTTTATCCTATGCAAATATACCATGTGGTGTTTTAACAAGATGAGGAGAAAAAAACAACAACAATAATGGCGACGTAAGGACCCAGTGGGGCTGGAACAAGGTGTGTTTTTTTATTTTTTTTATTTAAATGAGCGGAGTTGGAAAAGTTTCAGCGCTCACATTTTTCACCACTTCAAGACTTTAAAAAAAAATTCTTTTATGAATTTGTTTTCATTGAGTTGTGACGAGGCGGGAAAACTTTCATCCGTTCACCAATCGATTTTTTCGAGTGAGAAAGAAAAGTGTTTTTGTTGCGTTCACAGAGTTGTGCTGCCGGGCAAAGAAATTCACAACTTTTTAGTATATATATATATATGTATATATGTTTTCAATTAGTTTTTTATTTACTAAATTGTGCTTTTACTAATTCAAAGATATGGCTGTAAATTATGCTCAAATTTGCCAGTTTGTCAAGAGTTGATATCGTGATTTGGGTCACGATAGTTTTCCTTCTTTAAAAATTGGTCCATGCGCCGCAAAAAGTTCGGGAAATCACTGGGCTATTTGCACGTTACATTTGTCGTTGGAACATGGAATTTCCGAAATCCCGAATTCGGATTTTCAACTCAGAAACTTGGTGCAACAGTTCTCCTAGCCTGAGATTTGTTTGCGTTGTCGACTTCTCAACTGGAACACGGTGAACTGCGGATGATGATGCCTCCCCCAGTTCCAACTTCGAAGTTCCAATGTTGGAATGGAACGCAGCACAATTTTAAGTTGGCTTGTTGTTGTTGAGGGCACACTAGGGACATCACGTTTTATACGAAATTCAGATATTTGTTGGAACTTGTGGGAAACGTTCAAACTTACACAGCCTAGAAGTGCTCAGAATGTCTGAAGTTTTGCACCTCTATTTTATTGTATTTCTGGTATTTTTATGCATTAAAAAAACAGGCTGATGGGAAAAGCACCCAAATACTGGGTCGGGACCCACAGAGGGGTCACGGGAGATTGTTTTTGGGCCCCTCAAAAAAACATACATAAAATGAAGTGGTAAGTAATTTACAAAAACATCTATGTAAAGTAATTTGGGTCGCATAGTTTTGGCCATTACACACTGACACACAACAACCTGTGTGTGTGTGATTCTAACATCAGTCGACAACAACGATCACAGGAAGTGTCAGACCGCCGGACGTCCTCGCCCTCGTTTGATCAAACGACACTTGCAAATGTCACGAGCAATCAGAAAACATTATGTGCCGGGCGCGGGGGGGGGGGTTGGGTGGACGATTATTACGGCGCCGCTCAGCATGACAAACTTTTGCAGTCTCTGGCTGCGGAGAAAGAGAAGCGATTATGTAATTTATATCTATTTAGACGGAAGGAAAAAGTCCTGCGAAGAAAAAAAAAAAAACCTCTCTCGCAGAGCAATTCCTTCTTGGGAGGCAAATTGATTTTAAATTGTTACATGGCTGGTTACATGTCCTGACATGCTTTGCTCACTCTCTCTCTCTTACACACACACACACACGGGTATTAATGCCATACACACAGATACACTAACTTGTACACACACACACACCCTCTGCTATCTGTCTTGTTCATGATCAATGCTCTGAACAAAGACATCCTCCCTCCCTCTCTCTCCGCCTCCACTCCGTGTGCTGCCTGCTTGCACAACTCTCTCAAAGAACATAATCCCTCAACAAAATGGAAACACAAAGGAAACTTGAGCTCAATCCTATAAACGCGCGGACACAGCAGACAATGCCTCCTCCCACCCGTTCAGCCCCCAAATATCCCCGTTCTCCCTCCCCGCCCTGCATCCCCGACAGCCATGAATGCCCCGTGGCACAGATCAGGCTTTATCATCCCTCCCTCCCACCCTCTATCCATCCATCCATCCATCCATCCATCCTCCCCCCCGATTAGTACCCTACCTCCACCAGCACCGCCACCAGCTGCTGCTGCCGCCGCCAGCTTCTCTCCATACCTCCACATGGCATGGACCACTCTCCTGGTTTCCGGAGGGCAGAGAAGGCCGTTTGAAGATTTGGCTTCTGTTCTGTTTGTGGACAAATGTTTTCTCACTTCTTAGTTCTTCTTAGTCTTTCGTGTGCCGAGGTGAAGTGCAGATGTTGCAGTGTTTTAGCTGCAAAGTTTGCAAGAAGTCTTGAATCTGGTCGATCCTTCTGCACTTTCTCTTGTCGTGAAGTGACGCGTCGTTCAGTTGCCAGCTTGCCAATTTTCTGTGGATTGAAGATGTGTCCGTTGATGTTAGCAAGAAAAGCACATTATGCCGTGTTTACATTATAGTACAGTTTGGTTTGGAATGGTAAAGACTTGTGTCTGGACTGAGAAAAGTATATTTTCTTGGTAGGGGTGTAGGCTGTGCCCCAATGGCTGCATCAGCGAGATGCGTAGCATAGCCTCATTTCGGTGCAAAGACAACGAACAATGGCATCGAAACGCAACACAAGAGACAACAAAGGAGGACATCCAGCAGCTCTAGACGTTGTTTGAGCAAGGGATTCACGTTCTTTCTGTTGCCCAATCAGCTGCGTCTCGTGGGTAATTAGCAACACCTGGACCATACCCCATACCATTTTACTCTGGTATCCCAAAGGAAGGGTACCAAAAATGTATTATTTTGCTACTGCTCCTAATAGAAATGCCAAAAAAAATTAAGTTCTGTACCAAACTGAACTGGTCCTCTCGGTGGAAATGCTGGCTTTGGTTTGACAGCAACTCAAATGCGGGATACTTGTACCACATCCACGAACCTTCTCTGTGGTCTTTGTGCAAACCTCAAGACATTTTAAAAATGCTAGCTAGCAGTTGCGACAATTTTTACGTAAAGTAAGACACAGGATACTGCATTTTATTAAAATTGGAGCGTAAAACTGAGCCTAAATTTTGAGCACTTGTCCGCCATCATGGCTGGAGTCAACTGTGAGAGTGTCAGGTTTAGGTTTGACAAAAATACAGAATGTGTATCGGTTTCGGGACAGGTACTTTCAATATTCTGGCTCTATTTGGAAGAAACAACATACATATTGATGGTAACACTGTTTGTCCAGATGCTTCTTGTTTTTGGTCCTGATCAATGAGGAACTGTTTCCGATTCAGTCCTTCCTCTCACGACAACATTGCGAGCTGTGAGATTACGGGCAATGCGGTTATGCACAGTCATCCCATGTGACCTGAATGAACTATTCCAGTACTGCGAGAGCTGTAGCTTTTTTTTTATTGCTATCAGGATGTGAAGAGAAATAATTTTTTTTAATCAAATACAATAACAAGTGTTTCCGACAAATATTACTAACCCTAACTTTGATGTTTCAGATTGATCATAGGTAACACTTGTGGTTAAAAAATAAGCATCAACGTCTTTTTTTAACAGTGTAATCCTGTTTTCTTAACATTTGGTGTTTGTTATTAGGATAAATTTTATCCTAATAACAAACACCAAATGTTTGCTTTATTAGACGTAACAGAACAATGTGTTCCGTGATGGAGCAGGTGCTTCTAACTCTTCTAACTGAATGATGCTCGCACGTGAGATCAGTCGTGTACTGAAAAATGTTGTCTTGTGGTTTTTCTAATGTAGGTCAGTGTCAGTTTCCACCTTTGACAAAACTGTTTGGCATCCGTTTGTTATTAGAGCTCGACCGAAGCAGTTGATGCCCTCCCCCCTGCGCCCCCTGCACCCCCCGCCCCGGCACTGGGAGCAGCTCCTGCCCGGAGCCTTTCGCCGCGCCAGAGAAGGAGCCCCCTGGAGGCCGAGGTGAGGTGAGCGAGGTTTGATCTGCTCTAATCAGGTTGTCAGAGGGAGGAGGAGGTTGTTTGGCACCAGCGCTGGGACTCTCTCTCTCTCTCTCTGTGGTCTTCAGAGAACCACGTTTACCGCCTGCAAGCATCTCCTGCAGCTCCAGACTCTGGAAGGTTGAGGCAGGCGCTCCCGCTCAAACCCCGCTGATTAAATCAACCCCAGCGCGGCGTCAGGGCGAGACAACACACACACAAAAAAAAGGTAAAAGTAGGCCACCATCACCTCGCTGTCACAGGAAGAGGAAGTGCCCTGGTGTATGTTCTCTTGTTCTTCTTCTTCGTCTTCGTACCTCGCTGACGCTACAACCCCCGGTGCACAGCTGGAGACACGACCGCGAGCGTGTTCAGATCACAGAGCGCCGCGAGGCCTCACGTGTTGCATTTCCTGCGATTGTCTTGAGTGACCGTCTGAGGCCTGCAGAGAGAGACGCACGGCTCATTTCTGCATTCACTTCAACTGAATTTACTATCTGTCCTCTTTAGTCTGCACCTGTATGACTTGGGCTAACTAACATGACCGATTCACCAAAGTTTGCTGGGATTAATCTTAAGCTGTAAGCTGCAACAATTTATATATGGATGTTAAATCACACACTTATTGTACAAATTAAGCACATTTGAAGATTCTTTTATTTTATAGCATTTTTAATTCTAGACATGGATTATCTCCTGTGATCGAGCAAATAAATGTGAATAAATTAACAAATGAATATAAAATATAAGTAAAATACAATAAAAATCATTTACAACATAGTTAAACAATCAAAACGTGTAGATCAATGCTCTTTATTTATCAGTTACCAGATAAATTCACAATGTATTCAAACAATTGTCCAAATGTTACTCCCGTGATTATAACACAGTGATATTTAGTGTTACTTTTTATTAACTTTTTATTAACTTACAAACTTCTCTTTTATTCACCGTTTTTGTAAATGATTGTGGTTTCTTGTTGTCATTACTTCACAGAAGTCCAGTCCTATTAGAGCGACAAACCTGACATACATAATATGTATGTCATATATACTTCCTCTCGAGGTTTAGGGTGTAAGAAGTGTCTCCTGCTGCTCTTTAAATTACATTTCTGTCCACTGTCCTCTGTGATGCAGTGTTTCGCTCTCCAATTAGCCAAAGTGTTAGCATGTGTGAATTTGTGACACAACAATTAACATAAAAATAACATAACAAGGATTCACTTCTTCATAATATGGATTTAAATGAGTGTCTCCTGATGCTTTTTCAGTTAAATCTCTCAGTCCACTGTCCGCTGTGATGCTAATATAGCAACAGACTTTGGTTAGCCGGGGAACATAGGACCCAGGGAACATAGGTACGGTCCCCCAAAGTATTTGCTTCTTCATTTATTGTGGGTTTTCGTATAACAGTTCCTCTTGAGGTTAGAGTGTAAGATGTTTTTTGGATGATTTCTCTCATGTCCATTATCCTCTACCACGCTACTTTGGCAACAACTTTTAGCTAGCCGGTTAGCCAAAGTGTTAGCTTCCTCATTTTATTTGTGTTTTTGTGACTCCATGAATCCTCCCGTGAATTTGAGAGGAGTCTTTTGATGTTTGAAGGATTTTCCTCTTGTCCATTATTCTTCTACAATGCTAAGTTGGTGACAGTTTTTAGCTATCAACTTAGACAAATCATTAGCTTACGTTTAAGTATTTTAGCAACCCAGTTAGCCACAATATTAGTTTAATAGTTAATCTTGAGGGTATAGTTATAAGACAGTTCTGCACTACTTTTTGAATTATTTCAGTCAGTCCATTGTCCTCTACAATGGTGAACAACTTTTAGCTTTCCAGTTAGCCAAAGTGTTAGCTTCCTCATATAATGTGTGTTTTTGTGACTTCATGAATCCTCGCGTGAGTGTGAGATGTATCTTTTTATATTTGAAGGATTTTCCTCTGTCCATTGTTAGCTTAGCTTAAATAGCTATTGTAGTTATTTAGGGACCGTACCTATGTTCCCCGGGTCCTATGTTCCCCGATTTGTATGTGACCGGGGAACATAGGTACGACCCCAGTTATTTATATAATGTGTGTTTTCTTGATTTAATGAATCTTCTTGAGGACAGAGTTTGAGATAACCCTCCTGACATATTGTAGTTTACACTGCTAATCTGTTGACAGTTTTGAGCCAAACTATTAGCTAACTAATGGCTTTAGTCAGATTTAATCTTTCTCTTTTTCGAATATCTGAACCAGTGATTTTTCAAAAACCGTGTACAGTGTTTGAGTAACTTAGTTTAATGCACAAACGTGGCTCAGTTATAAACCCAAATTAATTTGGGAAAATTCAGCCACAAATGTAGGGAAGGGAAAAAGAAAAAACAGTTTGGGATTATTTTATATTTTCCCCCTGCAGTTAATGTGCCCAAAAAGCAAATCCCACAGACATCAGAGATCTGGAATGGCCGACTCCTTCTCTATAAATTCTATAAATGTCTGGTCTCTTTTCATGGATTACTGTCATTTGCCATCCACTGTTGTGAGCGCCTGCCAGACTGGCTTGCCATTTCTGGGCCCGTGTTTCCAACCTTGATATATTTGCCAAATGAATATTTGAAGCCGTAATTAAATTTATCCCACCTCTACACCTTCTGTAAGACGGCCACCTTGTGCGTTTCTCACACACCATATTTCAGCTATTTTCTCTGAGCGGCGAACAACAACACCACCGCTGCCACAGCTTGTTTCCATTTTTTTAAATGATTTGGAAAGGATGCTTTTCCCTTTTTTCTTCACGAGAATAAATTTGATTGCAGGACATTCATTACAGTCCTGCTCACGTAAACTTACTCACCATGTGTGTGTGGTGAATACATGCTTCAGAAGTGACACAGGCTTCTCAAGCAAACTTTAAATGTCACTATATTATGTGACACACATTTAAAATGAGAGAGTAAAAAAAATACATCAGAATTTAATGCATTAAACAGAAATCAGGAGCTGCTCTTGACAAACAAGTTACTATTTATAGACGACTCAGAAGAGACACTTCAAATCAGCAATCGCACAGAGTTAGAGGATCTTTCTCATTAACAGGTGAATCTAAAGGTTGTGATTAGGCTACAAGAGAGAGGCTGCATCACAGATTAATCTGTCCACAATATCCTTAATTCATCCATTAGTTAGTTGGTCATAAAGTGTCAGGAAATGGCGAAAAATACATTTTAGAGAGTACAACACAAATGTTTTTTTTGAAGAAAGTCAGCTCACTGTCAAAGTGCATCAGAGCAAATGAATAATTTCCTGAATTTCAAAGATTCATTAAAACTATTCCTTAAGAGATTTGCAAATATTTTCAGCTGATCCTTGTTCACGGTGATGCCGACTATTATGATGGTAAATTTCAAGTCATTCTGAAATACTTTTTGAATATATGATAAGAAGGTTTTCCTTAAGAGGTTTGCAAATATTTTCAACAGATCCATGTTCAGGGCGATGCCGACTATTATGATGGTTAATTTCAAGTCATTCCGAAATACTTTTTGTTTTTGAGAAGAAATTCAGCTCACTGTCAAAGTGCATCAGGGCAAATAGATAATTTCCTGAATTTCAAAAATTCATTAAAATAATTCCTTAAGAGGTTTGCAAATATTTTCAACGGATCTGAGTTCAGGGTGATGCCGACTATTATGATTGTAAATTTTGTTCCGAAATACTTTTTGTTTTTGAGAAGAAAGTGTCACAATCGATTACATGTAGAGGAAACCCTGATCATCATCATGGAACATTTCAAACATAATGCCAATTGAAAATTAAAACCTTTGCTTTGTGCCTAATGAGGCTGTGTTTGTATTATGTTAGCCCTACGCTAATGCTAATTGTAGCATCGCTAGCTTACCTTTGGAAACAGGTTCGCCAAGTTAGCAGCAAAGTAGTAGCAAGCCTATGCAAAATAAATATGTGCCATCTTGTTTCTACAGCTGCCTCAGAGGGACAAACATAAAAACAGGTGTGTTGCATTTTTTAAGCTTACTACACCAATGTAGAAGAACGAACCAAACACTTATACCAACTTTATGTCAACTTTGTGAACTCTGAGAGCTTGTTGTCAACGACGTGAAGGACTTTTTTGTCATATGAAGGCCACCGTATTTCCCTAAATCATTTGTTAAAATGTCATACTTGACTTTTAATATATGTCCTTTTTTAAAAGTTTCTTTCTAACTTTTTTGATTTCTTAGTCAAATGTTTTATTTTCCACACAATCCTTTATGAAATCATCAAAGCAAGTGAATTAAATTTTATTTTGAAGGCGCCAAATCACCACATACGGCATCTGAAGGCACTTTTGAGGGTGAGACAAAACAACATCATTGTTATTATTGATTATTATTGAGAAGGAGAAACTTCTCTGATGCATACCGACACCCCCCCCCCCCCCCCATGCGAGTCCTGTTAGTTACACTTAAAGGAGCCCACTCCTGATAATTAAAATCTCCGAGCCTCGCCAATAATTACCGCGGGTTCCTCTGCACTTTTGAATAGCACTCGCCGTGACATAATTCATTAGTGTTTGTCCAAAGAAATGATTTAGAGTCTTTAAAGTGCTCCTCCATGCAGAATAGCTATTAAAGCAGCCATATGCTCGCGGCGTTAAACGGTTTGTTGAAGTCAGTCAGGGTACAAGGGATGATAAACATAAATTATGACTAATACGCTGCACCACTGGGTTTTTTATTTATTTTTTTTTTTTATATAAAATAAAAAACTACTGACACAGGAGAAACACTTTGGATTCACCACAGCAGCGCAGCGACACCTAACTCCCCCCCTCCCACCGCCCACCGCCTCCCCCTCATCTGTGTGTAGTGAAGCAAAGATGTCGGAAGTACAACACATGGCTCGGGCATCACCTTGAATATTCAGATGGGTAAGCTAATCGTTTATGCCTGGATACACCAGTGTGATTACCTTGCTCCTTTGGCATCGCTCTCTCTCTTTTGTTTTTATTTGCCGCCATTAAAAAAAATAAAGTTGAGAAAGAGTCTGTGGTCAAACTCAGCAACCACATTGTTATTTCTCCCGCTTTTTTAAAAACCAATGACAGCGGTTTCAAACAAAAAAGAAAGGCCAATGAGCATCTAGGCTGTTCAAGAGGGGGCGTGTCTATAGTAAAAGAGTGGGGGAAGTAGTCAGTGGGCAATTATTCTCTCAATATCAAGATATTCATGATGAATTTCAAAGGAATGATGTATTCTTCACAATGAAGCAAAAATAAATCTATGAATATCAAAAACAGACCGAAATAACAATTTCTGACCATATTACGGAACAAACAAACAAAGTCCTCAATTACTCAAGATTATGAAAATAATAGTTAGTTGCAGCCCTAATATATCGTGTTTTCATTATAACATGATATTATTATTAAGTGGTGGGCCACATGTGATCTGAATGAAGCGCCACATGTGGTCCGCGGGCCTCCAGTTTGACACCTCTGAGCTCTATTTCTACGAAAATGAAAGATAACTTAAAAACTTGGATTTATTTTATAAGAATAACTAAAACCAAGTATAGCATTATTTTTATTGACAATCTCCACAACAGCTGTAAACTGTTTGGACAGGAAGTATCCCTTTAGACAGGAAGTATCCCTTTAGACAGGAAGTAGTCCCTTTTAGACAGGAAGTAGTCCTTTTAGACAGGAAATATCCGTTTTAGAAAGGAAGTATCCCTTTTAGAAAGGAAGTATCCCCTTTTAGACAGGAAGTATCCCTTTTAGAAAGGAAGTATCCCTTTTAGAAAGGAAGTATCCCTTTTAGACAGGAAGTATCCCTTTTAGAAAGGAAGTATCCCCTTTTAGACAGGAAGTAGCCACAATGTAGAACAAAGTCAGGGTTTCGGTACGGTTTTAAAAGTATGTCCGACTGCAACCACAGACGGCCCTTTCGGAAATTGTTCGGGAAGTCGTTGTTAGGTGTTAGGAAACCACGGCCATTAAAGAAAACAAACGCCCACTTGACGCTGACATGGTCACATAACAGGCTAATCTCAAGGTGACTTTTTGTAGTTAAGTAAAGGTTAAATAAAAATATATAAAATAATATTGATGATAACGACTTCTTAGCTCAGAGGACAAATAAGTGTATCTATGTTTGTAATTTATTATTATTGCCCTTTTATAAACGTGCTTAAACATTTAAACAGTGCAGCTCTGCTCTCTTAATTGAGAATTAATAATAAAACATAATAATAATACATTTTTAAAAAGAAAGGAAATGAAACAACAGACTTTCTTAAAACTTATTCAATGATTCCCGCGGCTCAAATGTGACACATTAAATGCTTTTTCTTCACATTTATACGATGGTAAAATCACTATTTTGTTGTCATTTAAAGACGTAATGTAAAGCTTTGATGAACTGTATTTATTTACTTTGAAGAGAGTCGTCAGATAACCTTTAATACTGATTTATTTGTCTTGGTTTTTTGCAGCTTGTTTAACAAACTCCTGCCGTTTCCATTATTATTAATGTTGCTACACACACACACACACACACACACCCACACACACACACACACACACACACACACACACTCAGGTTCACTACACGCTGCATTCATCACTTTGTTTCCCTCTCTTTTGTGTGTGTGTTTTTTTTTTTAAAAGGCAACAGCAGGAATTATTAGCAGCTTAGCAGCGACAGGCCGCTAAGTAGCTCTCGGGGTGTAAGCCTCTCCCCCGAGTGAAGGCCAAACACTGCTGCTGTCGTCTCCCCGGCGCCCCCTATTTAAGGGGAAAAGAACACGCGTCAGCAGGGGAACTAACGCTGATCTGCACACTTTTTTTTTTTTTTAATGCTCGGCGATCATTTTCAAAATAAAAGAAACTCCCGCCGAAAATATTAGCACGGTATCGTCTGATATTTTGAAGTCGTCGTAAGGAAAGCATGAATCAGCAGAGGATTGTTGCTGTATCGGTGTGTGTGTGTGTGAGTTTGTGTGTTTGTGATTCCAAAAAATTCCAAAGCGGAGCTTACAATGTGTGGGAAAAGCCGAGGTGTGCGTAGCACCTCCGCTAAGGCGCTCGATTTTGTGGGGGGGGGGGAGAAAAAACGCTGTGAAATCCGTGGCACTCTCTCCTCTCCTGCTCCTCCTGGCTGAACGGCTGCCATATCTGCTGATGGACTGAGGCAGGAGAGAGAGAGAGAGAGAGAGGAGAGGAAAGAGAGGGAAGCAGCGCCAGGGATGAATACGGCTTAATCTTTACCCGGGCCACATGTGTGTGCATGATAACACGGCTGCTTTCTTCCCCGCGCTGGGTGATTCTGCGGCAGCTGCCAGGTTAGCTGCCTCACAAACAAGCCGTGTTCTGCTGCGATATTCCACACCAAAAACCCCCACAACACCAACACCACCTCCAACACTGCACCCCCACGCCGCCGCCACCGCCTCCTTGCCGTATAAAGAACCGCTGCACCTGAGGTGGGGGCTAATGCGTGTTTTTGGAATTGGCGGTAATTCCTGACACATTTCGAGAGACAGATACGGTGTCTTATAACAAATGACAATATATGTAAAGACACCTAGTGTCTCCCTGGCCCCTCCCTCGTATATTTTTTTTCGTGGAGGCTATTTTTATTAATATTGTTATTATTATTATAATGTTTTTTTTTCTAAAAGAGAGAAAATCTGTGGGCATGAGGCGGATTTTTTATTTTTACAACATAAGCTCTCACCTGCTCGCTGTTCAGAATAAATCTAAATCCAAACACGGCGGCGGAGCTTAATGGTTGTTAACTTTGTGTTTGCTGAATTTGCAGGCGACAAATTGTCAAAGCAGCTTTATAGTGTGTGTGTGTGTGTCTGTGTGTGTAATGGTGTTGCTTATTTAGGACCTTGGTGTAAACACTGACCTTGTTGTAGACCAGCAGAGAGAACCAAATCCTGATCCTAAATGAGGCAGAACCTCACTGCCTGGTGAAAGGTCCAGTGCGTCACATGTAGGCCTTGTCCACGCTGAACCAGAACTTTCCTTAAAGACTTGATTTTCGAATTCAGAAGTAAGATCAGATTACCGGGTTTTGTACTTCCTTCATGTGTAAAGCTACACAAATACTGACCGCAGCGGTTGCCAAACCAGAAATCCGGTGAAAAATAACACAATCTTTTTTCATTCTTAAAATGTGTTCTGTAAACACGGCGTTGTCGTCTCCGTACGCGCGAAACCCCTCAGGACGACTCTAAACGCTGTAGTATGTACGGCAAGCCTGTGTGTGGCGCTGTAACGCGACAATATACAAAATCGGAGAGGAAGATGTTGAGCGTGAGCAAAAAACGGTGTACAAACTCGAGAAAAATACAGCGATAAGGAACATGGCATCGTCGTCCTTCACACGAAACCCTTCACAACTGCTCTAAACACTGTAATATATATGTATATACGTGTGTGTATATGTATATTTGTATGTATATACGTACATATATAAAGGCAGTGAAGATGATTTGGAGCGATAGCATAAATAGTTGTACAAACTCCAAACACTGGAAGAAGACAGCGATAACAAACATGCTAACTGTAGAGCTATGACGTAATCATTTCCCCACAGTTATGTATTGATTGTATACCCAAAAAACCCACAAAGATGGTAGTTCTTTTTCTTTTAATTTAGGATGCATTTTCCAAAATGCCAGTCCTGTGTGGATAACAAAACAAAGATTTATATTTAAAATGTATAATTCTGCCTTAAACTCTGTGTAAAAGGACTGTAAAAGGAATATAGTTTGTCTTTCATAGCCTTAGAATCAGACTTTTCTATGTTCTTTAGGCCTTGTCGTTCATGGAAGCCACCAAGGCCTATTCTTTACCATTTCCTCAGTGGTTTCCTGAGTCTCTCCTTCCTTTTTTTTTCCATGAAAACGTCTGCCCGGCGACACAAAGCCCATCTATTAGCTTTTTCTCATTAGCATAAATGATTTTATAACATCTGCTTGTCAATAATTATCGTACAAATTCCCGTGCCCTGTGACCCGCGCTCAGAATGAACCCCAGGTGTATGCCAGTGTCGGGCTAATGAGTAGCTCCCGCGCTAGCACATTGTCCTCACGTCAGCACACACACACACACACACACACACACACACACACACACACACACACACACACACACACACACACACACACACACACACACACACACACACACACATCAATTAGCAGCAGGCACATGCCTTAATATTAGCCTGGAAAATTGAGGAATGGTTCGCTAATTGAAAACATTGCATTCAAGGAGAGGACGACAAACACACTGGAGGAGGCTATTCGATCTAATGTCGTGGAAGGAGACACAAACAGCTGTTACTGCCATTTAAAAGTCTTTGTTTTGTCTCTTTAAAACTACTTTAAGTGTTTTTTTTTACATTAGCAATGAACAAAAAAAGGAGTAGGACAACATTAAATGTCTGTTCACATGAGATACAGTCATCATTTTTAAAAGAAGCCCTTGATTGAACCTCTTTGCTGACAATAAATAAGGTCATTATAAGCTCTCGTGTACAAGAAAGACATTTAAAGGTGCCATATGTAAGAATGTGGCCAAAAACGGTGACTACATTCAAATTCAAAATACAGAGGTCTTTTAAGTTTTGTTTTCTGACGTAACTGGCAACCCGTGGTTGCTCGGCAGCTGAGACTCTACTGACTGCAATGATTGGTAGACGGCGGTAGGTGGCGCCACATGCCAAAACAGGATTTCAAAACATAAACATGATTTGCAGTCTGCAAAATATTTTTTTTAATGCAAATATTTTGTCTGTACTGTTGTTGTTGGTGAGTTCAGTTTGTTATATGAACATTATTCCTGAGTCTCTGTGACATATTAGGAGGATTTTATGGTCAGTTGCTTTAGATTTATTACATAATGCACCTTTAAGATGAATGATAGCAGATACTATGGAACAGGAGTGTGGCAGGGGTGGTGAGTGACAGGAGAGTTAGTGATCATGAGATAATGTTAGTGATCAACAGATAATGACAAATGTACTGAATTAAGTTGAAACTGTGACAGAAATATTCAATATTTAAGAAGCGATGAAGCGTTAGTGAGTGTTGTTTTAAGTTTTCAGCTCCTTAAATGTCTATTTTTGACACTTTTTTTGGTTTCTGTGCTACACTTAACGAAAATCCTTTAAAACTGATAAATTGATAAATTGACTGATGATTTTTGTTTGTGGACAAAACAAGACATTTTAGAACATCATTATTGACAGCACTTTTCAACATTTTTTTCCACATTTTCTGGACCAAACCAACTCCTGGATTAATCGTGAAAATGATTAATTTTCAAATTAGTCAGTTATGAAAATACCGCACATGCTCGAGCTAAGACCACATCCTTCCACTCTAACTCTTCCACACTTTTTTGCATCACTCTTTAGCCCCTCCCGCTTCCAATTTTCCCCGTTTTTTCACCGAACCTTTTAAATACGTACAATTTCACCAGGCCTGACGTGGTCACAAAAATGTGTGAGTTTTGGGGCATGGGAAAGGCATGAAAAATGCGATTAATTTGGCGGAAGAATAAGAATCCCTACAGTTTCAAGAGGGTTCTGTACAGTCGTTCTCGAACCCTAATCAATGAAAAACACTAAATTGGCTGGTGGTTCTGTGAGACTTTTTCATTATTACTGTTAAAGGGTTAAATGCTAAATGTGTGTTTGTGGAAGCCGCTCCTTGATTCCGTGCTACGAAAACTTCCTGGCCAAATAAAAAAGAAGCTCTCCAGTAGAGCTGCAATTATGGACTATTTTCTCGATGAATCGATGATGGTCCATAAAATGTCAGAAAATGTTCAAAAACGTTGATCAGTGTTTGTCAAACCGATGTTCTCCAATGTTTTTGTTTTGTCCACAAACCAAAATGATTCACTTTGAATGATTTCTTTCTTACATGGAGCAAAGAAACGAAGAAAATATTCACATTTAAGAAGCTAAAACAATCAGAAATCTGGTTTTCATCATGAAAAAAGCTAATCGATTAATTGTTTCAGATCTACTCTCCAGTGTTTTTAAACGATGACTGCAGTACCAGTTTTCACATATTCTAACATCTAACAAACCCACGGCAGAGTCGCCGATGCCTCGCGCTCATGTTACAAGCCATTATTCAAGCACTCAAAGACACTGAAGTGCATCGGTCTATTACTCGAGTCTTTTTTCTCCCCGAGCAGCAGACACAACTGCAGTGTCAGACACAGCCCTAATTGAAAAGTTAATTAAGTTTTTCAAGTCATCAGCTGTCAGTCTCACAAATCAGACTCCAGTCCGGCTCCCGCGGGAGTTTGGGAAACGGCACACCGGCGGCGGCGGCTTGGGAGTGTCAGCGTGGCTCCACACGGGGAACATTTGGTCATTTTAGTTAGCGTTTTTTTATCGAGTATTGTTTAATTAAAGTTGAATTAAGAGAACTGTATGCAGAATTTAATTTCTGCCGTGAATTATTGTGGGGGAAGAAAAAACAGAGAACAAAACTCAGACAATCAAACATTTCAACATTATCCTCTCCTCCCCGCTGATCCGCCACCGAGTCTTTGTCGACGACTCCTACAAATATCAATGAGAGGATGCACTGCGTATCTATGGGTTTTCTCTCACAGATCGACTTCCTCCTCTCTTTTTGTGACAAACCAAAGGCTTTGAGTTTTGCCGTCACGTCTGCAGCTGATAACGCGCGGGGAAAGTTGTTTTGAGAATCAACTTTAAGGTAATTTTTATTTTCCTCGAGAGTTAATGAAGTTTACAGGTAAACAGACACCAAAATACACTATTTTATCTCTGGTAGCAACATGTATTCATCCCATAGTTAATCATGTGACCTGATATAAGTCATGGAGGTCAGAGATGCCAAGGACAATTCAAATTTTAGTGCACAGAAAACAACGTCATATAAAATATAAACTTCGGAGCAATGAGAATTCACCGTATATCTTAGATCAATGTTAAGAAAAATGGTAACAGTGGCCAACGAAAAACACATGTTTAAAGTTCACAGTGTCAGAATTAGTGACATCTACTGGCGAGGCTGCAGATAGCAACAAATTCAGGACTCCTCCCCTTTTCCCTAGTGTATCAGGGAACGGTGGCCTCCACAGACAAGAAAGATCACTCTTTGAAAAATTTCTTCGCCAACATTCCACTGGTTTGTCCATTCGGGCTACTGTAGAAACTGGACAAAAGGCTCTTTTTAAAGAATATTATACACTTATACTCCTTTTTGTACTTAAATCATGAAAAAATGAAAAAAACTTCACTACAAATTGAGATTTTGCCTGAGAAACAAACACATTGATACAATAACGTTGGATTTAGAGGAAAAGTTTTGGAAAATATTTGCATTTTAGTGCCTGAAAATAACATTTCTGTTAATAAATAATGAATATGCTTTTGATTTTTACTAATGTTTGAGTTTAAATTGGCTGTTCTTCTTCTTGGAAGCACATTCTTAGGGGGCAACGTTGAAAATATAAAGAATAGAAGTGCATCAGACTGTCAGAAAAGATAAAAGCCAATAAAATTCCTTTATTTATGAGTAAATGAGTGCTAAAGATAAATATTGGACCGGCAGACGGTGAAGGTTTCAGGCTAAATGTGAAATTCTGCTTCCTGTATTTTCCGTGTATAGACGGATGCTACCATGTTGTTTGTGGGGGGTCAGCGCAGGTTTAATTGATTCTCCTTCTCCCTCCATCTCTTATTAAGGCCGCAGCGTCTCTCCATGGGAACTGCTAATTGGTCTTCCCCTGTGGCCACTTGGAGAAGCAGGCAGACGTCGCCCCGTAGACACTCGTGTTGGTCCTCAGGGACAACGCTGGAGGAGACATTCATGCCGACTCTGCTTCTCTGAGGATCCCTGGGTTTGTTTTTTTCTATATATCTTCAGAGACGACAGTCTGACGTCTCCTTCTCATACCATCTGGACATGGTTTTCACTGACGAACCAATCAAGACCAGAGAGATCCCTTTAAGACGTGGTTTTAGGCTTCAGGGTTAGAATTGGGTGAAGGTTAGGGTTAGGTTTAATGTTTAGAAGTACAAGAGTGTGTGAGAAATGCCATTTAAACCAATAGTGAGGACATTTGTGTCTGGTCCTCACCCTAACCCTCTGAAGGTTAAGACTTGGTTTAAGTTAAGGGTTAGTTTAAAGTATTTTCTGGTTTAGGTTAGGGTTAAGATGTAGGTTAAGCTTGGATATTAACTGGTTATGTTTAAGCTGTCTCAATGAATGGAGTTCTAAAAAGAGTAGCTGCACAAACCTGTGTGTGTGTGTGTAAATACTTGTCCATTTATCTTTGTGAGGACCAAAGAAAACCATAGAGAGTGAGGACATTTTGTGAAAGAGAGGACAATTTGGCTTAATCCTTGGTTTTTAGACTTGTGTCCTCAAGTGTCCTCACTAAAAAAGACACTACAAGAATCTGTGTGTGTGTTCTTGTTTTTGTCACCTCTTTAGGACACCGACCTTGTCAGGACCAGAATTCCTCATGGAGACCAAAAAACTAGGGTCCTAACAAGGCTGAAGCTGATTTATGAGGAACTGGTTAAGTTTAGGGTTAGGTTTTAACATTTTAATTGTGGATAAGGTTACATTAAGGGTTAGTCATTAGCTGGTATTGGTTAAGGTTTTGTTAAACCACAGGAAGTGAGGACATTTTATGAAAATGAGGACAATATGGCAGGTCCTCACGTTCTGTTACACCTTTAATGGCCTGTTTAAAGTTAGGCTGAGGTCAAGGGTCAGGATTATGCGTCTAGTTGTGATGGTTAAGGGTTAAACACTGACCTTATCAGGACCATAAGTCCTCATGGAGACCAAAATCTGTTTCCTAACGAGGCAGAACTTCCTTGTTGCTGAAGAACTGGTTAAGTTTAGGGTTAGGGTTAAGATTTTAATTGTGGATAAGGTTAAATGTAGGGTTAGACATTAGCTTGTAATTGTTAAAGTCAGGGATATACGACAGGAAGTGAGGACATTTTGTGAAATTGAGGACGATATGGCAGGTCCTCACGTTCTGTCACATCTTTAATGGCCTATTTAACAATTAAGACTTGGTTTTAAAGTTGGGTTTCAGTTTTGGCAAAAACATCGACCTTGTCAGGACCAGAAGTCCTCATGGAGACTAAAACCTGGTCGTAATGAGGCAGAACCTGAGGTTAAGGTTGGACATGAACTGGTTTTGTTGAAGTTTATGCTGTCTCAATGGATTCCCACAGGAAGTGAGGACATTTTGTGAAAGAAAGGACACGTAATGACCTTTAATGGCCTGTTTATCGGTTAAGACTTGGTGCTATTGTGAAATTTAAAGTTGGCTGAGGTTAAGGGTCAGGGCTATGCACCTAGTTGTGATGGTTAAGGGTTAATCATTGACCTTATCAGGACCAGAAGTCCTCCTGGAGACTGTAATGAGGCAGAACCTCAGGTTAAGGTTAGGGTTAGCCTGTGTAAATGAATGGAAGTCAATGCAGAGTCCTGAGAAGAATAGCTGCACCAACCTGTGTGTGTGTGTACTCGTGTGTGAAAGGACATTTGTGTAACTGACCTTATTGTGTGTGTTTCAGAGAACATGCAGATGAACAGATAGGCTTCACGCTCCTCGCTTCACTTTAACCACAAACACTCTGACAGAAGACGATGCTGACTTTATTCACTTCTGTCAATCTCTGTAGAGTCGGTGCATCCTGTGTCACCAGAGCGTTTCCTCGAACATGACATTTAACTCTCTTTTTGGTAAAAGAGTTGGAAGGAAATGCAGGATTTTTTTTTTGTGTGTGTGTATGTGTGTGTGTGCGTCGTCTCTGTCTCACATTTGAAATGAAGGACGTGAGATTATTCTCACGCTGGCTGCGTAATTTCTTTACAGTAACTTGAATAATATCCAAACACACCGTTGTGACTCAACGAGTGCCCGCGGCAAATACTTTTCAGTTTCGGTGTCTTTGTTGTGGCGTGTGTTTTTAATGAAATGCCCCAAATTTACCTGAAGTATTCATCACCAACACCCTTTTTTTTCAGTTTCACTCTTTGTAGACAATCAAACGGAAATCAAACGACAGTAAACGTTTTCCATTGTCTGTTTTTTTCTCTATCGTCACATTTTATATTAACAAAAACCAAAAACAGAATCATATCAGTACTAACGAGTCATAACGGCTGTGAAAACCACAACGACGTTACATCTGTGGCAGAGCAGAGGAATTGAGAGTGAATCAGGCGTGAAGTTTCCTCAGAGTAAAATCACAGTGGATTCCGTGGAGAGCCCCACAGTCAGGATTAGCGTTTGAAGGCTAAACGGTGTTATCGGCCCTGATTAAGGAGCATGTACGTGGCACTCACTCCACCTCCGAGACGGCCACGGATGTCAATAGGGCTAATTGGCTCATTAGACCAGGTATTTAACCGCTGCTATAATCATTCGGTGTCATCACTTAAGCCTTGGTGGAGCATGAGGGGCTCTGGCGATTGAATACCCTCCTCACCTCCTGGAAAAAGAAGGTGGGAGAAAAAAAAAGGAAAGAGAAGTGTGAGAGACGAGACGGAGGAGAGGCTCGTCTGACAGAAGCGAAGGGGGAAAAAAAAATCCCCTGAGAGCTTTTGCTCCTTCAGAGATAAAAGAACAACTAGGAACAGGAAAAAATAAGGAATAATATGAAGAAGACTTTGAGAGGCCGTCCAGACGAGACAAGTGCTATATAAATACACTCTGTTTAGCATTTACCTTGCAAACGAGGGTCCCTGGAGATGATCCAAGCTGACACAGGGTCAAAGGCAGGGGTCACAAACCTGGATAGGTTTGCCAATGCAGACAAATGCACAGAAACAAACGCAGGTTTAAATTGACCTCGGCATGTTTTTTGGACTATGGGAGGAAAACCAGAGAACCCAGGGCCTGGAGGAACCTGGTGAACCCAGAACCTTGAGGAACCAGAACCTGGAGGAACCTGGAGGAACCAAAATCTGGAGGAACATGGAGAGAAGCCAGAACCTGGAGGAACCCCACGCAGACACGGCAAGAACATGCACTTGTTGGGTGTTTTTGCTGCAAGGCAACAGCGCCAACCATGTGACCCCTCATTTAATACATAAAAATATATTACCGTTCAAAAGTCATTAAAAATTACACTTTTATTCATCAAAAGAGTTGCAAAATGAATAGAACATATAGTCAAGACATTGACAAGATTAGAAATAATGATTTTTATTCAAAATAAGAAACTTTGAACCAGCAAAACTTTTTTCAGCTGTGCTAACATCATTGCACAAGGGTTTCTAATCATCCAATAGTCTTCTAACACCATTAACAAACACAATGTACCATTAGAACACTGGAAATGGGCCTCTATACACCTATTCCATTAAAAACCAGCGATTGCAGCTAGAATAGTGGTTTCCCACATTAACAATGTATAGAGTGTATTTATGATTCATTTAATGTTATATACATTGGAACAAAGGGATTATTCTTAAAAAATAAGGACATTTCTAAGTGACCCCAAACTTTTGAACGGAAGTGTAGATAAATAAAAGGCAAAAAACGTTCCTCTCACTTTGTTTGTTTTCCCGTTTGTGAACCTGGTGCCATCACTGCCATGGCCTTTGCTTAAAGCAAGGCAGGGGTGTGTGTGTGTTCTTGTATTTGTTGCATTTGTTGCCTCTTTAGACGATTTTCATAAACACTGACCTGGTCAGGACCTGTAGTCGTCATGGAGACCAAAACCTGGTCGTAAAACCTGGTATAACGTAGTTTTCTTTGAGGAACTGGTTAAGTTCAGGGTTAAGATTTGAATTGTGGTTATTGGTTAATGTTGGGGATATCGCTTTGGTTGGAAGGTCCAAACGAATGGGAAGTCGATACAAGTAGAATAGCTGCACAAACCTCTCTCTGTCTGTGTGTGTGTGTGTGTGTGTGTGTGTGTGTGTGTGTGTGTGTGTGTGTCCTGTGGGCCTGTGGAAGTTGGCACATGCCGCTGACCACCACCACCGTTCCCTGTGAAAGGAATGTCTGGTGTGGCATCAGTCACTGCTGGCATTCTGAAGATGGCTCTGCCAGTCTCTCATCATTGTGTCACTGCCACACACACACACACACACACACACACACACACACAGAAACATAAACGTGTCACACACTCGGCTCCCTGTCCTGTGCATGGCAGTGATAGGCAGAGGACGAAGAGCGAACATCCTTATCGACGCCAATCCAGATGAACCTACAGACACGCTTCCCCAACACCCCAGACCCACTCACTGCACAGTTGGCCACCATTAGCCGTCTTTTTAGCTTTGACAGTCCTAAGGCTAAGGGGAGGAGGGGAGGTATGTGTGTACGTAGCCGTGCCAAGGTGCGCCCCTGATTTGCTGCATCTCCCAGAGGCGATGCGGCCTCTAGGCTTACTGGCCCACAGAGACATAAGCCGCGGCCTCCCTGGAGGCTCCGGGCCAAAACTCAGAACGCCTGGCATGGGCCGAACCGCCCCGATGGGAGCGGTCCAAGAGCCGTGGATGGCTATGATATGTTCCCACCGAGGGCAATTTCAACTGTGTGGAATTTTTGATGGATGAAAGGAATTCGTTTTCACCGGGGGGGGGGGGGTTGGAGCTGGAGTGGACCGAGCTGGGAGATGTGGAGTCAAGCTGCTGCTGCTGATTTCACAAATCAAGCCTGAGCCCTCGTCACAGAAACAAGGCACCCGTCGTGAAAATGCGATAGTTTTAAGCTGTTAAACATTAAATGTAGAAACGACGTATTCGGAATATAAAGGCAGTAAAAATAATGAATCATAAAGATTATAATACGAATGATATCAGACCAGCCGACCACAGTACTAGAAAGACATCCATGTTCTGCTGCTTTATGCTCTACTAAAGGATCTTTGTGGAGTTCAATCCCAGCTGACGTCGGACGGGTCATCAAAGGCACAGCTAAGGTCAAAGTTCATTGTCCATTTAGCATAATCTGCATGTTTTTGAACTGTGGGAGTAGGCAGGAGATCCCAGCGAGAACATGGAACAAGAACTCCACACAGGAAGGCCTTCAGCCAAACCCTGATACAAACCAGCGACCTTCTGGGTTTGGGTAACCCTAACCCGCTATGTTCTAGCCATCGGACTACCGTGTTGTCCAGTGAAAAGCCATACTCCAAAAACTCAATCCTCAATGTGAGAAGGTCCTCAGTCATCTGGGTCATTGTACCTTCAAGAGTGTTGATATCTTGGTCAAGGTTCATTGAAGATGTTTCTCCTCTGATCCATCAGGTGTCTTCCTTTATAGAGAACTTTATACGTCCAAAGAGTTGAAGATGCCGTTAGAAACTTTGAAGCAGATCCATGAAACCAAACTTTGTTGTGCTGGTGTCAAGTCATTTGAGTTGCACAGATTCTTTGTGGCTTCTCCTCAAACATCGCCGATAATCCAAGTTTTCCATTTTCTAAAGGCTGCCACGGTGTCAAAGACATTGATTAAAGACGGCACACCGACACAATCAAAGGGTTAAAGGCTCGCTGATGAAGGATTACGGTAATTTTTAATCGAGACGTGTTGTTTTCTTAATTCGCTCTGACTGCTCTGCCTTGATGGTTTTGATTAATATGGCCAGGAAATGTTTGTGAGCAAGACATATACTGCGATTCATCTGCGAAATAATCCAATCATTACCAACTAATGACAGGGGGGGTTGAAAAATGATGCGAGCCCGCCGCGGCTCCCCAGCATGCATCAGGGCCTCACTGACGCAGAGGATCGGAGGCCCCACCTGTCACAGCCACGCAGTAATTGCATTGCCGGTTCCTCTCTCTCTCTCCTGCTCTTCACCATCCACCGCCGTTCAGCTGTGCAGACAATGCTTGTCTTAATGAAGCCGTCTGACGAGGTGGCAATTACAGACTTCTGTCACTGTCACCAGGGGCAACCGGGGAGGTGGTGGTGGAGGAGGAGGAGGAGGCGATCTCACCCCCGAGGGCTTCTCCACACCCGCTGTGTTGCGCTGGATGGCAGCGTGGCTAAGCTGCTGTCAAAGACGACTCGAGAGCGCGAGCTGGATTAGAGCCTTACAGTACGTGAGTGATTGTTGGGAATGAAGTGATGCATCGCAGCGTATGGAGATGTCTCCGGATTGATGGATGATCCCATGACACTTCAACGCACTTCTGTCTATAAATGGAAAGGCCCGTCTGTCTGTTTGTCTGCCTGTCTGTCGATCGCAAAACTGTCCCAACGTTTCGCGTTAAAGGCTTCAAACCTGGAGCGGCACCAGTGTGGGCAGTCCAGAACATTTACGTTGTTTGGATGAGAAATGCCTTAAATGTCTTAATGATCTTACGCCTTCTTATTTCATAAACTTGAACCCTGAAGTCCTCCGTCACCGGCCTTTTAACCACTCCCATTGCTAAGACTAGAGCCACGTTGAGGCCGCCCTCTAGCATCATGTCCCATGTTTATGGAACAGTCTCCTGGAGACCCACCTTTTTAACTTGGCTTTATAATATCACATTTTTTATCTTGTTTTTGTATTCTAGATTTTCTAAAAATCTAAAATGGTGGCTGCATGACGTGCGGTCCGTGTTTGGCTCTTTGCCCAACCTGAGGTTGGATTGCAGCTCCTTGGTGAGCAGCTGATCTCCTGGGGGGCGGCAGCTGGGGGTGATTCTGTTGTTACTATGTAAAGCACATTTCTTGTATAATATCTTGTATATCTTGACAATTTTCAAAAATTTCAATACTGAACAAAAACATTTTTCACGCAAATTTAAAGCTCCAGTCATGATCTCCTGTCGCTCCCCCCTGAGGAATTCTGGGTAATTTAGTAAAACACGTTATTGGTGTCTTTAAATGATGTGCACTTAAAGCTTGTATCGCACTAAAATTTAAAATGATACCCGTGAATTTTGAACCTCGGTGAACGCACTCACTTAATGTGACGTCACATAACAAAAACAAAGCTAAAGCTACAGTCATTACTATATTCTATCTTTTACTCCCGGCCTAATTTTTAGTCGCCAATAAAATTGAGTAAGTGTAAGATAAGTAAGTAAAGTAAGTAAGTATAAAATATATTGCGCTTTATGCCAAGTTGTAAAAAGCTGTTATTTTAACGGTTAGCTAAGAACATCCATGTGGGGGTCGTACCTATGTTCCCCGGGTCCTATGTTCCCCGTTTTTCCCAAAAAGGTCCACTTTGTATGTGACAGGGGAACATATGACCCTTTTAGGGTTAGGGTTAGGGTTAGAGAAAGGGTCCTATGTTCCCTGGTCACATACAAAGCGGGGAACATAGGACCCGGGGAACATAGGTACGGTCCCTCCATGTGTACTGGCTATGCTATGCTAACGACTGGAAGATCCTAGCGTTGCACCTGAAATAACGTCGGAAATTAGCTCACTGACAAATATTAAGCAGACGAATTAGAAATTAATGTGTTCACCACGGTCTCAACTTTACTTTTTGCCGACAAACCCAGCAGTGTTTGAACAGGAACAACATTATTTTAGCAGCAGAATCTACTTCTGAAACCTTTTGTGAGCATTTCATGGCATACTTCGCCCACCTTCTGAAAAGGGATTTATTATTATTGATCAGTAAAACCAAAAATAATGCTATAATAATATATCTGTATGTATATGATTTTTACATATTTACCATCACATCACACATAAGTACTGAAACATCAACACACGTGTAAATAACATTCTCCTCACAGCAGCAGTTTAAACCCTCTGAAGTGTCTCACTTGGACGAAAACGTAATTGAATCATGGAATCATGGAGATGTTCTGCTTCACTGTTTTGACGTCTCCAATGAAGCTGAAACACACACACACAAACACACACACACACACACACACACACACACACACACACACACACACACACACACATGCTTCCTTTCGACATCACAGGTGTGCTCCGGTTGCCAACATGTGTTACCATGGTTACGTCATGCACATGTGTCCTATATAATTACGTAGGATACCATGACACGGTTTCCTCAACAAAAACAAAGGAGTGTAAATATATCTCTATATTTTACCTCACACACACTTCACTGTCTCGTCCTAAAAACAACAACAGAGAGCAGTGGAAATAACTTTTTCTTATATAATATATAAAAAACATGTACCATAACTCGTCCCTGAAGATTGCAGTGGAACAATATTTAGAGTCACCCCTAGATGGCACCAAATCCTTCACACTGGTATTTGCACCTTTACCACCCAAGTCTCAAAATGTCCTTTTTTGCTTATTTTAGCTATAAACATATTTAAAACAACGTTGTTGTTTTTTGTTTTTGTGTCTGAAATGTGCAGAAATAGGCCATCCAGAGAGGATGAAGTTGGAAAAACAACTTCCTCCTCTCTGGATGGCCTATTTCTCTGGTGACAAAGACAATAATTACCGTAATCTGGTAGCACAAACCGTTGCGTAATTGCGCCGATGCAAACGTGTCGTACGCTTGGTGTTTCCGTGGTTATTTTAAGATCATTTTACGTGAAATCTAATTAAATCGCAATTTCCAAAAACCTGCTATTTTAAATATTTTCCCCCAAATGGTTCACAGCCCTCTGTCTTTTGACACTCGTGGACATTTTTGCGATCAGATTTACTGTCATCAGGGTTAGTTTTCAGTACAAAGTCTCAGTCTCGGTGAGTGTGAACTGCCTCTGCGATGCAGTCATGATGTGAAACACGTGCTGCAGCTTTTTTCTGTCATCCACCTACTCTCATCTCATCAGTGGAGCAGCAGGTTTGTGTTGCGTCGAAGACGAAGGTGAGGAAACGGTGAGCAACGCGATGATTAATGCAGGCCGACTAAACCGCTTAATAATTGTAAACAAACCAGATAAGAACATCTCAACAGTCGTGTTTATTAGTCTCACGGCAAAGTTCACAGAGTCACAGACAGTGAGCTCTTTAGCAGCAAACAACCGCTTCAACAACCCTTAAATATCCACAGAAAATAAGAAAATGTTTGACAAATGTATATATATTGGCAACACCAACATAAATTAAGTTAATTCTAACAAAAAAAAAAGGCAATTGTAAACTTTTTGTTTTGAGTTAATTTAATCAATTAATTTAGGTGTTACCAATGTAAGTGGAGACCAAAATCTGGTCCTAATGAGGCAGAAACTGTGGTTAGGGTTATGTCAGAAAGTAGTTATGGTTCAAGTCTCCAGGAAATGGCAATAGCGAACTTTCCTCGGAGTTAATTTAATTACTTTAGGTGTTACCAATGTCATTTTCTACCCATGTAGGCTTAAATCCAGGGAGATCAGGCAGTTAAATATCAGCTTAAATATTGTGATATCGTATTGTGATACATTGACAAATATCGCGATAAGATGGTATTGTGACTTAAATATCGTATCATAATGTTTCTGGTCATTAACCTCTTCTTGTAACATGACGTTAGGGATGTCACGGTTAACGGTGTAACGGTAAACCGCGATAACATTTTTGACGATAATAATTACCGTCTTCATTTCAAAAAAAGTTATTATCTCGGTGAATAACCGCGCCCGCGGTGTAGGCACCGTGAGCCTTCCCATCATCTCCGTCTGCTGAAGTTGCCGCGCAGGCGCACTCTGTAGCCTACAACCTGATGTTCAAACTTTATCGAAGCTGGAATCATGGCCGAAGGAGGAGACGACAGCCCTCAGGACATATACGTATATGAAAACTCACCCATAACAATATAGCGCGGTCCTGGCGTCACGTCATCATCTCAGACAACTACCGTGTGTGTCCTGCTCTCTTTCAGCCGCTGAATAATCCATCTGTTTGTTGTTTTTGTGACGATGAAGTCTGCTAACACGTTAGCATAAAGATCGCTAGCTTAAAATGCTAACAGTCCACACACCAGCAGTCTCTGAGCTTTCGCTGTCATTGTGAAGATGTTCAGCCACAGACAATTAGTGTCCTGTTCTCCTTGTCTTCCTTTGTCAAACAAAGCTTTTGTTGATGACTGCTTTGATGACAATCACACTTTAATTTCGCACACACACACACATAAGCACAGGAAAGTTCTATGCACTATCTCTCCCCTCTCTCTCGCTCTCTCTGTACTACATATTAATTAGCCATGTGTATTCTCCGTGATCGTCAGCTGATTGGCTGAAAAAGCAACAAAAGCTCTGGAATGTGAGATCGCCACACCCAAACTAGGAGTGATTCACAGCGATAAAACAACCTTAAAACACAAAGTTTATGGTTTTAAGACCCACAATATTGTGTCAATAATGTTAACATGATAGTACAGCTGCAGCGCCCACCGCCAGCATATTAAAAATGCATAGCTTTTAGGACTATCAATGCTTTCTGAACATATTCACACACTTTTTAAAAAATACCGCGATGAAACCGAAAACGGAGATAATTTTGGTCACAATAACCGTGAGGTTAAATTTTCATACCGTGACATCCCTACATGACCTCCATGTGTTTAAGCTCCTACTGCATATTTTAAAGGTGATATTTGCTTTAAAATGCAATCTTTTTTTAGGCGAGAGAAAAAAATCCCTCAGTTATGCTGTGTTCCATGTACATTTACTCTGACACAGTGACATCTACAGTGAAACTTACACCTCTGGTGGAATCTCACAAGTGTTATCTGTATTTTGATACCAAGATAATCCACATAGAGCTTGTAACTGCAGAGATTCACTCTATTTAGTTTGGGCATGTCATTTTCGAGCAGGGACTCCAAAAAGAGGGTCAGGGAAGAAGTGATTAAATCCAGAGAGATCGGGCAGTATATCGCAGAACCTGACAGATATATATAAGTATATTTGAGCCTTTTACTGCCCCCTGGTGCTTTTCACATGTACGGAAACAGCCGCAGCGTACTACGCCTTACTCCAGACCTGGAATATCGTACAGTGACAAATATCGTGATAATATCGTACACTGACAAATATTGCAATAATATTGTACAGTGACAAATATCGCGATAAGATCGTATTGTGACTTGAATTTCGTGATAAAGTCGTACACTGGCAAATATCGCGATAAGATCGTAGGTGACTTACATTTTGTGATAATATCATATTGTGATCTAAATATTGCGATAAGATCATATTGCGACTTAAATATAGTGATAATATTGTATTGTCACTTAAATATCGCGATAATATCGTATTGTGACCTAAATATCGCGATAAGATCATATTGTGACTTAAATATTGTGATAAGATCATATTGTGACTTAAATATCGTGATACTATCGTATCGTGACTTCAATATCGCGATAGTATCGTATCGTGACTTCAATATCGGGATAATATCGTATCGTGACTTAAATATCGCGATAAGATCGTATAGTGACTTAAATATCTTGATATCATATCGTAATGTTTCTGGTCATGAAACAATGTTTACAGAAAAGACTGAAAACGGTAGTACATGGTAAAGAATAAGGTCGATCGTCCACCTACGCAGACGTCTCATGTCTAATGTCCTTCACTGAAGAAGAGAAAAGTACTTTTTCTTTAAAAACAAACAAAAAAAAAGCCACGTTAAAACGCAGAGATGGACTGACAGTCGTATGACTGAGTCCCGCCCACATATCTCACACTAAATTAACAGTTATCAATTACAATCAAACCACCGCAGCTTCATCTTCTCCTCTTGACATGCTAAAGAGTGATTGACAAACTTCAGAAGTGGACCTGAAAGCGTCGCCGCCTGCCTCACATTACTCAAGCGCTAACTTGCCGAGGTTGTGCGTTATAGTGAGTAATAGGCGCTATTAATAAAGCTAAACCGTGCATGACTCACACACACTTTCTCTCGCTCTCTCCGCGGCCGCCTTTCATGGTTGACTTTTCTTACCCGGGATTCACATGTGTGTGTGAGTGAGTTTGGATCAGTCTAATCACATTTGTTTAATTAAGCACAGCTAATAAACTCGGTGGGAGATTGGGTTTCTGTCGCTGTGATAGCGGCGGCGGTGGCGGCGGCGGCGCAGCGTGTCGCGTCACATGTCAAACACAGAGAGGTAATGGTGTCACTGCAGCTCCTGTGGATCCACGCTGGACAACACGAACGACATCTGAGTATAATATTTGGTTTGTTGAAGGTTGAACGTACATTTTGTAGTACGGTGGCCCCCACATGCCAGAAAAGATGCCACTTTTCTTTGTTTTATGGAGTAAAAACAAGTATCAGAGTATCTTAAGACAGCGCAGGGGGGCGCTTTGAGTACAGCTTTAAAAGCATATGATGAAATGTCTTCATATGCATTGAGGAAAATGACTCTCGGAGTTTTACCACACTTTATCTCTTGTGGAAATGCAGAGAAGAATTTGTCGTCTTCATTTGTGGTTTCACAACATTGTATGTAGCCAGACACAACTTGGCGAGTTTCACCGTTAAATTCGGGAAAGTAAATGCTACGTTACTTCTGTTTTAAAGTACGCTTCCAACGCGTCACAAAATGTATGAAATTATCCCGCGCTGCAATAGATGCGACGGACAATGCGACAAATGGTGTTTGGTGTAAACAAAGCATTATTTTGCTTTCGCGTTAGCCACGCACGACGCGGAATCGCTGCACTCCGAGCTTGAGCCGCCATCGCTTTTCTTCGCTGCTTCTCCACCACTGTCGAGTTTCCGGTGTCTACACACAGTAATTATTACTTATTACAACTTGTGTTGCAGAGTTTCAGGCGGTGTCTATGCACAGAAATTATTATTTTCTCTTTTTCCATTTGAGTCTCGAGTCTTTGCCACCGGAAAGTACGCAACGTCATCCGGAGAATCTCAACAAATTCCCCCAGCGTGAAAAGAAATGCTACGTTACTTCTGTTTTAAAGTACTCCGATGAGCAACGAGCGCACACAAAATGTACGAAATGATCCCGCACCGCGATAGACTAAACGCGACAAATGCTGTTCGGTGTAAACACAGCATTTGGTTGCGTTCACACCAAACACGAATTAGCCACGCACACCGCGGAATCACTGCAACCTGTCGCAGAGTTTTGGGGCGGTGTCTACGCACAAAGAGAATCTCGACGTCGTTTGGTCATCGCAAAGTCTGTCTCTCGTCTCCAAAAATGGAAAGGCATTAATAGCGTGAATTTCAGCTCAGTTTCAAAACACAACACTTGTAACCTGGCTCCCCTCCTCCCCCCTCAACCCCCGTGGTTAAAGCCACAGTCGTCTTTCTCTAGAATCCTTGTTCATCTTTGAAAAAGGTGAAACAATTATAAAAGAGCGAGTGAAGAAAGTTTAACACGGTCTCACCACAAAAACCAGAGGAGGAGGGGGGGGGGGGGAACAAAAAGTGGCTGCGCATTCCAGATTCTCCGCGAGACGTCTGTCTTTTAGCTCTCGGGCATCTTTCTGAGACAAATTACTTTGGAGTCGTCAATAGCCTGTAATTAAAATATACCCACTTGATGGAGAGGCGAGCGTTTCTCTCTGTATTTAGTTATGGGTTGGAAAGATTAATTCTGGGGTGTTGTAACCCTTGTAATTTTCCAAGTGCTGTTTATTGTTTCTCAGAGGCGACGATTGAATCGTCTCCGCTCAAGGTCTGCTTTGATTTCTCTGCACTTCACACACACTCACACTTGTCTTCTTTCTTTCTTTCATGGCCTTTTCAGACTTAAGCGACACTGACGCACTAACGCACATTAGTGAAATTTGCGTTAGCGCACTGGAAGCGGTCCACAGAATCATCCTGAATGCAGAGGTCAGGGTTTGACGGCAAATCTTTTAACACTGCGTTCAAACCTTTAAAAGCATAAAAATTTATTATTTCATCATAAAAATGTAGATCAAAGTTCCCTCAAACCTCGCTACGATGAAGTCCTCACGTCTTGTTTTGGCCACAAACTAAAAAAATGACTCTTTTTTTGTGATAAAACTGAAGAAAATATTGACATTTAAAGCAACACGAGAGCTTAAAGTGGGCCACGACTTAAAGCAGGGACTACGGTGGCCTCCACGTGCCAGAAAAGATGTCACTTTTCTTCTTTTTATTCAGTAAAACTTCATCTTTCCAGTTTAAAAAGCACAAATTATCCAAATATACAGCCTAGAAGCACATCAGCGCATATACAGTCACTATTATTATTATTATGTTATTCATCGTTACATCGTCAAAGTTATTTCTCCATGTTTTTATTTATTCATAGATCCATTTTGCATCATAAATATGTTTTATATCGTGAACTAGTCATCGTATGTGTCAAAATGAGCGCTTTTATTTTGAAATGATGTGAAATATCACCATAAATATAGTTTTTTCTCAAAAAGTCAGTCCCACTTCATTAGAGTTGCTATAAAATCACATATAAGTCATTTATATCCAATGTATACTCATTTATTTGTGATGTATCGCTAATATATGGTATCATTATCACTCATTTTAATGCATACCCACATTTTGACAGTCAAATTTTAAGAGGTGATATTATGTAAATCCAGGTATTATGATTATGTAATTTTGGAGAAACATGCACAAATAATAATAATAATAACAGTTATTATGCTTATATACTGTTATACAGTGAAGCTATTGTGGTTTATCTTGTTTTCATTTCACATCTTCATTTTCTATATCTTATTTATAATTTTATAACCTGATCTTATTTGATCTTAAAAAACAACAACCATATAAAGGTTTTTACAGAGCTTACATGAACAAAAACTAAATAAAACTAAAGACGCAGTGTCTTCATTTCTTATTAATTATAATATAATGACTCCTCACTCTCCAACATGAGGCTCACTCGTCCCCCTTGTGGTGTCAAGTGTCAACTGCAGCAGCTCATTTGGGGGCGACAGAGGATGAATTGTGGAATAAAACACACACACACACAATGACAGTGACACACACACACACACACACAGAAATCAGCAGCTGTTTGTCCGTAATGATGAAAACATCCTCAACATAGCGTGAATTTATAATGAAGCTGGAAAACGAAAGAAAAGAAAGAAACTATTTGAATTTATGTGTTTTTTTTTTACTGGGAACTTTTCTCCACGTTCAGGTTCCCAGGAGAGTGTGTGTGTGTGTGTGTGTGTGTGTGTGTGTGTGTGTGTGTGTGTGTGTGTGTGTGTGTGTGTGTGTGTGTGTGTGTGTGTGTGTGTTTGAAATGCAGATCTCGGTCGCCTCATAATGAAACTTTTTTGTGGAGAACTGAAACCACAACAAACGAACTCTTCGGAGAAGAGCCGAACGTATCGGCTTACGATAAAGACTCGGGACTCGGCATTCGCACTCGTCGATACATCCCAAAGGCAGAGGAGACTTTAAAATAAAGAAGAATACTTCAATAAATCCCTCGATATGTCAGCGAAATCACTGTCGAACAAAACAAATGTCTAGATGTGAAGCTGTAGATATGAGTCAAAGACGTTATTTTATGTCCCTTTAACACAAGAAAACACCTTTTCTTGGTATGGTAGTTATGTTTATTGGAATAAATATAACTTAAGTGTAAAAAAGCTTCCATATCTTAACTTAATAAGGTGAAATAAATGCATAGATATAAGTAATGTTAACATAAGGGAAGTTTGAGTGAAGTTATTAAGTTGGATAATCTGCTATTGTTACTTAATATAACTTGTATTTAAGTTGAACTGGAGTTTTAATCTGTGTTCATTTGACTTTTTTGTGTTTCTTGTGGTTAATGTGTGTCTTTGTTCATGTAACTCAGATTATTAAGTAGAAGAATTTACTGTGATTTAAAAGACATAATCCATAGTTCATTCAACTCAGATTATTCTCACTTGACACTTAACACACTTAATCTGTTTAAATAATACGTTACTTTGACTTCGTCCCTTAAATGGATAATCTCCTTTTAGAGTGAATTCAACTCAGATTAAGTACAAGAAAAAATGTTATCAATTGAAATAATTTAACTTAAAAGAAAGACATAATCTGTGGTTCATTCAACTCAGATTATTAAATTCTCAAAGTAATTCTCACTTAAACAACTTGTACAACTTAAGTTAAAGTGTTAAAATAATGTATATGTTTGTAAATCACTTTGACATTTCCTTAAATGGATAATCTAGACTAAAAGAAAGAAGATGGTATGACTTAACTTAAATGTTACATTTTATGTCAAAAAGAGTAAGTTTTCTTTCATGTTTAATGTATTTTACTTAATTTACTTGATTATTAAATACAAAGAAGTTTAAGTCAGTTTCACGACTCGTGGAACTTGAACTTGAAAATGAAATAAATATGAGTTTATTTAACATAAGATAATGAATTTAAGTAGAATTATTGTCCCTTAAAAGAAACTTGTACAATTTCACTTAACAATGAGTTTAAATCTAAGTTAATTTGACACCGAAAGAGTTCATTTAACTCAGATTATTATTAAAAACAAAATCTAATTACAGAACTTATTGAGCTGAAATTGTCTATAAATGAAAGTTAATTTGACACAAATGAAGTCAGGTTTATGGAGTTTTTTATTTTAATGAAACAAAGATTATTTCATTAAAAGTTGAGTTTAAGTCGATTAATCCTGAATTTTATTTGTTAAAAAAACCTCCTTTTCTAATTCTTTTCTCGTCTCTTTTCCTTTTTTACTCGGCACTTGTTCTATTTTTAAGCATAAACGTATCAGTGTCTTATTATTTACTGACGCACACACACACACACACACGTGCACACACACACACACACACACACACACACACACACACACACACACACACACACACTGTGAGTAAACAGCTGCATTACCTGTGGGCTCCTGCACACCTGCCACTGCAGAGACAGTTAGTGTGTGAGTGCAGCACAGATGCAAACTGTCAATCATGTTACACACACACACACACACACACAATACATTTGTGCAAATGGAGCTCAGGAGTTCATGCACACGTTTAAACATATGCACGAAAAAAAAAAACATAATCTACATAAAAATCAATCTTAAATAGATTGTTCATACAGAAACATGATTATGTTTGTGTGTGTGTGTGTAATTTAATTAGTAATAAATGTGTGAGGAAACATTAATATAACATGTCGATTAATATCAGGAGTCTCTCATCCTTCATTTACTCTAATTTAATTCTATTTACTTCTCTCTGAAACTTGATCTATGTATATATTTATATTTATTTTACTGTCTTAAATTTCATGCATTGGCAAACATATATATTCATATATATACATAATATATTGATATATATAGAGAAAGAGGATGGAAGAGGAAGAAACTGTTAATGAATTCTGCAGGTTCGTTGTTTGTCGATGTTAACCCAGCCTTTTAAAAAAGAAGAAAGAAAAATCGATTAATAATGCATAAATACATGAAGACAGTGTGGACATAAAAGCTGTCTCTGTGTCCTCTGTCTGTCTCTGTGTCTCTGCTGCAGCCTGTTTGTCCAAGAAATCCAATTTATCCCATAAATATTCTTTATTTATGTGTTGTTTTTTCTTTGATTGGCCTTCACTTACATGTGATCACACACACACACACACACAAACACACACACACAGTCATGTCCCCTGGTGTTTGCAGAAGCAGCCGCAGCCGCGCGTCTTTTTTCCGTCTCCGCACCAAACCTCTCATCATTTTTCCCCAACTTTTCCCGCTAACTCCCCCCGCCTCCTTCCCTTTTCCCCGCCACTAATCACGGCCACACCTGCGCTAATAAACAGCTCGCACGTGAATGTTCGGCTCAGGTCAGGTGCGCAGCAGGGAGCTCGGCTTGGCTCTGCGCCTGTTTGAACACCGCTGCTGCTACCGCCGCTGCGCGTAAAGGACTTTGTTTCTCTTCTCCTCCACTTCCTCTTCTTGACACGCAAACATGTGGCGTGTAAATATGAAAATGAATGAGTGTGAGGGCTCTTCTCCTCCTCTCTCCTCCTCCACCTCCCTCCCCCTCTCTCTCTCTCTCTCTCTCCGTGTCCCCGGAGATGAGCGCGTAAGAGAAGGAGCGGCTGTAAAACCCAAAGTGGGGCAATGAGACAAGCTGCGCCACAGCTGGCAAATCATCGATTTGAGCATCAGAAAACGGGGAGGGGCGGTTCGTTTACCTGCCACCCTCTCAGAGCAGCCCTCCTCAGATGCCGCCACTCTCCTCTCCTCTCTCCTCTGTCCTCTCCTCTCCTCTCCTCTCCTTCTCTCTTACTTCACCCCCGCAGCGCGCGCTTCTCTCTGCGCTCTCGTTCTCATCCACACGGCTCTGTGCGCTCCCGCAGCTCCAGCGTACTCCGCCTGAGCGCGGTTTCTCCTCCACCACCACCACCACCACCTCCTCCTCCTTCTTCCTCCTACTCCTCCTCCTCCTTCCTTCTCTTCAGGACTTTTTTGTGTGACCACACAGAGTAGTTTTGTCCTCCCACAGAGACACACACAGAGTTTTGACTATTTTTGGATCTGTCGTCGTGGCGCAGAGACGAGAAGAAGAAGAGGAGGCTCAACTTTTCATGGAAAACAAGAGGTCGCGCTGACTGTTGACTTTAAAAGGTACGAAGCTCATCCGTCTCCCCTCACGCTGTCGCCACCACCATCATCATCATCATCACCTCCTCCGTGCTCTTTTCGCGTGTATTCAAACCGTGCGTAATTTACGTATTTTTATGGCTGCATTTCACGCAGAAATCACTTAAAAAGCGTCCGCGCAGAGTCCAAAAAAAGAAGATTTTCATAAGAATATGACGCTTTATTGTACAAAAACACTGCTGAAACTCACCCTTATAGTCATTATTTTACTTGTTTGATGCACCAAATTCACTTTTTTAATGATTTCTATTGCGTTTAAGGGTCAAAGAAAGGACAAAATATGAATATTGACTCTAAGTTACAGAAGACGCTGTAAAAATCCTGTAAAAAAAACTTGTTTCCGTGATAGAAGTGATGAAGAAGTGATGAGCTGATGCCTCACCGCTGCACTGACCTGATGACTTTAGCAACAAGGTGATCAAAGTCGCTTTAAAAATCACTGTTTTTCACCATGTTTTCTTCTTTTTGGGATCTTAATCATACCTTTTTTGTGTAATAATTAAATAGTGTGTGTATATACAGTATATATACACATATATATGTACATGTATATATATATATGTATATAGTTGTGGATGCTGCAGCATGAACTGCCCGCCGTCTACTTTTTACTACTTTTTTATTAGGGGCCATTAGAGCCACTTCATTTATTCTCTCCATATACTTACTATTTAATTACGTGTCAACTCGCCTCAGGACTTTTATGGCGACGACACACACACACACGTTGGTGCAAATAAGGTTATTTTAAAATATATATAAACGAGAAGAAGAAGAGGAAAGAGAGAGAGAAATAATTGTGATGAAGTTGAGAAGTTGTGGCTTTTTTGTTAGTGCTGATGAAGTAATTCCAGGTACGTGTGTGTGTGTGTGTCACTTGTGAGAAGATGTATTGTAGATGTGTGAATGTGTGTGTGTGGGCACTCGGTGTCCTGTGGTTTTTAAAAAAGGTTTCACTTGCACATTTTCACACACACACACGTTATTGACACAATCACACGTTAACATTAAAGAATAATAATCGGTTTCAATGTCGACTCAAATCGATAACGGTGACAAAAATCAACAAATTATAACAAAAATATAGAAAATATGAGCGTTTTTGTGTCTTGTCTATTTTATGGTTTGAAGTCTTTCTCCGCGCGTGCTGTTGCATTTTCTATTGAAACACACACAGTGCACAGGTCGAGAATTTACGTCAAAGTAAACACATTAATCCATTATTCTGCTTCATATTAGCATAATCTCATGAGTTTTTAGGGCTCATGTTGTTGTTTTATGCAGAAATTGACGCTTTATGTCAGAAATTAATGACAAAAAATGAAAATAGAGACATTAATGAGTGGGAAAAGTTATTAGAATTTGTATTAATGTACGTTTTTAGTGAAAGAAACCTTAATATCTGCCTTAAATGTATATATAGGTGTGTAAACGCAGAGGTCAGAGGTCGTGACCTGAGATAAATAACACACTCTCATGAGTTTGTGTCGTTTTTGGCCTGAAAATAATTTTTTTTATGAAGAAATAAATATACACAACAATACTCATAAATGTTTTATTATTGTTATTATTATTTTTATTATTATTATGTGGAGAACATGTTTGTTTCAGTGGACAAAAAACCTCAATGATAAAAACAAGTGTAAATTATAGAGACCAGTGTGATTACAGTGCCGCCGTAATCTGTTTAAAGGTGAAAGTGGATTAAATGTGGCCTAAATGTACGGCGTGTTTTTAATGCCACAAATTAAAGGGCACTTCCCGTTTAAAATCACACGTCTTGTGTCGGTCGTCGCTGCTGCTGCGTTTGTTTGTGTCACACTCACACACACACACAGTCACGAGGTCAGAGGTCGGAAACAAACAATCAAACAACAACAACACAAAAACCAGGTTACAGCACTCACGACACCGCGCACCGCAGCCACTGTTTATCTTTGAATCTTTTGCAAAAATCTCTTGCGGTGGTCAACGCTGACATCATTATCACACACACACACACACACACTCGCCGTCCTTCCTGTCTCATGCCGCCTTGTGTCACTTCTTGTAAACGTCTCGCTCTCTCAGCATCTCATAAGTGTTGTGTTTTTCCCTGAAAGTGGCACACATTTTAAAAAGCAACAACAACAATGATCATTAACCCTTTAATAAACCTGAGGCTCTTTTTTTTGCTTATTTTAACCATTAAAGGACCAGAAAATGTCCTGTAACTAATTGTTTTTTTTCCTAATTAAAACCAGATTTTTGCTGTTGTGTTAAATTTCGGAATTTTAACAATTTTAAAAACACGTAAGTTGACATTTGTTTGAGTCTCAACGTCAATAAAAAATTTGGACGTGCCACTTCTCAGCTTTGGTGTAATTACGGTAACGTCGTCGGTGTCAAAGGGTCAAGATAAATCTCATTTATTATTATTATAATTTATGTACCTTTAGTCTTTAGGTTTTTGGGCGTAAAAAGAAGAGGACAAAGCTTTATAAATAAACGTTGTGTGACAGCAGTGATCAGATTCAGAGAAAAAGAAAAAACGTTGATGTCGGCGGTATTAAAGGTGGCGTTTACGACGGTAGCTTCGAAGCCTCTCGCTGACATCTGTCACAGATTATGAGTGCGTCATGAATTGATGTGAATGTGTGAGTGTGTGTCGAGCGTTTCTTTTTAAACACCCCTCCCTCTCTCTAAAACTTCTTCTTCTTCTTCGATCAGTTTCCGTTACAACTCATCGAAACCAGCGTTGACTGTACTGTAGTAGTGAAGAGGCAGGACATTTTTTTCTCTTCTGTTTTCAAATGAAAAGAAGAAGAAAAAAAAAACCAGACGCTCACTTCCGCCGGACGTTCAAAAACACCTTAAGTTACATCTTAAGCGTAAAACGGCGTCGGCGAGAGAATGATGAAGAGGTCGAGATTTCACATATATTTGTGTCTCTGTCGTCGTCGTAGGAAATGAGATTAAGGAAGTGGAACATGTAAAAATGATATCACTGCTTCTTAAATTTTTCAGATTAAAGTTGTTTTTAAGTAAATCACTAGTTTAAGGTTAAGTTTAAACTTAAATTTAAGTGACATTAACACAAACCTTTAGTTTTTAAGTAGATTATCACTTTAAATTGAAAAATCTTAATGAAAATTACAGATTAAAGCCGTTTTTTTAAAAGTTGGATAGAAGTAAATCAAAAAAAAAAGTTTGTGGTAAAATGTAAGTAACCTTAACTCAAACCTTTACATTTCTAAGTGTATCTGACTTGATTTACTGTTTTTCCTCCACTTTAAGTTGAAAAAACTTAATAAAAATTAACGATTAAAGTCGTTTTTTGAAGTTGGGACTAAAGTAAATCATGAATTTGGGGTCAAATTGAACTCAAACCTTTAATTATTTAGTAAATCTGACTTGATTTGCTGCGTTTATATAATGTTAAGTTGAATAAATTAATGAATTAATTACGATTAATGACGTTTTGTCACGTTTAAGCACAATTACGGCTGATAAATGGTTAAATCTGAGCAGCAAAGAGTGAGATTTATATAATTTATTCACCTCATTGTTCACCAGGACATAAAAAAATAGTGATTTTGTTGCCTGATAATTGTCATATAGTCCGATAATTTCCCTTTAACTTGAACTCGTCCTCCTCCTTTTTAGTTTGAATTCCTCCACAGATTGAACTCAAACCTATCATTTTGTAACTATGACTGCGTTTATATCACTTCAAGATTAACAAACGTCATTAAAAATGACCGATTAGTGACATTTTCTCACGTTTAAGCACAATTACGGCTGACAAATGGTGTGATTTATACATTTTATTCACCCGATTGTTCACCAGAACATACAAAAAGAGTGATTTTGTTGCCTGACAATTGTCATATTTAGATATATTTAACTTTAACTTCGTCCTCCACAGATTATTACAGACGATTTAAAAAAGAACAGAAATCCCTCGCCTCCTCCCTGCACAGCGACTGATACCTCGCGCTAAACCATTAATCGTCTTTCCTTTAAGCGCCGGGATAATAATTATCACTGAGGCAAAAATAACAGCTCAGCAAACAGTGAAATTATACCTGTGGTGGAGAGAGGAGTAAATACCTGTTTAGCTGCCAGCAAATGTATTTATTAGACTGTCGCCAGTAAATAAGAGGCCTGTCTCGCTCACTCGCTCCTTCTTTTTTTTCTTTTTCTTTTTTTATTTAATGTGTGGCTCTTTGGGGATTCCACCGCTCACACACACACACACACTCACACACAGAGATAACAATGATTCCCAGTGTTGACGACATGTTGCGACGCGTTTTTAAAAGAAAATGAAGAAGTCGGGTGTTTTATTTAATATTGACGGCTGCATTCCAGGGCCCCCCGTGTGTGTGTGTGAGTGTGTGTGTGTGTGTGTTACAGCTCATTTTGTCATTATCTGTAAACTCCTTTCTTTAAAATCATAAATAAAAAGATGGTGGTGGTGGGAGTTTATGTTGTCCCAGCATGTTGGACTGTGACCGAGTCTGTTGATCCAGATTCTTTGTCTTTTTTTTTGTCTCCGTCAAATTCAAGCACTTTCCAGGTCCTTTTCCCACACTTTCCATGTCCTTAAAGCTCGTAATATGAAGAAATACATGATTATTTTTGCTTTGTTCATGGCCATAACCTAGATGATGTTGTGCTGTAAAGATTAAAAAACATGTTTTTTGTAATATTCATGGTCAAGTCCTGGCCTGGTTCAAAAACCTTGAAAAAACGTTTTTAAGCACTTTAAGCACCCGTGCAAACCTTGAAAAGTCCATCATGTCTTGTTTTGTCTAGAAATACAAAAAATATGTAAAGATTAAAAAACATATTTTTTTTAAATAATATTCATGGTCCAAGTCCTCATTCTTTTATTCCTCTAATAAAAAAGTCTAATAATTGATCAAAAACCTTGAAAAACTCATCATCCATCATGTCTTGCGACAAAATGGCATCCCTCTCCTTATGTTTCAATTTTGTTTTAGTTGTTTTTGTTTCCACACCATCACGCCCGTCAAATTCATGCACTTTCCAGGCACCTTAAAGCCCTTAATATTAAGAAATGCATACTCAAAAATGTTTTTTAAGCACATGTGCAAACCTTGTAAAGTCCATCATGTCTTTGACAAAATGGCGTCGCCTCTTTATGTTTAATTTTTGTTTCCTCACCATCACTCCTGTCAAATTCCAGCACTTTCCAGGTCCCTTTTCCAGTTCCTTATAGCTTAAATATCAAGACAAACACGCGCTTGAAAATGATCATTTATCCGACTAATAGAGATGTTGTTGTGCTGTAGTAAATAAAACATCTTTTTTGAATAATATTCATGGTCACAAATGCAAGTTAAAAAAAGATTAATATAAAACATTTTGTGTCCCAAGCAAATTATTTAGCCGATTAGGAGGATTAGGAGGAACAGTCACTGTTTCAAGCACCATTTCCACACCTGGAAAACGTGTTTTAAAATCCAGGCATTTTCTAAGCACTTCATCCAAAATCCATGCAAGCACCTTTTTTCCAAACCCTTTAGAAGATTACACAATGTTTAATTGTTGGTTTTTCCTCCTTAAATATCAGCCCTGTCAAATTCAAGCACTTCCCAGGACCTTTTTCAAGCACCTTAAAGCACATCCATGCAAAACAATATTATTTATCACAATAACAGATAACATTTTTTTTCAAGCACTTTATCCAAAATCCAAGCACCTTTTTTTTTTGTTGTTGTTATTATTTTTGTACACACACAATCAGCCCTGTATAATTCAAGCACTTTCCAGGTACTTTTCCAGCACCTTAAAGCACATTCATGCTCAAAAAATGACTATTTATCACACTAATAGAGATTTTGTTGTACTTTAAAGAGTGAAAAAACTTTTTTGAATAAGTAAATAAGTATATACATATACTATATGTGTACATATATATGTGTGTATATGTATATATATACATACACACACACATATATATATACATATAGTTACATTTTCATCTCAGTATGAATTAGTGATTTATTTAAAAAATATATATGTTTGATTTCTGACGACGACGACGCTTGTCTTCATCCAATCTATGTAGGTTTGTGTGTGTGTGTGTGTGTGTGTGTGTGTGTGTGCGTGTGTGAATCCTTTTGTTCGGGCGAAAGAAAAACAAGAAGAAGCAGCTTTTTAAGAAGGAGGCTCGCGCCACTCAGATCAGGTTGTTAATACCCGCCTACAGACACCGAGGAAACTCTTACTGTACTCGCATGCACGCGCGCACACACACACACAAATACACACACACACAGGGATGGCTGCATGATGAAGCCTCCTTTGACGGGATTAAAAACGTGTGCAATTCAAGACTTTCTCCTTTAAGCCTTGATGATATTTATTCTATTCTTTGTCTACTTCTCCTTTCATCTCCCTCCATCATCTCCTCACACACACACACCCACACAGTGTGAGACAGAGAGAGGAAGTCACACCTTCACCATTCCTCAGGAGGTTCCTCACAGCTCGCTGACCTTCAGTAGCAGGAAAGAACGTGGTGACCTTCCTCACCTCCTCACCTCCTCTGTCCTAGTGTCCTCCGTCTTTTCTAACTCTGTTAACTGTTGATTTGTTCGCGATCCACGAGGCTGAAATTAAGCGTTTTAATTATTTGCTCATGTGACGACCGAGCGTTTTCTTTCAAAACAAAACAAAAATGGCTTCTGTTTCTGCTTCTGCTGCCTGTTTATTGGTTTGATAATATGATTATGAGGTTATGAGAGATTATTAACTTCAGCATTTTTTTTTAAATGGTCAATTAATCATGTTTCTGATTATTTCAGCTTCTTAAATGTGAATATTGTTCTGGTTTCTTTGCTCCATATTAACAAAAACACTGAACATTTTCTGGACCAAACAACTTAATCTGAGAAAATAATCCACAGATTAATTAATGTACATAGTTAATACAGTTTTTTTCCCAACTAAATCGGAATAAAATCATTTGTTGCAAGAGGTCAACGCACATTAACGCAGGGCGCATTTCCATGATGACTGACCCGAAAAAAACGCGTGTGACGTCATGTTCATGTGTGGCGACACTAGAGTCCAGGTACCGTTTACCAGTTAGCTGCATTAGCGCCGTTAGCGCACCTATAGTCGAACTGGAGCGGCCTGTTTATTAAACGAAAAGAGCAGCGCTAACAAATAACCAGTGTACCTGTGTACTGCGTATGTGTGCATTACTTTAGAGACTCATTTTAACAAAACGTGAGTCACGTACACATGACGTCACGCGCGTCTTTTTCCAGTCAGTCGTCATGGAAATGCGCCATGCGTTAACGTACGTTATCGTTGACGCCCAGCACTACTACCAATCATTTTTAAGGCCTAACCATAACCACAATCCAAATTTTGGCTCTAAACTCCACCAGTTCCTCAGAAAAATTAGGTTCTGCCTCATTAGGACCAGGTTTTTATGGTCTCCATGAGGACTTACTGGTTCTGACAAATGACTTTTGTCTGTGGAGATGAGATCAGAGGTGTGAATTAAGTGTATAAACGTCGCGATACGTCGCTCAGACCCCGGTCGGTCGTCATGGTCAGGGTCAGGGTCAACTCATGTCACGTCACAGCAGCGGCCTGAGGTGAGGAGGGAGCGCTAACTCTGCTTCTATTTCCGTCCACTTCATGTGATTATAAAAGAATTAAGCAACGACTCTCGGTTCATTACGTCCTCCTGCCTGTTTGCTTTCTCCTCTCTGGAACTCCCACACCGACGACACGGCGCGGAATAACCGTCGAAGCGGCCTCATTCCAGCAGTAATTGAAAACCCACACTCGCCATATTTAGAGGATGACTCGGGTTGACGTGTTTATGACGGGAATATTACGTCTTGTTCTGGTCCTCCTCAGATTTTTTTGACGTTCAACCCCTGAACCTTTGTCTGTGCCACAGTCGAGCAGAGGAAAAAAAGGTGTAGCTGAGAAACAAACGGTTATTTCAGAGAACTGATGAGCAAAGGGAAACCAACGGAGACTAAATGATGACGCAGCTTCAATATTGTTTCTCTCCTTCCTACGAATTCCTGTTACATATATATATAAATTCACGTGATTCAGTCGACATACATCTCTGCGTTTGTGACTTTCAGGCAAAACATTTGAAGAAATGCCACTAGTTTAAACTTTTACTCATTTATTTGTTCATATACTTCACAAGGACAGTGTATTTTAATGCATATCGGCAATTAATGCTTATTTTATCCACAATTTGTTCACAAAATAACATTTAGAAGAACATAAAATACATGTAAAATTTATGTTTTCGAAACTTTTGCTCATTTATTTATTCGTATACGTCACAGACGCAGTGCATTTTAATCAATATCAGCAATAAATACGACCTAAAATGCTTATTTTAGTCATAATTTGGTCAGAAACTAACATTAGAAGAACATAAAATGCATGTAAAATAAATGTTTTTGAAACTTTTGCTCATTTATTTGTTTGCATACGTCACAGGGACAGTGTATTTTAATGAATATCAGCAATAAATAAAAAAATATCACCTACACTGACGCAGGCCTGTTATGACAGGATTATTTAATCCTCTAATAACACCATTATATTTACATGTGTGTGTGTGTGTTTGTTTGTTCATTACAGAGGAGACGACGTTTTTTTTTTGTGAGGAAAGAGTTGAAGCGGTGACAGCCGCCCCGCTGTTTGTGTTTGTGCGTCTGCAGACGTTGACGCGCAGACTAATTTGTATTAGTAATCCAAATAATCGCATTAATGCCCCATTAAGGCGCGTCACAACTTAAGTGGCGAGCATGAAGACATCACAACACCTACGTACGTTCTCTGCTTTTCATACGCAGCGGCATGGTGAGGCGAGGGGGCGGGCCCTTCTTTGTGTGCGTCAATTATTAGCTTCTTTTGATTTTCATGTCAACGTCTTTGATCAGCGCGTGTGTCTGTGTGTTTGTGTGTGTGACAAACACCTGAAATGCATCTGCGGTGTAAATGCTCTGACTCCTGACATTTAAAAAACACACTCGAGGTGTGTGTGTGTGTGTGTGTCATGTTTCCTCGTGTCGTTTTTCATGTTTGGTTTACAAATGTCGCCAACAGGCACAAAAACACATGCCCTGAACAATCACACTTGTGTACACGGGCGGCGGCGGCACACGCCGTATCTTTGCGGCGGCACAAAAGCGTTTAAAAACCCCACCTCGAACGGGAGCTAAATCTGCATTCAGCACACGATTACAACACAACACAGTTAGTATTTTTTAAACAGGCTTTCCGTGCTTCAAAAACCCATTTTCCCTCCTCTCTCTCTTTTCTTTGTCGTACAAAACGCTATATGTTAATTGATAATCAGCAGTGTTGATTCAGTGGTGCATTCAGTGCAAATCTGTGCCCTTCTGGATGTCAGAGGGTTTTCACAGCCGCGCCGGTGCCAGCCTAGCTGGCACTCGCCGGCACCTGTTGGCGGTGCCAAGGCCTGGCAGGGGTTATCGATGCTCTCTGATGGCGCCCGCCCGACAATCACAGTGGAAATGACTGCGGCTGACTTGCGTCATGCCAGATAGGAAAAAGAGCATTTGCCCGACAATGGCTCGCTTTCACCGGCACACGAACGCGGCCAAAGGAAGACGGAAAACACACACTCACACAGAGACGCAGAGAGCTGCAGTGAACATCAACGGTAAAAAAACATCCTCATTGTTGAGCAGTGAGGTCGTCTGTCGCTAGGTTTGACAGCGACACACCTCAACCTGAGATCTGCTCACGTGGCGGTACGTAATCTCGTCGCGATAAAAACACTCGCAATAAGTCACAATTGCTATTGCTATTCGGAATTATCGGGAATGGCTTAAAATGTCTACTGTAAAATGTCGTCAAGCACACCAACATTTTAGTCTTCTGTTGGCCATAATTTCCTCGCACATCGCAATAAAACGCGCTCGCAATAATTTAACAAAGTCAAACTGCGCTTCAGAATCATCATGACTGAGTGTAACTTGAAAATGTTGTCTAGCTGGCAAACATACAGTCCTAGTGTTTGACATCTTCGCCTTCTGGAGTCATATTACATATATTTAGAAATTCCTTGTTGTTTGTAAGGTTAGTTACAACTTTTTTCTGACATTTCGGCATTTTGTCATTGTTAACGACGCCGAACTGTGCTTCAGAATTATCGTGAACGACGAAAACTGGTCATTTTTAAAGTGATTGTAACTTGAAAATGCTATCTTGCTCGCCTAGTGTTTGATTGACATGTTCTCCTTCTATTGGTCCACTGTATCAAAGCTCCGCACCACAAAAAACAATGGGAGTCGTGTTTTTCGTAACTTTGGTAGTCATTTGTAATTATTATGGGATATTTTAACATTTGAAACACCTAAAACTGATACATGAAATCATTGCATATCGCAATAAATTGGTGAATTGCTATTCAGAAGTAATGTGAAACATTTTATGGTTGGAGCTTTGACTTGATTAGCCTGATGGGAATTGGGGTGGGGATGTAATTGTTTGCATTTTAATAATAGACGAAACATTTAAATTCAATGTCAGGCTCCCCCTTGTAGGGTTTCAAATTCAAGCACTAGGACTGTATCTTGGCGAGCTAGACAGCATTTTCAAGTTGTGTTTTTTGTAACTTTGGTAATCTATTAGACTAACATTTTGACATTTTTTCGCAATCTTTTTTTTTTTACGACAATACATTTCTTAATAATGACAGTAATGCATGGTTATGACATTATTTCAACTCTACGTCCATATTTGTGCACATTTTTGCGAACGCTTATAGAAAATTAGCTAATTTTCAAAAGCTTCGGTGCAAAGAATCTTAAAATAGAACGATTACACCACAGTTTATGTGTCTTTTTTACTCGGCACTGAAACGTGTTTCAACAACTCTATCATTTCCTGTTTAAACACACACACACACGCACACACACACACACACACACACACACACACACACACACACACACACACACACACACACACACACAGATGTGAGACCCTTGTCACACTCTCAAAACTCAAAGCATCGTCTTTCACATTGTATTTTTCCATTTAAAGCATCGTTTACTGCGACTAACAGCGACCTTTTGACCTCGCATGGGTTTGGCTGGAGGAACCATGATTTTGGTTTCACTATGATTGAGGGGATGAATGAGACATTACATTTTCCCCACATTACATTTCGTCCAACCACAAGATTCTTCTTTTTCTTCTAAACCCCGGATCACTGCCTATAAATGTCTTCTTCTTCTTCTGACTGTGGTTAACGTGGAGCTGTGTCACACATAGTGAAAACAACATCTTTCCGCGTCTATTACTGTATTTACTTTCAGTCTGGCTTTAGAGGAAACGTACACGTGCCCTGCAGAGAGGTTGACATGTCCTCGTATGCAAGCATTTCGCACCCACCTGACCTCCACTCGGGGCTTTATTGTCACGATAGGTGTATGACGCGACACGACGCGACACGCTTCCTGTTTTCTGTTGGTTTCCTGTTTTTGTTCTTGCATAACCTGGACAGACGTGTTTGGTGCAGATTTTTGAGATGGCTGTTACCCCCCCAAAAATTACAAATCCCGTTTCCAGAAAGGTTCAGAGATGTTCTAAAAATGCTATATATTGAAAGATAAGATCTTGAACAGTTTGCAAGACTGTAAAGTTTCCGTGCTATTATCACACCATCTATTATTATCATTATTATGTAATTTTCAAAGACGCAATGCAGACAGTTGCAGCTGTCACTCAACGTCCTTGTCACATGGTGGTGCTGGTGAACTCATTACACTTTGAGTTAACTTCAGTTTTTAAATGAAATTTATGGTTTTATGGACGGTATCGTAACTAATAGTTATTTTCATAATCGATTAAACCCTGAAAAACGTTGATTAGTGTTTGTCAAACCTGGAAATGATGATGTTCTCCAATGTCTTTGTTTTTGTCCCCAAACCAAAACGAAATGAAGAATATATTCAAGCTGAAAACAATCAGAAATCTTGTTTTGGAATCATGGAAAAAAGCTTAAAACCGATAATATCGAGTATCGAGTAATTGTTTCAGCTCTTGGCGATCTATGATTTTTCACATTTGTCCGATAATTAAGGATTATCCGATTCAATTATTGGCCAAAATCACTGGATTATCAGGAACCTAAATATGGCATTTATGCTTCACTTGAACACAGGCAACAGGTTGTAACCAGGTGAGATTATCAAGATTAAAGTTTGTGTCAAACCCTAGAGTAAGGGTAACCCTATCCCTAAAACCATCTGCAGTACAGAATATCGTGAAAAGATATGAGATAAGATTATGTATGAGGAGAAACTTAACCTAAATATGGCATAAATGCTTCATTTGAATACAGGCAACATGCTATAACCAGGTGAGATTATAGAGATTAGGGTTTGTGTTAAACCCTCGGGTAAGGGTAACCCTAACCCTAACCCTAAAGCCATCTGCAGTACAGAATATCGTGAAAAGATTTGAGATAAGATTATGTATCAGAAGAAAACTAACCTAAATATGGCATAAATCCTTCACTTGAACACAGGTAACATGCTGTAACCAGGTGAGATTATCGAGATTAGGGTTGGCGTCAAACCCTAGGGTAAAGGTTACCCTAACCCTAAAACCATCTGCAGTACAGAATATCGTGAAAAGATTTAGGTAATTTGCGGGAATTCTGTGTGAGTAGTCGATTAAGTCGATTTTTGTTTTTGTGCGTAAGTGCAGTGATTCTTAAAGGCTGGGTCGGGGCCCACAGATGGGTCACGGGAGATTATTTATGGGTCCAAACTAATTTTGCTTAACCTTTTTAAGTAAAAATCATTTGTTTGTTTGAAACGCTTCAACTAAATTTACCAAACGTTTAATAATTCAATGATTTTGCGATAATCAGGATCGCGATAACTTTGTTATCTTTAAAAGCAAAAATGGGCCCCCCAACTAAATACTGATTTAGATCGTAAAGGACGACACATAAAACAATTAAATTCAAATGTTGCTTTTTTTTAATAAAGTGGATTCAGTTCCGAAATAAAGTTATTGTTGTCACCAGATATTAGTCTGTCCTTTGCTCACAGAGAGCAAAAACCGTTATTAGGCCGCCTCAAGGTTTTTTAGGACAAACACCATATCAGGCCCTTTATTGACAGTATCAACAGAGATTAGCTTGTCTAATATTATTTTTTTTTATATTTTTTCCCGCATAGCGACGAAACCCCTGAGGAAAAAAGAAAGAAAGAAAGGTTCATGAAATAATCACAAAATAATAACAAAGGCTTTGTTGTTTGTAGAGATTGCAGCCTCCTTGTGTCTATTGTGGCAGTTTAGGGTTTTGTTTGGATATCAACAGATTAGAGTTGTCTAATATTTTCACTTCATACAGTTTGACATCGAAGGCCATGACCCCCATGTGAAGGTGGCGTTATACAAGAAGACACCATCATGATTACGCATAATCAAACTGATAAAGAAACATATTCCTTCCTTGTTATAATGAGTGATTTAAATTCACAATATATATGATTAAAAACTAACTTCTGTTAGCGTATAGGAGAATGTGGCTGTGTAAAAAATCTGCATTAATTCATCAAACCGTGCATGCTCAGACGTTAAAAGCTTTTATTTTAATTTTACTTGAGGAAATTCTTTTTGTTTGCCACTTTTTTTTTTTTTACCCCCATGTAAAATATAAACTAACTTGTAAAATTTGGATTATAAAATACAATGTGTGTGTGTGTGTGTGTGTGAGCATCTGTGTTACCCCCCTATAATAAATGCAGGACCGCCTCACTCTAATCAAGCTGATTAAAAATTCCTGCGCGCACAGCCGGAAATCGCCCCGCCGCTCCTCCTTCTCCACCTCCCTCCATTTTGTTTATGTGTGTGTGTGTGTTTGTTTCTGTTAACTCTTAAGGACATTTCCTGATATTTACACTGACCAAAGAGCTGATCTCAGGTTAGGGATAAGGCTTTTGTTCGTTCTGTCCAAGTACTGTACCGATATTAGTCCAATGCAGTCTTTCATCTGGTTATCTGGTAATCCAACACTTGCTCCAGAGCTGTAACCGCACATTGTCAAAAACATACGTTATAGGCAGAAACTATGATCATTACATTATTATTCGAAACTGACCAAAATCACAGGATCATATATCGTAAAACTGCACAGACAACATGTCATCATGTGACCAGGCAGCATCACCGCATTGAATTATGGGTCTGTTGCGTAGCTTTGCTAACATTGTGTGCGACAAAAAGTTGAGAAATGTTGTAGTGTCCGCCAATCAAATCATGTTTAACATTTAGCTCAAATGCTACAAAGCCTAAACCAATGTTTTTTTTTGTCAGCTATTATTAGCAACTCTCGCAATGTAGTTAGCCTCGACGCAAACTGCTATGCTAACCTCCAGCACCAAGCGTCGGATGATAACGTGACATACATACGTGCATGAGTCAGCACAAATACAACACTGACGTTGAAGTTATTTAAAGGACGTAAAATACAAAATTGCACTAATTTGCGATAACAGCATCCACAGAACTTCATGTTTACGCATGTGTTATTAAAGCTACAAATTTCACGGTGTAGCAGTGTTTTGACATCATGTCACCCCGTAATATTGTGCTAGTAAAGCACGAGACAACGTCAAAGTTGTTTTGGTAGATATTCAATTGGATAGATGTTCAAGGTTGTGATATCGGTATTGTAAGAGTTGCGGAAAAGTAATTTGAAGCTATTTCCACCGATATTTTAAACAGGGGCAACAACGACTTAATTCTCATAATATTACAACTTTGTACTCGTGATATTATGACTTTATCCTTGGAGTATTATGACTTTATTCCGGAATAGTACAGCTTTTCCTCATTATATTGCAACTTTTTAATATTACAACTTTTTTCTCATAATATTGCGACTTTTTTTAATATTGTGACTTTTTTCTCATAATATTGCAACTTTTTTCTCATAATATTGCAACTTTTTCTCATGATATTGGAACTTTTTTTAATTCATTTTAATAATTAATATTTATTCTCGTAATATTATCACAATATTCTCATAATAGTATGACTTTTTTCTCATGTTACAACTTTTTTAACATGACCACTTTATTCTCCTAAAATTCTGACATTTTTCTCATTACGACTTTTTTCTCATAATATTACAACTTTTAGCTCTTATATTTTGTTGTACTCCCACTTCTTTTTATTTATTTATTCCTTCATTTCTGTATTTATTTATCAATTCATTCTTTTATTTATTCATTTATATATGTATTTATTCATGTATTTATTCAGTTATTTCTATATTTATTTATTCAGTTATTTCTATATTTATTTATTCATTTATTTATGTATTTATTCTTTTATTTATTCATTCGTGTATTTATTTATTCATTCTTTATTATTATGTCGTGTACAGTCCTCCACAGAACTGTGAGTGGACAAAGCGACATAGCGCAGCTTTAAGTGCTTTGTGAAGAACACCAGGACTTTTCATTTATAACTTTGTACAATTTGTGCTTATTTTCAAGCGTCACTAATATAAATATGTATATATATATATATATGTATATATATATATATATAAACCCCAGTACAAATGAGGAGGAGAGGGAGAAGCTCAGGCAGGAGGAGGAGGAGAGACAGAGAGGAGGAGGAGAGAGGGGGGAGTGATGAGTCAATACAACTAATAATTTAATGGGGACACAGAGGGAGAGTCGGAGTGAGAGGGGGAGAGACAGAGGAGAGGCAGATAGATAGAAAGAGGAGCTCGGTCCGGACGCCAGGACACCACCACCTCCTCCCTCTCTCCGCTCTTATCTGTCTCTCTGCGTCCGCCGCGAAGCTGCTTCGTCTCGGCTCTACATCGGAAAGTAAACCGCACTTTTTGAACCCCCTTACCCGGTTTTTCTCCTCCGCTTGTTTCACTGACAGCAGCCCGTCCGTGTGTGTGTGTCCGTGTCTGTGTGTGTGTGTCGTTCTGCTATTTTTTGTTGTTGTTATTATTTACCCCCCGCTCCTCCTCCGTGTGTGCCGGTCCGTGGGCTGCCTGCCTGCCGCCGGTCGCTGGAGGCGACGCGGGTGCTGTTTAGCCTCAGAACGGGGGCTTTTATGAGGTCTCAGCGGCGGTTGTTGTTATTACAAGCTACTGTACTCCACTCTAGCGCCGCCTGCCTGCCTCTGTGTGTATATATATGTGTGTGTGTGTGAAGGAAGGAGAGAGAGTGTGTGTGTGTGTGTGTGTGTGAGTGTCGACGTTCGCCGGTGTCGCGTGCATGTCGTGCGGCGAACTCCTCGCTCAAGTCCGCGGCTAACCGCTCACTTTCTCGGGCTAAATGTCGCCGTTTTCCCTTCCGTTTTCCCTCCACTTGGACGGAATTAGCTAACATTACGAGCTAGAGACACACACACAACACAACAGAGAGAAACATCCACACAAACGCTCACCAATGTCCGCCTCTCATCACGGTCCATCTCGACCTCGTCTCCTCCACAGAAGAGCCGCGGGGCTGTCGTTCTCTCTCGTCGCCTCCTGGAGGTGAAATCGTTTTTTTTTTGTTTTGTTTTTTTTAAATTATTATTATTTAAAAGCAAAAAATACATATTTATTTTAATATTATTATTATTAATTCATGTTCATGTAGAGAGGGAAAAGAGAGGGAAGAACCTGGAGTTTTTTATTTCCTCTGTTTTTAAACTTGAAGAAGACGCTTGTTTTCTCCAGCCTATGCTCTCCTGTGCTCCAGTGCTGCGTTCAAGGTTGGTTGGGATTTTTCTGCTTCTGCTTCTCCACTTTGTCCTGCTTTGACTCTCTGTCCTTTAGGGTCAACTGTGTCCATTTGGACTATTGTGTTTGTGTGTGTGTGTGTGTGTGTGTGTGTGTGTGTGTGTGTGTGTGTGTGTGTGTGTGTGTGTGTGTGTGTGTATGTTTTGAATGCTGGATATTTTTGTGCTGGTTCCAAAACTTCTTATATGTCGTCACACACTTTGTTTAAAAACTCACTCACTCAATTATCTTCTAATACTTTACCCTCCACATGAGGGTCACAGGGGTCGCTGGTGCCAATCCCAGCTGACATAGGGTGAAATTCAGGGTACATACATCCTGTACAGGTCGCGTACTGCATCTGTAAAACAGTCTACGACAGGCACTGAGGGAGCGTTAGTGTGTATACAGCAGCAGAGTAGGGGTGGGCGGGGACAACAACTCAACTGTTGTTGTTTGTTGAGAATTAATTTCTGAAACATTTTGTGGCCGCTTGTCTTTGGACTCACTTCCTGTGTGCGGTGAGGGGAATGTCACCGGGTGACACGACATCTAAACGCTGCTACATCGCGAAAACAACGCAAGTTTTGTATTAGTACGACAACTTTATGAACACTCGCATCGCAGGGACGCATATAGAGACACCTACGGAGTGTCCAATTTACCGATTTGTTGTGAATGCTACAGTACACGTAAACTCGCACTGATGCACGTAAAACAATGGGAAACATTTGGAGTTCTTGTTGTTTATCAGTTATTATTCTATTATTTGACTGGCCCCGCCCACTTGAGATCAAATTGCGCCCGTATGTGGGCCCCTGAACTAAGAATGAGTTGGGCAGACCAAGTTTCCAAGAGATACACAAGTTTGGAAAAACAACATCATTTATGAGTGTTAGTAAAGCTGTCGTACGTCACACAAAACTTGCGTCGTTTTCGCCGTGTTGTAGCGTTTAGGTGTCGTGTCACCCGGTGACATTCCCCCTCACCAAAGACGAAGCGGCGATGTTAAGTTTCAGAAGTTAATTCTCAACAAACGCAGTTGAGTTGTTTGACGGGACAAACATTTCTTGTCCCCGCCCACCCCTGCTCCGCTGCTGTATACACACTAACGCTCCCTCAGTGCCTGTCGGAGCTTGTTTTACAGATGAAGTATGCGACGTACAAATAACAAAGTCACACCGTTTCTGTTAGCGAAGACAAAAACAACTCACAGACGACACAAAGCACCACCGCACTTTTAAATAAAGTGCTGGGTTGTCAGAAATCCAGACGTATAACGGTACAGTACAAATGAATAAAAACAAATAATTAATTATATGCAGAGTGGCTTGAAACAGATGGATGGATAAAAACAAATCAAAGTTTGAACAGATGCGTTTTCAGACGGGATTTGAAAAGTAAAAAAAAATGACTCAACATTTACTTTGCGACTCGCCTCAAAAAACCCATCTGTGGTTCCCGACCCGTTCTCCAGGAAATCACGTCGATCTCTCTCAGGTGGTGTCGTCGTCCTTAATTACTTTTCTAATGCAGAGTCAGCTGTCGACCGATTCCAGGTGTCGGACCATGGAATCTTTACACAAAGAGGTTCAAAAAGCTTTAACCTCAGTTTGTACGTACCAGACAGTCTTAGTTGTATCGTATTGCTGACATCACTGACTGTCCGGAGAGAAGTGACTCTGCAGTCACAGTGACAGTAATGCCCCGCTAATGTCATGTTTTATGACTTAAACGCCGCACATAACGCAGGGAAATCAACACTTTACTCGCCACCAGTGCGAGCCTGAGCTTGTTTTCCTGGAGACAGTGTGGGTCAAAGCGAGTCGGTGCTTTGTGTGCGAGTGATGAGACGCAGTGTGTTTTTAAGAGCCTCATTGTGGTTTGATACTTGTGGATGAATATTAATTCCTTTATGCTATGATATTACAAAACACAGTATATCAGGCCTTCAACTGAAGATCAAGTCAGTACTGGGCTTTTATAGCCAAAGAAATCAACCTACAGGTTCAGTAAAATCATATAAACCTGGATTTTTACTGCCATTTGAACCTCAAAACAGCACTGTAACTAACAATTATTTTCATTATATTGATTATTTTGTCATTATTTGTTCAGAAAATGTTGGATCCGTGTTCCTCAAACCTTGAAGTAATGATGTCCTCGACAGTTTTGTTTGGTCCCCCAAACCAAAAATGACTCTTTTGTGTTTTTAATGATTTCTTTTTGTCACATGGAGCAAAGAAACTAGAAAATATTCATACTGAAGAAGCTGGGAAAAACCAGAAACCTAGTTTTGAGTGTTAAGAACAGCATTCAAACTAATTAATCGATTACCAAAGTAGTTAATTTAGTAACCCTAACCCCACCCTTAACCCAAATACCAAAATAGTTAATTTACTAACCCTAAAATCACTCCTAACCCGATTACCAAAATAGTTAATTAAGTAACCCTAACTCCACCCCTAACCCGAAAACCAAAATAGTTAATTTACTAACCCTAACGCCAACCTTAACCCGTAGTAGTTGCATGCTTTGTTCAGCGCGTCATTTTCCAATTATACGTGATCACATTGTCCTCAAGTCAATAATTTGGGGTGGCATATAGCTCACTTGGTAGAGCTGCCGTCCCATGTTGAGGCTATAGTCGTCTGCAGGCGGCCCCGGTTTGAATCCCACGTCGGACGGCCTTTTCCTGCATGTCTTTCCCCTTCTCTGCCTCCCCATTTCCTGTCTATCTCCACTAACAACTATCACTTAAAGGCAATAAAAAGCCCAAAAAATATATAAAAATAAAATAAAATAATAATAATAATTTGTCGCACACTCATTATTTTGTAGACACAGCAAGCTACAGTATTAGATCTTTTTTAAGAGTCAGCTGTCGACCAATCCAGGTGTTTGGACCTTGAAAACATACCACAAGTTGGTTCTAAAATATGGTAAAAGTCAGCTTTAGCCTCAGCCTGTATGCACCAGACAGTAGTTGTCAGAGCGATGCGACAGTAATGCACGGCTAATGTCATGTTTTACAACTTAAAGTACACTGTTTTAATGATTTCTTTGTCATACGGAGGAAAGAAACCAGAAAATATTCATACTGAAGACGCTGGGGAAAAAAGTTTTGAGTATTAAAAACAACACTCAAACCAATTAATCGATGACCAAAACGGTTAATTTAGCAATAAATGGTGCAGGCTTTGCTCAGCGCGTACGTTTCATCGCATTGTTCTTGTTATCCCAATATCAACAGCAGCGGTGAGTCAATAATCTGCGACTGATCTGCGACGCTAGTTTTTACAGGTACCCAACCCGGATGCTGCTCCAGTAGCTGCCCGTTGCTCCTAAACCCCGGGAGGTTTCTAAGGGGATTAATGAAGTCTAAAAATCTAAATTTTTTGGTAGTCATTGTTTGGTCAGAGTGAAATGACGCCGTTAATTCAAGAGGAAGTGACTCAGAAGTGAACTACATTACGTGAGTTCCCCCCTTCTCCCTCTGGTCTCGGCACATCCCTTGTTCCTTGATTCATTCAAGTGGAATCTGCCGTCAAATTTATGTATTTGCTCTAAAAACCTTGGTCTTGTTTGCCTCCTCCTCCTCTCGCATGGGAATCTCTGCATAAATAATACATGTGTTGAAAAACGGGAACATTACAGCGGCCCCGGTTGTCATTGGTGAAGCGAAATGACAGTTTGGCTCGTAATGGCTCTGTTCTTGGAGGTTTCACTCACTTAAAGTACTCTGTTTTTATAAAAAACATCCACATGTTAAGATATGGCTGTATCTCTCTCTCTCAAAGGTGATAGTGAGCAGAGGTGCTGAGAATGATGGACCATCTCAGCGAGGCGTGTCTGGGCAAGGACAACTCTGACCTGGTGAACAGCCTGGCAGAGGTCAAGGCGCCGCCTGCCAAGTTGCCCCGGCTGGAGCAGAACGGCAGCCCGCTGGGCCGAGCCAGGCTGGGCAGCACCGGGGCCAAGCTCGCCGGCGTCCCGTACAAACCCACGGGTCACCTACTGAAGACCTGCCACAAGAGGGGTAAGAGCACCGGCCACGGACACACACGCAGTAACGGAAGTCAACATACGCTGCTCCCACTATCTGAAAAGTGAAGATTTACCGATTGGAATCAATCAGTCGATCGTAAATGTTGAAGTTTTTGGACATTTTATTGGACAGAAGAGACGAAATCCAGGCACTTTCTCTCTCACACTTTCTTATAAATTGATTAGTGAATTGGCGGCGTGGATTATTAATCACTCGTTTCCCACACATATACAAAAATGTGATGATTTACCGATGGGAATGAATCAAATTGATCGTAAATGTTTGGGTTTTTGGACACTTTGTTGGACAGAATACTGTAGACAGCACCTTTAAAATCTGGGCACTTCTCACGTCTCTGTGGTTTGAATTGATTAGTATGACTCGATGTCAGTTTTCTTAAAACAGAATCACCAAAAATTTGATCAATTACTGATACAGATCAATGAATCGATCATAAATGTTTAGGTTTATTGGACGGATTGGTGGAGACGCCACCTTTAAGTCCTGATTAGTTGTTTGATGGCATATTCATCCCATTTTTTGGTGGGTTAACCCAAATCAAATTAATTGATCATAAATATATAGGTTTTTGGACATTTTATTGGACAGAATAAAGAAGACACTGTCTTTAAGTCTTGGCACACAAAATTTATTTGGTAATCAATCACCATACCACATGTGTAAAAATGTGATGATTTATTGACTGAATTGATTGATTGCTTGATTGAATTTATTGATTTAATGCAAATTATCACCAAATAAATGGTCAGTTTTTGAAGTAGAAACACCAAAATGTGTACAAATGTGATAATTGACTTATTTAAATCAATGAATTGCTTGTTTTGATTGAGATCAATTAAATCACACGCTTTTAAGCAAAAATACCAAATGTATAAATAAATACGATGATTAACTGCTTTAAATCGATCAATCCAAATGGAAACGTGGACATTTCATTGGACATAATATGGCAGAGACGTCATATGAAAGTATGTCCACTTCCTCTTCCTCTCTCTCTTTGTTTCTGTTTGAGCGTAAACAACGCTTTGATAATTGATTAGTTGATTAATGGAGAATTAATCACCGAGTCGTTTTCACGCAGGGAAAAACAAAAAAAACAAAGCACTAATGTGAGGATTGGCTTCGTTTGTCAGTCTGTGACAGATCGTCAAATATTTCATTACTATTAATGTTTGAACCATTAAAAAGGGACAAAACAAGGCGTTTCATTTGTTTGTTTTCTGCTTGTGTGCATTTTTAACTTTTTCTTTATTTCTTTAATTTTCCCCTCCTGACATTTCATACATGAAACAATTAATTAACCCATGATGAGAATAATCACAAAGTACACACAGTCTCTTAATTTCTGACATTTAATCAACATATAAACCAAGAGGGGAAAAAATAACATTGTTTCTCTTAAGACAGGTGTGTCTTAAGAGAAACAATGTAGTTATTACTTTTAATTTAATCTTTTAATTTTTTGAGAAAATGAGAAGCCATCTTTAAAAAAAAAGGACGTGTGAAATGGAATGGAATATCAACTATAAAACATGTTTATCATGAATATAAAGTAAACAATAATAAGTTTTAAAGGTTATGTATGAAGCCCAACAGTTTGTGCAGTCTTCTCTCAAAAACTCCACAACAAAACCTTATTTAAATGAAAGAAATCACAAATTAACACAAAAAACATACTCAAATGTAGAAAATAGCTGGAATTGTAACAGAAGCTAATCCAAGACAGAGAGGCAGTAAAAAAATCAATTCATATTAATATTCCAGGGAAATGGAAACACAATGCAGGTGCAGGTTTTTGTCAGATTGTGGTCTCAAATCAGGAGACTTTTGGAAACCAAAGACGCTGAGTCAACAGAAACAAAACACCACCGACCACTGCGCAGGTCCACGAGAGGACGGAATCATCATCAAGTCTGGTTCAGCCATCAATTAATCTGTCCAGAATTGTCCATAAAATGTCATAAAAGTTGAAATGATGACGTCCACACACCAAAGAAAGCCGAAAATACTTAAAAAGAGGAATTATTTTAAAAGAAACGTCAAAAATAGTGGAAAATGAATGTAGTCATGGATTACTAGCCTTAGTATTAATGAATTTTTATATTATAAAATCAATTATTCTGGCAACAATCAATCAATTGTTAGTTTTTGTCATTTTAAAACTAAAAAACGAACAAAAACACAATATCACATGAGTGAATAATTAATTTCAGCCTCATGGATCACAACAAATTCCCAAAAACGATCCAGTTTTAATGATTTGTTTATTATGTTGTTGAAAAATCCTGTTTTTAATTATTTTTTTTTTTATAAGAGCGTTTGCTTTAATTGTTGTTTTATTTTCGGAACCAGACGTCAGGTGACAAACAGTAGCTCACGTTCATGAAGCGTTCGATTGTCAGACGTAATATTTTTATTTTTTGAAAGATGAAGATTTTTGGGAACTTTGAAGAATAACCTGACAGCAGCAACTGGTGGGGCCCTGGTTAGAGTCACTGTATATTTAAAAAACAAAACAAAACAAATCACTTACTTGATGAGTCCTTGCAGCCCTGGTGCATGTAGGTTCTTTGTTTGCTCAAAAATGAGAAATCAAATCATTAAAAAAAATGAATGTGGATGTTGTTATCTTTATGTGGAGACTTGAAAAAAACAGAAAATAGGCATAAAACAGGATTTTATTAACCCTTAATGCTCATCTTCACAAAATAGACAGTTTTTCTTTCATTTTGTTTGTTAAAAACGAGCCAAGCCAACTCCAAATTTCCCAAATTTTCCCAAAAAAATTGTATTTCATGCTCTGTAAAGTTTCAATTGGATTGTCTAAAGGTTGTCCTGAAAAAAAGCATATAAGACACCCCCCCCACACACACACACACACACACGCACACACTTATTTGCCCAGACAATAGCTAATAGAGTGAGAGTGTGAGAATGATATTCCTGTGTTGTTGTTGTTGTTGCTGCAGCGGTTGTCGCTGTGCTGTGTCACTGCTCTGAGCGCAGCCCTCCTGCAGCCGACGTTTGTTTATTAAGGGGAAGTTCTGGAGTCCTTTAAGAGCCGTTGCAGTTCAACGGGAGCCTTTACTTTGAGATTATGACATAGCTTTTTAATATCAGTGGTGTCGGCGAAGACGCCGTTTAAAATATGAAAGCCCCCTCTTTTTTATGGGTTTGTGTTTATTTTATTCTTTTGTTTTTGTTGGAAATGAGTTTGAAAAACCTGCAGGTTTGGAGCCGTAATGGCGCCGAGGCTCATCTGTTTCCGTATAGTGTTTCTTTGGCTGCCGTAGGTTTCTCTTTTGGGGGCAAGAGGGACTCGGGAACTCTTGGAATGTGGCTGCGCGAGTGTCCTCGCATGAGCCGTTTCTCTTATTTGCGCCTTTAATCTACGCGTCGCGCACCCTTCTCCAGCTGAGCAAGCCTAATTTTTCACCTTCATCATCTCTGCGTCTCTTGGCCTCCTACGACGTTTGCTCCTCCAAGTCGTCGCTCCCCCCTCCCCTCGCCTCCCTTCTCCTCCCCTGCTTTTTCTTTTCCCTTTTATAAAGTTTCTTCCTGGCTAAAGGGTGAAGCTGCCAGTGGAAGTGGGCGGTCCGCCGTGGAGGACTCGCACAGGGCCCACAGTGGGCATTGTGTCCAAGCCCGAAACAATATTTACAGCAGGCCTCTGCGGGCTCCGTGGAAACAAAGCCGGTATTGATCCCCCAAATGAACCTACACAGCAGTCTTTATTGTTAGATTTTTATCTATTAAAATCGGGGCGGGAGGAGAAAAGCAGCGCTTTCAGCACATTCCCTGGCATCTGTCGGCTTATTGACTGTTTTGCCAGAGCTGTGTACATCTTCTGGAATCCTGGAATTGGAAAATATTAAAGTGTGAATCATTTCATTCAGCGGGCACAGTGAACGTGCAGATACCCAGTGCGGGCACTGTTTTAGCGGTGCATCTGTCGAGTTTGTAGCGATGTATCGCCGAAATTTTAAAGCCGATCTTACTAAGTCACCTGTCAAGTTGTCTCACTCCGACCAAACAAAAGAGATGTTGGGCAAGACCGTGCGATGACATAACCGACAATTATCCGCAATTAAATTTGCCTTTGGCTATTATTAGCATCGATTTTGTCAACAGTGTAGACTAATTGTCGCAGCACCGCTCTCACACGTGGTGACATCGCTGGTACCGGTTATGCGATTCACATACCAGACATACACAATGTAACAGGCAGGCAGACGTTTCTCATGTTTATAGACACACGTTTGCAGGTGCTAGTTTTGAAGACGTACTGAGAGCGTAGGGGGGAAACTGAGTATGATTGTCAGCTATCTGTTACGATGAGGCCCCTTTAGTAAGTCACCTGCAAAGTCTTGAAGCCTGTCAAGTGACCCGTTGGGATGTTTATGGGATTGACAAGGAGACAGAGGGAGGTTTCTGGCATTTATTGATAGAAGTTTGTCAGGGGATGCTAGTTTGAAGACGTGATGAGAGTGTAGGGAAACTCAGAATCTTACATTCACGGTCTGTTTGTCATATTTCTATCGATATCTCAGTTTGAGGACTGTTTAGCAAACCACTCCAGAGATATTTGATCAACAGACAGATGACCGATGTGAGCGGAATCTTTATAGCGAATTTCTACCAATATGTCTTGCATTTCTTTATCCGAACAATGTCAAGTGACCCATTTGAGACATTTATGAGATTGACAAGAGGACAGAAAGATGTTTCTGGCATTTATTGATAGATAATTCCAGGTGATGCTTGTTTGAAGACGTAATAAGAGTGTAGGAAAACTTGGACAGTTGGATTTGTACGTATTGTCAGCTATCGGTCTGTCTGTTTGTCGCATTTCTACCGATATCTCTTGTATTTCATGTCCAAACAATGTCAAAGTCAGCACTAGACACACTGGTGCCCTAAGTCAGTCACCTACCAAATTTGAAGCCCGTCAATCAAATTGTTGGACAGTTATGCGATTGACAGTGAGGTGAGGTGTTTAAAGACGTACTCAGAGCGCAGGGAAACTGAGAATCTCATATTCACTGCCTGCTACGGGCACAGTCCTCGTTAACACCTTGAGAAGCGTTCACTTTTGCTGATGTTTCTGTTAAGGCTTGGAAAAAGACCACGCTGTCCTCGTGCCATTACACTCAACATTTCAGGGATGTTATTTTATCGGCTGATATTTGCACAGTTGGGTCCCTTGAATGTTTGGCAGTCTTTGGACAAGGATTGCTCATTTTGCCTCTCGGTGGAGCGACTGTTGACACAGTAGTAGTAAAACTTGGAGACGCAGCAGTGGCTTGAAATGTGCAGGGTAAAATTTGGGTTGGGAGGGCTAAAGTGATCCCAACACCTTGACAGTTATTCGCGCCCAAATAGTCGAAGGTTGTTTTGCCTCTCAGAATCTGTAGATTTTCTTCTCACAGAAGTCGTGCTAAATATTTCACATCCGAGTGCACAATCTGTCAACTGCAAGAAGGAAACCTCGAATAATTTATCAAAGGTTCCCTGAGAAATGGGTTGCCGGGGCAAAAACCAACCCCTGCCTATCAACGCTAACTCTCTATCTTTTGCAAACACAAATGTTGGATGTTCAGAAAAGATGTGAATGTGTTACTTTTTTCCACATTTTCAGGCAACATGCTGCCGGTGTTCTGTGTCGTCGAGCACTACGAGAATCCCATGGATTTCGACAGCAAGGAGGAGCACGCTGAGTTCGTCCTGGTGCGTAAGGACATGCTCTTCAACCAGCTCATTGAGATGGCGCTGCTGTCACTGGGCTACTCCCACAGCTCGGCGGCCCAGGCCAAAGGTAAACCATCATCTTTTCACCCTGTTGTCCTCTGTTTTTCCACTTTTATCTCTCTGAGACTCATTAGCGTCCTGTCTACGGTAGTGGATACAAAAAACAAATTTATAGCAATTTCCTCACCTTTTAGTCAAGATTTATGTGTATATGTTGTTCAATGACATGCTGTATAATATGTATAATAATATGGCTGTAAAGTAGTCGCTCTTCTATGCTCGGATTTGCAAATTTAAGTGATTTGGGTCATGATAGTTTTGCCATCTTTCGTGTTTGATTATTAATTTACTAACATTTAGGAGATTTCTTGAATGCATCTTGAAGCTTCTCTTCGAAAAGCTCAACACCTGCAGATCCTGCAGAAGTGTTGACATTTACCACGGTCCTTGAATGCATTCCGTTAGCTCAACACGCTATGAATCCTGCATTACTTTCACTAGGTTTCATGTGCTGAGTTAAGAATATTCAATTATTCAACAACAAATAATAGCATCTAGGGCTGCAACCAATGATATTTCATTACTGATTAATTTCCTCAATTCATCGCTTGGTTGTTTGGTCCAGAAAATGAAGACCAAATAGATTGGTTTATCGATTATCGACCGAAATTTACCATGGTCCTTGAATGCATCCCGTTAGCTCAACACACTGTGAAACCTGCATTACTTTCACTAGCTCTCATGTGCTGGAGTTCAGAATATTCAATTATTCAACAACAAATAATAGCATCTAGGGCTGCAACCAAGGATATTTCATTACTGATTAATTTTCTCAATTCATCGCTTGGTTGTTTGGTCCAGAAAATGTAGATTATCGAGCAAAATTATTACATTTTGTTAACTTCTTTGTGATATGAAGCAAATCAACCAGGAAATATTCACATTTAGTAGCTTGATTACAAATACAAACCCAAAACCCACAAACCCACACAAAACAAATGATCAGAATCGTTGTTTCAGCGCTAATAACATTGAATATTCCGTCCATCGTTCCCATATAGAAAGTTTTGGGAAAGACTTTTTCTGACCAAAGCTGTTTCACACACACACACATTTTTTTTTTTTTTTTACTCCCTCACACAATCTGTGACCATAAGAGCACAGAGCGAACAGATCTGAAGCCACGGTAACACATCCTGACACTGATCTCAGACAAGAGACACACATTCCCACACAGGCTTACCCAGTGAAGTGCTCATAATCACACTCACACTGTACACACACACACACAGATACACACTTGTACTGTATATATTTATATACACATCCACTCAGTGACTCAGCAGGTGGGAGGGGCCGGTGGAGGAAAGGGTCTGCTAATTGCACTTTAGCACACACACACACACACACACACACACACACACACACACACAGGCCGAGGGTGGCTGTTTCAAGGTGCCTCTTAGCGTGCTTTTTTATTATAGCCTGTCCATCACACTTCAACATTTACACACACACACACACACACACACACACTCTCGCACACAAACACGCTTGCACACGTCCCATTTTGCTGCTCCCATGAGCCGTATCCACGCTCACTTCCTGCTGTGTGGGCTGTGTCTCGTCTTTTTTTTTTTCAAGGTAGTCTCGGGAGAAGTTCCTACGTGGTCGTCGTGATTTCCGTAGCAAATAAAGTTGATACAGGCCGCCTACGTCACCCGGGAAGCCTCTGAAGCAGCTACCTGTGGCTTTATTTTATGGCTGTTCTTAGCGACTTTGTAGCTTGGCTAACGGCAGACTGCATCTCTGTCTCATTTAGAGCTGAAAATCGATTATTAATCGTAATCAATTAATCAGTTTGAAGCTTTGTTCATTATTAGAACAAGATTTATGATTGTGTCAGCTTCTTGAATGTGACTATGTTCTTTGTTTCTTTGCTCCACATAACAAAGAAATCATTAAAAACTGAATCATTTTGGTTTGTAGACAAAACAAGACATTGAAGAGCGTCATTCCAGGTTTGACAAACAATGCTCAGACTTCCCGTTAAGGATGGGAGTGTTCGATTATTCAATTACTAACTTTTGGAGGTTTCTTGAATGCATCTTGAAGTTTCTCCTCGAAGCTCAACACGCTGTAGCTCCTGCAGAAGTGTTGAAATTTACCACGGTCCTTGAATGCATCCCCCTAGCTCAACACACTGTGAAATCTGCATTACTTTCACTAGATCTCATGTGCTGAGTTTAGAATATTCAAATATTCAACAACAAATAACGTTTCAATGTTTTTTTTAAACATTTTCTGACATTTTATGTACCAAACGATTAATCGATTAATCAAGAAAATAATCGACAGATTAATAGATTACGAAAATAATCATTAGTTGCAGCTCTAGTCTCATTTTACATTGATTACGACGAGTCGGGAAAGGCGACCAACGTATGTAGACGAAGGCCAACGCTCCGGATGATGTATGAAGAGCATTTGAAAACATGTCAACAAATGTGCTTGTTCTAGTTGTCAAGATGCGATGGCTATCTAGCAAAGGCATCTAACGTAGTTCTGCTGAGGGTAGCTGCGTTAAAATGGAAGCAGCAGCCGAATCGAAAGACGACAAGAGCTGCTTGAAGTCGTGAGTTAAGCCCGCCTCTAGCGAGCCAGGGAAGAAAAACCTGCTTTGAAATTGGTTCTCCTTCTTTTGGAGATTCTGTCGTTAGCCATATCAGCGTTCTTGCCAGACCTGTGTGCTAGGTGTAGGAATCATAGGGTATATCCTGATACAGGGTCCGCGATACCAATAATATCACGATACAACGATTCTGTGGTACGATCATACATGTGTATGTGTTTTTTGAAGCTACAGGTACAGTTAGCAGCATTCAGCAGTAATTACATAATTACAGCCTTTCAGAAGGCAATTCTTTTCGTTGGTTATGATTCAATACGGAGTTCCTCAGGGTTCAGTGTTGGGGCCACTGTCGATTTATCGTATATCAATGATATAAGCAAGAAATAACAAATATTCTTATTTAAATCTGTTGTTGGGATAATGTGGAACATTTGTGGACACACCAGAAGAAACAACATGGGTTTGATTGAATAAATAAATAAATTGACACTAAATTAAAGCAAAACTAAACTAGCACATGCAAAAAAAAGGCAATATAATACTTTTTTTTAAACAATTGACATAAGAGTCAGCCATCTTGGAATCCTGTTGAGTCATGCTAAAGATACAGTTAGCAGCATATTTTAGCAGTGGGAGAAAGAGAGCAATTCTATTGGCTGATACAATACGGAGTTCCTCAAGGTTCAGTGTTGGGGCCACTGTCAATTTATCATATATAGATAATAAATGCAAGGTTTTCTAGAAATAAATTATTCAAATTACCAGAAGAAACAACTGGGTTTGATTTCATCGTATCGCTGTAGTGATACAACGAGATAGCTGTCTAATCTAATCTATCTAAATAACTTATCTTCACGTAGCTTTCTCCGCCATTATCCCGCCATAAACTCCCTCTCACGAGGACAGACGACGATATATCACCAAAATCACAGACTCGATGATCCAAATGAACTCTTCTGTGTGTCATTATTCCCCATGTTTGTCGATGTTAACCCCGTATATGTGTGTACGCTTCATCTTTCAGGCATGATTCAGGTGGGGAAGTGGAATCCTCTCCCACTGTCGTACGTGACAGACGCGCCGGATGCCACAGTGGCCGACATGCTGCAGGATGTCTACCACGTGGTCACGCTTAAGATCCAGCTGCACAGGTAAGACGCTAACAAACGCACAATAAACAACACACATGTACTACAACTTAACATATATGTATATATATTTAAAAAAAGTTTGAAAGGATGTTGTTCTGTCAGACGTTTTCTCAACTTGGCGTTCGGGTGAGTTTGTTGATAAATAGCGATCATATTGTGCTTATTTTGACAGACGTTAAGAGTGCGATGTGATTCATTATTGCTCGGATGGATCATTTGTTTTTTTGCGCATCCTTACTGTCTTTTTAATATAAAAGAATTTGTTGACATTTTTTTAGACTATCAATGAAAAAAACAGTTTTTTTTTGGCAGCACTTGCTGTTTTATCTTTACAAAATAAATGCTGCCCAACACCAATGCTCCCCAATTTAGATTTTTTAAGGACATACACATTCACCTAAAGGCCAACACCTGCTCCAAGAAACCTTAAAAAATCCAAACAAAACCATACCATTCGTCCCATAATTTAAATATCCTACACTCCCTGAATAGAAACCTTCTCAAACCAAGACTTTGACCCCCATTTTTTTGTTTTTTCTTTGTCCCCTTTGTGTTTCATATGTGGCACAAGCTAAAAATGTGTGTAAATCTTCATTCCACATCCTGTATATTCCTGTAGTACATAAACCAGAAGTGAACGGCTTTTATTAGAACATATAGCGGGCACAGTTGTGCCTATAAATATCTGCTTCCAACAAAAGCAGGTGCCAATCTTCTGAAAGCCCTTCTGCATGTTTGAGAATAGCTTGATTAGTCATTTACACACACACAAACACATACTTCTCTGATGTCATCGAATGCGTTTTGGGATTAGTTCATTGTCGGGGTTTGATCGCCATCCTTGTGTCCATGCTAACAGTTAATTTATACCACGGTGAGTCACTCTAAATTAAACTGCTGAGTCACAGTAAAGATACAGTTCCTCAGCAGTAATTACATAATTACAGCCTTTCAGGGGGCAATTCTATTGGTTGGTTCTGATTCAATACGGAGTGCCTCAAAAAAAAGAAATTCTTATATAAATTCTTTTGGGGGGTTTTGGGATAATGTGGAACATTAGTGGACACACCTAAAGAAAAAACCTGGGTTTGATTTTAGAAATAAATACACTGACACTAAATTAAAGCAAAACTAAACTAGCACATGCAAAAAAACAATTTTTTACAATTGACATAAGAAGCAGCCATCTTGGAATCCTATGTCTGGGCTGATGAGTCATGCTAAAGATAGTTAGCAAAATCTTTTAGCAGTAATTACATAATAGCCTTTCAGAGCGGGAGAAAGAGAGCAATTCTATTGGCTGATTCAATACGGAGTTCCTCAAGGTTCAGTGTTGGGCCCACTGTCAATTTATCCTGTATTGATAATATCTGCAAGGTTTTTCTAAAAATACATTATTCAAATCACCAGAAGAAACAACTGGGTTTCATTTAATAAATAAACGGACACTAAATTTGAAGAATAAAAGACAGAAATGATAAATAACACAAATGGCAATCTGCATGTGCTCGTCATTTATGGATGAGGGATTTGTACAGCTTAAAAGACATATAATATATACTAAAGTAAGTGTGAGAAAGCGAATGTGGTTGGGGAAAAGTGGCTAAAAAAGGCCTCTCGCCACACATGAATTGCAAGGTTGTTCACCTGAAATAGTAAGGCAAACAAACCGGGACGCTGCAGCGACGACGGCGGCGGCTGCTATTTTCAGACGACTATATTTCTTCTTCAGGAGTCTCCTCCTGCGGGCACATGACACATGGCACAAAAGAAAAAAAAAAAGGGAAATGAAGGCGAACAAACAAAACTAAACAAAAACGGGACCAGTCTGAAAAACCCTGCATCTGAGGAAACCGTCCTCTGCCATCACTCACCGCACTGCAAGCTAACTGCTGCTCTGTAGGTGTGAGGCTACGTCGTATTTATACACACTGAGAAGAGCATACAAGCATTTATAGACCCCGCGTGTGCGTGTGTGTGTGTGGAGGCTTGTGCCAGCTGCACGCTAACCCAGTGTTCTGCAACCCTCTGGAGAGTTGTTCCCACTCTTTCCCAACCTCTCTCTCTTTCTCTACCTCATCCTCTCTTTTTTTTCTCCCCCCCACCACCTGCCTTCACCAGTGAAGTACACACACACACACACACACACACACACACACACACACACACACACACACACACACACACACACACACACACACACACAGCACTCAGGATACAGAAGGTTGTGTTTGTGTTTATTTCCGGCATGCTAGCCCTGAATGCATGGATGGCAGTCTTTCTCCACTACACCGCCCTGTCTCTTGTTCACTTCCTTCTCCCCAGAGGCTTCCTCGCTGCTGGAGCAGTTTAAGGTGTTCTGGAAAAACCCATTGTTTCTGTGTGTGTGTTTCTGTGTGTGTTTCTGTATCTGTGTGTGTGTGCTTCTCCAACAAGCAGATGTTAGCCCCCACGAAACGTTGCGCACAATCCTTTTCTGCGCCATCTCCTCGCTTTTACCCGACGCGGCGACTGACAGATATATATGCATGTATAGAGATATGTGCACTTCTTCATCTCTATCTCACACACACACACAAAAGCAGGTTTAAGTCAAACTAAGTCAAACTGGACGACCTCGACATACAGAACAGAAAAAACATACGTCTATTTGAGTTATAAATCTATTTTGATTGTTGTCTGTATTGTTATTTGTTTTGTATTTGTTTCCCCCCCCCCCCTCTTTCTCCCCCCACCCTCCCTCCATCCCGCCATCCCTTCCTTCCACCCCCCCCCCCCCACACTCACACACACCCCACACAGAAATCCAGCCAGTAACACCTTAAATTGTTTTGTCGAGCACAATGAGCCAGGAAGGTAGAAGTAACACGAAATAATAGTCGCCACATGCAGCTAATGTATAATTCATGCATCAATCCAGCAGATGTGTTGTATAAAGTAATTAACTAATCAGAACAATCAGGAGAGAGAGAGGGAGAGAGGGAGAGGCAGAGAGAGAAAGGGAGGATATGAAAGAGGGGGGAGAGAGAGACAGAGCAATCTCCAGATGCATCTGCTTGATGCGCCAAATGAAATCTGTCTGTCTTGGAGGGGAGCTTGCAGCAGGAGAAACGAGCAGAGCGCTGTTCGTGTTAATCTCTCTCTCTCTTTCTCTGTGTCTCTCTGTGTCGCTCGACCTATCTGATCGTTCCAGTAATTTAGCTAATTCATCAATACATCCCCGCGCGCAGGCTCCAACAACCACAACCCCAATTTACACCTTTGTTCTAAGGAGAATAAATTGTTCCGAAATTGTAGCAGGACACGGAAATGATTATTCAATTTTATTGGACATGATATTAAAGGAGCAGTTCAGACAGACGGCTGGCTCTCAGCTCTCAGTGTAAACCAGTGGCTGCCAGAAAGACACGATTTTAGCCACACCTGCACGAGTCTTCACAACGCTGTTTCCTATGGAGGACTAAACCTGACATAGGAATATATAAATAAATACAGGAATAAATACATAAATGAATGAATGAATAAATATATGAATAAAAGAAATACAGAAATAAATAAATGTAGGTGAACAGAAATGTAAAGCATTTATTTATACTTTTATTTATTTATGCATTTATTTATGCATTTATTTAAGCATTTATTTATTCTTTCATTCATGCATTTATTTATTTATTCATTTATGCATTTATTTAAGCATTTATTTATGTATTCCTGTATTTATTTATTTATATATTTATATTTCTGTCATTTTAGTCCTCCATAGTTTGCTGCTTTGTCTCACTGTCAAGACGGCAATTTTTCTGGCGGGAAATTCAACATTGTAAAACGCTCACTCTCCTGCACCAAACCCCAAAGAGAAAATCACAGATTTTACATAACAGCGCATGGCGGCACACGGGAGTTGTCGATCCACCGCCGCATCCATCGCTGCGTTCAAACGTGTTACGTTGTCACTTCTGTGTTTGAAAAACTTTGTTTTCGGATATTCCTCAGTGGCACAAAGTGACCACACGAGGCAGCAGTGGACCAGCAGCTTACTGTGTCCCCATGAGCTAAGCAGATTTTCACTATGGGGTTTGGTGCAAGAGAAGGAGTGGTTTACAAAACTTGAGTTTCCAGCTGAGAAAGGTTGTTTAACAATGAGGTAAAGTGGCAAATGTGTTCTTTAGATGTGGTAGACTTATTAAGTGAGACTTATTAAGCAGTCACTGTTTCTGTCCTCTACTTTTTTGCGATCAAATTAGTCTGTTTTTTTGACATTTAATAAAGGAAACTGACTTATTGAAGAAAATACAGGGGCAGCCGTTTAAAAACCCAAACCATTGCAAACTGCTTAAACGTATGTTATATGTTTTCTGTTTTCAGTTAATTTTAGGAGCAGGCTGTTGTGCCAGATTGAGTCAAAGTCTGTTGTTGGATGTTGGACGAGATAGAGATGCAGCATAACTTGTCCCAGTTGTTTCTCCTCCTCACACACACACACACACACACAGACACGTGCCTCCACACAAATACAGATTTAAAGGTGTTTGCTGAGCACATGAGACATTTCCAACACTTAAGAATCCGATTGAACGAGTCTAACGTTGTGTGCTTTATTGCTGCATTTAAGAAACCATCAAAGCTGCTGGCGTTCCTTTTCTATCTCCGTCTCCTCTCCATCTGAATTGTTTCTCATGCTCCCCCCTCCCCTCCCCTTTCTGCCACCCCTATTGCCCCCCACTCCCCCCCCTCCTTGTATCTCCTCTCTCTCTCTGTCCACAGTTGTCCTAAGCTGGAGGACCTGCCACCAGAGCAATGGAGCCACTCTACAGTAAGAAACGCCCTCAAGGAGTTACTCAAAGACATGAATCAGAGCTCTCTGGCTAAAGAATGTCCCTTATCACAGGTGCTGAAGCCCAGTCTGCTTATTTAAAAAAAAAAAAAAAAAAAAAAAGCCAAACCCCCCCCCCCCCCACACACACAACCTTTACTGCCTTGCTTCCACATCACACAACTAAACAAGCTCTCCTACTGCCATCACTTCTGTCCTTTTATCCTTTATTTTACAGTAGAGTAAATTATCAAATGCCCTGAGTTTGGTCGAGAAAACGCCATCGAGAATTTTATCGCAAATTCCATAAATTCCTCAGTCACAGAGACTCAGAAGTAATGTTCATATAACATACTGAACTCACAGGCAAAATATATTTTGCAGACCGCAAATCATGTTTATGTTTTGAAATTACATTTTGGCGGCATGTGGTGCCACCTACCGCCGTCTACCAATCTTTGCAGTCTCAGCTGCCGAGCATCCACGGGTTGCCAGTTACGTCTGAGCTACAATGGCGGAGAAAACGGAACCCAAAAGACCTTGGTATTAATTTTTAATTTGAGTGTAGTAACCGTTTTTGGCCACATTGTTACATATGGCAACTTTTATAGAAGAGCACGTTTATGTAATGTGTGTCAGATATCGTGAGTGAGGTCGCAGAGATAAGAAGGCTTTTGTTTGACGTAAATACAAAGTTCTTCTTTCGTTTATTGTCGTAATATTTGCTTCTCTCAGCCGCTGTTTGCACTATTTTTGGCCACACAGTGGTGTAGTGGTTAGCAGAGTTGCCTCACAGCAAAGAAGGTTGTTGGGTGGCATGTTTTTCTCCTCCCACCATCCAAACACGTATAAATGCTATGCTGCATTCACGCCGGACGCGGATTTGTCCGGCGACAAGTTGACATTTCAAAGTCAACGTACAGACACAATTTTCGCATTGGCCTGGGCCTAGTTGTGCGAGGGAGGGGTCACAACGCTTTTTTCAAGTTTGGCTAAAATTGTCGATGATGTGATGGCCAATTAGCGTCGAGATTCTCTGGATGATGGGGTAAAACTTAGCGACTTTCACCATTTCGTACTTTGGAGAGTGTGAATGAGTACCGCTTCCAGCGATACTTTCGTTCTCGTCTGCTAGCGCTTCCACCAATTGTTCTTTGGTTGATGGTGCAAAGAAATGCCTTGTAAGTTACTTACTTGCTTAACTAAATACGGCAACTTGCATCCATCACGTCACAAAATGTACAAAGAAATCCCACGGACGCGAAAAAAATCGCTTCTGTAGCATTAGCATGTCAGACACAATCGCTCAAGTCCTGATCGGCCCTCGTTTTCATGCACAAGTCAAAAAACTACGCCGATAGAAAACCCAATTTAATGGCTATTGTCTATTGTTTGCTGCATGATTTTTTTTTCCTTTCACTCATCCTGACACACACTTACTCACACACTTACACACACACACAGATTTATATGCAACGCCAGCCAAAAAAAGCAGAAGTGTTGCTGAACGTATGGTCATTGTTGGATAAACATTGGCCCCAGCCCAGAACGATCTGGATTGTTTTTGTCTTCTTGTAGTTCATTGTCATTATTTCACAGCACGTTCACATGTTGGGTGTGTGTGTTTGTGTGTGTGTGTGTGTGGGGGGGGGGGGGGGGGGGGTGTGTGTGTGTGTGTGTGTTGTCGGCTGGGAGGCCGTATAGAAAACGCAGCAGCTCTGATATTGTATTAACAGGCAGTGGAGTCAGTATATCACACAGGCAGCTCTGGAGTGAATGGAATGAAACGGCAGTATATCTCTCACAGGGGCCAATAATGTGTGTGTGGGTGTGTGTGTGTGTGTGTGTGTGTGTGTGTGTGTGTGTGTGCGTGTAAATGTATATCAACTTCCAGGATGAGTGATGTGTGTGTGTTCGTGTGTGTGTGTTAGTTCCAAGCATGTGCGTAGGAGCCTCCGGTATGAAGCCAGATCTCCTCCTAGGCCACCGTATGGTCACCTGGAGACCCTCATTTGCAGCGTGTGTGTGTGTGTGTGTGTCTGCACTGTGTGTGTGTGTGCTTGTGTATTTGTGTGTTTAGCCGGGCATGAGCAGTGTGCTGATGATGTAAAGAGTCCCTGGGTGGCGTTCAGGCGGAGCCCAGCCCGGTCTGGTAATCACCCTGTTTACGGTCCATATGTGAAGACGGCTCAGAAGAGAGAGCGAGAGAGCGCGCGCACACACACACACACACACACACATACACGTTCTGCTATTTTCACGTGCGCACACACACGCGCTAGTCTCCAATGAGAGCGTAGATTGTTTCAGCTCTCCAGTGAGGATGAAAGATGCTCCTGGAAATATCTAACGGAATATGTTTCTGTCTTTATTCACTCTGTTCCAAACCAGACACTTAAACTGTGTGTGTGTGTGTGTGTGTGTGTTCATGTATTTACCGCTATGCAGACACTGTAGGCAGCCATTATAGATTATGAATCAGTGCGGTCGATTGATCGCGGTCTATTTTTATCGAATTTTTGTTCTCGGAAATGTAATTCTTTAACCCTAAAGGTAATTGGCTAACATTTTCCTACCTTTATAGTGTAGCTAATATTTAACTTATACATGTTTTTTGTTTAAATTCAAAATGTAGTGTAGACACAAAACGATACAAAAAATATATATATTTAATTTTATTAGAATTTAATTGTTATAATTTATTTTATCGGTCAGAGGCCGATATTTGTCCCTTTTTAATCCTTGGAATCAGCTGATTATTATTTATTAATCCTCCAATTTGTCACAAATTGCAACTTTTTTAAATTTTTACATACTTGATTAACGTTGCTACGTCACTCAAACTCTATTTTTTCATCCATTTTATATTATTCTTTACTGAAAATACTGTATATAAATATGTATAAATATAAATTCCATAACTTGGCTACTTTTTTCTATTATATGTGATCATTAAAGTCATATTTTATATGAATTTATCAGTCATATTTGATCAGATGGTTGGAGAAAAAAATCTGCATCAATTATTGACCATGAGCTGCCCTGAATTTGAAAAAAAATCAACATCAGGCTCAGAGGGGGAAAAGAAAAAAATCAGTCGACCTCTCGTCATAATTAATTCATTAAATCAACTCGAGTCTTTCTCTCTGTGCATTTACTCTGTTTTTAACGCAGAGAAATCGTGTTTGTGTCTTCATCTGCTGTGTGTGTGTGTGTGTGTGTCTTGTTCAAACATGGCTGCCAGGACAGTGTTTGACATCTGTTACTCCGCGGGGTTCCTCATGGCCTGCTATTGCCCCCGCGCGCAGCAGACGCTTGTTCCTCTTAAACCCAGTTGGCTGATGGGGGACATTTTGTCACATGTGAGGTGGGGTGTTCCCCCACATTTGCCACGTTTGTGTCCACACGTTGTCTTCTGTCTTTTCCTTGATATTCTGCAGCGTAATCCCACTCGGAAAAGAGAGGTTAACGGACAACGGCGTTACAGTGAGTGAAAGCGAATTAGCCCACCTCTGAACACAGAAGGGAGGAGTGGAAGAGCCACAGGGAGGGAGTTAGGAGGGCGGTGGTGGTGGGAGGGTGATTTTGTGAAATGCTGCTTTTGTCCGGCGCCTTGTCAAACATTTAGTTTCATTCTTGTGTCGCGGCGGCGGCGTCCGTGCTTTGTGTGTTTTGGGCCTTACAAAATGGCACAAAGACACTCGTGAGAACGTATTCAAGAGACGCCCATTGAGATTCTGCGGGGAGGGGAGGAGCTGGCGCTGACCTGCACGCGAGAGGACTTATGGTGGAGGTGGGCGAATATCGCGATTTTCAGGTGCCGGGCGCTACGGAAATGGCTAAAGAAGAGGGAGTTTACAGCGCAATGATGGCGGAGAAAGCTACGTTATCAGATGCTCCATCTACATTTAAATTGTGTTAATAATAGTGCTGGGCACGTTAACGCATTAACAGCGTCAATGCCGTTAATGATTGTTAAAATGAGTCTCTAAAGTACGCTGGTTATTTGTAGCGCTGCTCTTTTTGTTTAATAAACAGACAGCTCCAGTTCGACTGTAGGAGGCGCAAAAGGAGCTAACGCAGCTAAAGGAGCTAACTGGTAAACGGTGCACTGGTGCGGACTCCAGTGCTGCAGCACGTAAACATGACGTTATACGCGTCTTTTTCCGGTCACTCATCATGGAAGCGCGTTGTGCGTTAGCGTTGCTGCCTTTAACAATAAAACGTTGAACAAAATTTGGCTTATTACGTCTCTCTAGTGTTGGTGTGCAGATCAACATCGACACATGATCGCTGATAAGTAGTGAAACTGCCGCAGATTACAGATTACACAAACTCAATGTGTGTCCATGTTTGTGTCCTCAAACCACCTCTGAATGTGGTTTCTGTGATTGTCTTCTCGCAGTCTGGCTTCCTCCTCTGAGGGTTAGGGCTAGCGCTTTGACGGCGGGGGGAAAGCTTTGGCAAGTGGTGACCCTTTAATGACAGAACAAACGAAAACACTCTGCCTAACCACTTCTTCCTCATGTACGTCAGACAAAACCATAGAACTTTAACGTTGCCATTTCCTTGCAGAAAACGAATGACACGTCTTTGCAAACTCACCTCAATCAGCCAAGATTATTCTGTCTTTTCTTAGGTTGCTACCAAGCTTAGCAACCCCCTTTGCCCATCCACACAGAAACTATGGCAACAAACGAGATCTTGCTCCCCCCCCCACCACCACCCTACCCTACCCTACCCCACTCTGTATACCATTGCCACCACCACCACCACCTCACTCTCACTGGGCGGCCTCTGATGCACCAGCTGCTGTGTTGCGTAGCAGCAGATAGTCATCAAAATGCCATCTTCGCAGGCCTTTCACCACCTCTGCTGCCACAGGCGCAACCTGGCTGCCAGGGCGTGTGTGTGTCTGTGTGTGTGTGGTAGAAGGTGGGGAGGAGGTTACCCCCACTTGAGGTGGATGTGCGCCATAATTGAGCTGTGTTGTTGGCGAGAGAAGAGGAAGTGTCGTAAAATGGGATGCACTTCTTCTTTTTTCTTCTTCTCCCTCAGCTGATTCAAGACATCAGGTTAAGTTGTAATGTGTGTGTGTGTGTGTGTGTGTGTGTGTGTGTGTGTGTGTGTGTGTGTGTGTGTGTGTGTGTGTGTGTGTGTGTGTGTGTGTGTGTGTGTGTGTGTGTGTGTGTGTTATCTGCATGTGTGTGTGTATCTGTAGGGGTTGTGCTTTAGTGTGTGTGTTTGCATTTGCCAGACTTAAAAGCTGGCAGCTGGGCGCCTACAGTACCTGCCTGCTGCACCGTGATGCTCTTATACACACACTTTAACACACTTTAACACACACACACACACACACACTCCTGCTCTCTGTCTCTGTCTTCCTGTCTCCCATGATGGGGTGTAGAATAGATGTTGGGGACCGATAGTCGCCCAGTGCCACTTCCTGGTCTTGCTGATAAGCTCTCTGTGCTGCAGATGGCTATCACTTAAAGGGTCCACACACACACACACATGCTCACACACACACACTCCCACACAGCTGTTCTTCTCAGGACCTAAACAAAACATAAATCCCTAACCTAATTCAAGTCTTAGTCCCTAAACTTAACCGGGTTCTGCATCATTAGGCCCAGATTTTAAGTCTCGACGAGGACGACCGGTCCTGACAAGGCTCGGTTTTTCAACAAATACGAGACCACACGCACACTCGAACACACACACACTCCTGGAGCCCGTAGCTACCTGTTGACGAGCCCTAGCGCGGCGTCCTCCTGCTGGCACTGCAGTGGCAGCAGCAGAGGCTCAGCTTATTTGCTTGATTTCACTTAGTGCGGATGCATGTGTGTGTGACAGAGCGCCGGGGAGAGGGAGCCAGAGAATAGGGGTGTGTGTGTGTGTGTGTGTGTGTGTGTGTGTGTGTGTGTGTGTGTGTGTGTGTGTGTGTGTGTGTGTGTGTGTGTGTGTGTGTGTGTGTGTTGTTTGGTTCACACATACACTCCGGGCCCCCTGTGAGAGGTAGAGTGATGTATTGAGGGAGAGGGCTGATTAATGAGGAGCGTTTATTAGAACATCTGTGTCAAAGATGGCGGTGGAAAAGAGGGAGCGAGGGAGGCGCAGCATCTTCTGCAGGCCTCTTGTTTGTTGCCTGGAGCTGCTTTAGCCCAGATATACTGTAAATAAAACATGGCAGGCAGGAGGAAGAGGAGTTCATTATCCCCTCGTATTAACAGAAGAATTCTTCGCACTCCTTTTCAAGATATATGGGTTTTCAGACGGATGTTTGGCGTTGGTACGTTGGTACTCCACGAGAACCTGGTTGAACACAAAAGCGGCATATTTTCCTCCATTTGCGACATTTCGTTGCTGATTTTCTTCATGTATGACACAAAAACTGCAGGGAATTTAAGTGATTTAATGTCCACACGTTTCACCTCTTATACAGTAAGTGCTGTTTGTGAGCTGTCACACAGAAAATGATATGAAACACTACAAAAACTGCACTAAAATGTAGTTATTTTGTGATTTATTGTCCAATAAAAGTCTTAATAAATTAATAAAGTTATGTTAAACACTGATATTTAAGTCTTAAAAGAGGATTAACTTGACCAACTCACTCATATTCTTACTTTTTGAACGAATCAGCATCACCCAAATATTCACCTTTCCTCAGTAAATCAAAAAGCACATCCAGCAGAATCAGCGGGAGTCGACAGTGGAGTCTTAAAACTCACATTAATCTTGGAATAAGACAAGAGGCACTTTAAGTATAAATGTTGATGACCCCATTAAAAAGTGTTTTCTTCGTATAACTTCCTAACCCTCACGTGGACTCCATCTCTGACTGATAAAAGACTGCATTTGCAGTCTCCCAGAATCCATCGTCCTCCTGTTTCCCATCACCGCAGCATAGTTGGCACATGTTCACGCCCACAGCTGCAGTCGCCAACGCGACTAACTCCCACATCACCTTCCTCTACGACTGCGCTAAAAACACTCACAGGCGTGACAGAAAGCAGCCAAACTCGACTCGACCTGGTCGGTGGGAGCATGTTCAGGACAACACGGGGGAGGTGGAGGTTGATGTGTGACGAGCGTCCGTGTCTGCAGCGATTATTCGCCCATGACTGGCGTCTTCTCCATCAAAGTGACAGCGGCACAAATACTGAGCACTTCCTGCTGCTGCGTGCTTTTGTTTTTTGCAGTCTTTAATGCCCTCGCAGTTAAGACTCGCCTTGGCAGTTCGGCACAGTCTTTGAAAAGCTCCGGCTCTCTCAGATCCTCCCATTGTTTGTTGTGTTCAGGTTAAACGTGTTCGGCTTAGGAGTCGTCACGTTTTGTGTGCGTGCTGCTCGGATCGAGAAGGTCACGAGTTCACTGCTCGGTTAGGGCGCTCCTCGCATGAGATCAGATATATCTCGCTTCTCTTCACCCTTTTTTATTAATATTTAACAGCTTCAGAAGCGTTGTCATGGTTACATGTCTTGTTAGCAAGAAAACTAACCTTGCAAGATCAGGGCTGCCGACCTGGAGTCTTCAGGATCAGAAGGTCTCGCATTGTAGCCAGGTACCAACTATAAGATCAAGGCAGAGAGAGCGTTGTTTTAGACGTTCGTCATGGCAGAGTCGGCAAAAAAGAAGCAGAGGAAACTGTTGTCGGACAGGGCTTTTGAAAAACATGGCTCCACGGCTTGTGTCGATAAAGAGGTAGACAATGGATGGATGTTTGCGTTGATGTCGTGAAAACATGGACTCCAAAACTGTAGGGGGAGCTCATTAGAGGAAAAATGGTGAGGGGGGAAAGTGACCGGACTTGGAAAGATCTGCTTGAAAAAGTGTATAAACCATAGACCTGAACTTAGCTCGATCTGTACGTGACGGAATCAGTCAGGACTGGACAGGAGCTGAGGAGCTGGGTTGGGGTTACCTAGGGTGGTAGGAGTGGTAGGGTTTCGGGTGAACCAAATCTCTGCTTATGCCGCTGTAACGTAAAATATTTGGATATGCGGATTCGGAGCATTCGATCAGACTTGCATTTGTGCGATCTGCGCGTGATTGGAGATCCCTGTGTTTGGATGATAGTATCACGTATAAACAGATTCTCACGCCCTCAATACACCAGTTGCGGAAGGTCAGAGGGGATACGCAGCACTACTATTTCTGGCGGAGTTGCTTCAGTTCAGCAGAATTCAGCACCAGCGGCAGGGGAAGTAGGAAAATGAAACGTCCCACGTTGACACCACTTCGTATTTCACTGAACGATATCATAAAAACGTCATATTTTACACTTATATGATACAATTGCACTTTTAAAACATACAAAACTTCATGTGGGAAATGAAGAAAAGAAAGAATCCTTGTAAGTTTCTCTGTTCGGTAGCAATGCTGCTGTATTTGTTGTGTTTACGACATTTACAGTGTACACTACCGTTCAAAAGTTTGGGGTCACTGAGAAATGTCCTTATTTTGAAGAAAAACACTTATTTTTCAATGAATATTACATTAAATGAATCAGAAATACACTCTATAAATTGTTAATGTATTTACACTCTTAGAAATAAGGGTTCCAAAATGGTCCTTCGACAAGGGCTGAGGTTCTACTACTGAGGTTGTTGTTGGTAACACTAATTGTTCCAGTAAGAACCATTTTGATCCAGAGAACCCTTTAAAACCTCTTTCCTGAATAAAGGGTTTTAAAATGGTTCTTGGTGGAACCTTTATAAAAAGGATCTACCTGGAGCCAAAAAGGGTTGAACCTTATAAGGTTCAACTTCGCACTTTTATCTCTAAGAATGTACATAGGTGTATAGAGGCCCATTTCCAGTGTTCTAATGGTACATTCTGTTTGCTAATGGTGTTAGAAGGCTATTGGATGCAATGTGCAATGATGTTAGCACAGCTGTATACAGTTTTGCTGGTTCTTTGACGAAAGGGCAAAATTATTATTTTGAACAGTAGTGTATTTCTATGCGAAGTACTACGAAAAAACCAAGCCTGGCAACTCCAACACTTCCAGGGTGGACATAGGACGCAAGCAGTGTAAATGGGCGGCGAAGTGCGGATCAGAGCGCAGCGCATCCATACCACAATTGCTGTATTTTGGGGGATGGGGGGGGGGGGGCAAACTCCCACCGCATCCCAGCACATTTGCTCCCGGAGAAACCAGGATAAACCAGGATCCTCATTGTGCTCCCACGACCATGCTGCTCTGCCAGAAGGTTTCCCCTGCCGTCCTGCGTGTGCATATATTACAGGAAAAAAATGATAAAGATGGCATACCTGTAATTTGAAAACAGATGGTATGGTTCTTTTGAATATTTATAACAATCAAAAACAATTTCTCCTGCACCAACCGCACAATTCGCCCGGAGGCCGCCAAGGTGTTAAAACATTAATTTTAATGAAACTGGAAGCTGGAATTAAAAAAAAGAAAAGAAGGGAAAATGAATCCCCGTGTTTTTCTGAGGTAAATATGGAGAGGGCAAAAAGTCGACTATAAAGGGAAAATATGGTTGGCGCGGTGGTACGACATGCCCGCCGCGGCCTCTCAATCTGCTCCGTTGCCGTCGCCTTTAACAGATTGTGTAAATAAAGACCTGAGAAATAAAGAATAAAAAACAGCTTTATCTGTTTACATCGCCCGGCTCCCCAGATGCTGATATTCAATAATTCTGTTTTTTCCCTTCCTGCCGTTTGAAGGTAAACATCTTCCGCCGCCGCCGCTGCTCTTCATGTCAACAGATGTAGAATCATCAGTTGACCTTATTATCTGATTATCTTCCCACTCTGAAATTAACACGATCACACAAACTCTATGGCATTTGATAAAAAGTAAGACGAGAATAAATAAAGCTTTGTTTGATTTAATTCACCTTTAGAGGACGAGATAGCGGGAATTTCTGCATGTTTTTTTTAGTGCTAAACCATATCCCCCCCCCCCTCCGCCCTTCTTCCACACACTATCTTTTATTTGTTTTGACAAGCTACACTGTTACTGCATGTTTCACAAGCTTTAATATTATGTCTGCATTTTTTTTTCCCACAATGGGAATCTAAAGTCCTCTCTCTCTCTCTGTTTCTGTGTTTCTCTTTCTCTCTCTCAATCAATCTCTCTCTTTCAGAGTATGATTTCCTCCATTGTGAACAGCACTTACTATGCAAATGTGTCGGCGGCGAAGTGTCAGGAATTTGGGCGCTGGTATAAACATTTCAAGAAGACAAAAGATATGATGGGTAAGCAAAATGGAGGGGCGCAAAGTATGGGCGCTCACTCACACACTTTTGTCTCTTCACACACACACACACACACACACACACACACACACACACACACCATTACAATATGTTCCCTCACCGACCGACGCTTTGTCTCGCCGCTGCTGCACCAAGCAGAAATACATTTTTATCTTGTTATCTAATAATTCAAGATTGCTCCGCTGAGCACAGTGTTATCTTTGATTTATCCATTATTGCGTTAACTAACGCTAGAATCAAAACCGAGGCCTCGCTCTGTTTCTGTCTTTTATCTATTTCTCTTTTTATTTGTGTGTCGAACAAAAAAAAACAACAAAAAAAGAAGAACTTCAAGTGGCCAAGATTCAATTAAATCTTTCTTATCAACCTTTATATAAAATCAAAAAAGATCCCCTTTGACCTGCAGGGAAATGAGGTTATATAAAGTCTGTGTTGCCCCAGCTGCACACAGATAATATCTTTTGATGAAGCAGAACCAGCGACTATGTCACGGCGCTCATAATGCAGTTTAATCTGCAGATATTAGCTCCGACAATCGGCTGAAAAAAATCCCCCTTTTCTTGACTTTTTTCCCTGTGCCGCTGCTGCTGCCGCCTGCAGTGATGACACACGAGATATTATATCAGAAATGTTTTCACAACGTTGATGCAAATAGCGTGTTATGATCATATCTGATGGCTTTTTTTTTTCTTTTTCCTTAATCTGTTAAAGTGCCAGAGCACACACACACACACACACACACACACACACTGAGAACTTTATTTACTTCAGACCTGCAGCTCTTATGTTGTCTCCTGCTGCTTATTCTTACACTTTGTTTCATATAAATAATATATATATATTTATATGTGTGTATATATATACATATATATAGAGTTGTGTGTTCCTAAAAAGAAAATAGGGACATTTGTTGCAGCTGCAGGTGTTTTTTTGCCGGAGTGTGTGATTGTGTCAAGTAACATAAAATGAAAATAACTCTAACTCGACACTGTCTGCTGTATGTGTGTGTGTGTGTGTGTGTGTCTTTGTGTGTCATTGTGTGTGTGTCTTTGTGCGTGTCCTTCCATCCACCTGTGCAGGCATGCGCCAACCCTCCCAGCTGGAGGGTTACCTGGGTACGTGTGTCCTCCGTGAGAGCCCGCGTGCCAATGCACTAGGTATGTATATATATACAAAACACACACACACACACACACACACACACACACACACACACACACACACACACAGAGGTTCACACAGCTATCCTTTAAGGACTCTTGTTGACTTCTATTCATTTGAACAGCCAAACTCAAGTGTTAACCCTAGGATTAGGGATAGGGTTGGGGTTGGGATTAGGGTTAAACTTAGTCCTAATCTTAATCCAGAAAGTGTCTCAGAAATGAGCCCCTACCTCATTAGGACCAGGTTTTGGTCTCCATAAAGACTACTGGTCCTGACAAGGTCAGTGTACGACCTCTACATGATTCACTCCATACCTAACCTTATTTAAAACACCTAAAACCCTGAAATATACTACTTTATTTTACTATAAAGTATGTATTTTTACCCTTAAAGGTCTAACGCTGTGGTTCTCAATCTGTGGCACGTGTACCACCAGTGGTACGCAAGCTTCCTCGCATCGTACCTTGGAGGAAAATCATGAAATTATTAAATAATGACTTATTATAATAAGAATGAAAAATCACCTTATCTTTTGCGCCATCTCAATCTAATGTCACTAAACCATTGTCTGAAGTATATGTGAAGAGTCCGTAGCTGACTTGAGAATTTGAGAACTACCACTCTCGTGTGAAGGATCTCATTCGTTTGTGTATTTTCTATGGCTTTATCCTCCTTTATTTAGAGCCTTTTCAGCCTCTTATTCTTGTTTAATGTCGCTATTGAGATAGCAATGTGCCAACGCTAAAAGAAAACATCCCCAAAAATGTTTCACAAGCGAAATCTACTGCTTTAAAAGGTTAAGGCCCTTATTAAAGGTTTACCAGTCAACTCCATCGTAGGCACGGCGTTGATTGCATTCATGTGAAACACTTGCATTGCATGTCATTAAACTGCAAAACAGTTGATTTGAGAAAATCGGGCACTGATAAGAACAAAAACCACAGAAGCAGTGATAGTTTCTGGAGATGTGTCTCACACACTTTCACACTGAGTCATGTGTCATGTGTCATGTGTCACGTTAGACCAAACCTCAGATAACAAAGCCCTTGGCACGAGAACCTCTGGAGTCAAATAAAGTGCAAATTCAGGGAGATGCTGTGTCCACGTCAAATGGGAAATTTCGACTTCAGAATACAAACAAGTAAGACAAAAAATGCAATTAACAGTAAAGGTAGCGCAGAGTGTTTTTGATATTGATGCGAGTGGCAGCCATCTGGAACAACTGGAACACAACATAAAGTTGAGAGTAGTGAAAGAGTGTTTTTACTGTTGATGCAAGTGGCAGCCATGTTGGCGAAGTTTGTGAGGTTGCATGGACTTTCTGAGTTGGAAATCCTACCTGGCGATACATTCCAGTTGAAATCCCAACTAGGAACTGGGAAATTCCGACTTCTGAGTACGAACAAATAAGACAGAAGCGCAATTATAAGTAAAAGTAGCAAAGCGGCAGCCATCCTGGTCAGGTTTGTGAGGTTGCACAGACTTTCTGTGTTGGAAGTCCGACCTGAAGGGGGCGTTCCAGTTGAAACTTCCAAGTAGGAACTTGGAAATTTTGACTTACGACCTCAACCCGAATGCACCATAAAGTCGAAAGTAGTGAAAGAGTGTTTTTACAATTGATGCAAGTGGCAGCCATCGGAGATCCGACCTGACGATGCATTCCAGTTGAAATCTCAACTAGGAACTGGGAAATTCCGACTTCTGAGTACGAACAAATAAGACACTAACCCTAACCCTAATCCAAGTGCAATTAAAAGTAAAAGTAGTAAAGTGGCAGCCATCTTGGCGAGGTTTGTGAGGTTGCAAGGACTTTCTTGGAGTTGGAAAGTTTCCACGTGAAACCTTCTGACTAGGAATTAGGGAAATTTCCGACTTCCATCTCCAACTGGAAAGCACAGCTGGAACAGCGAAAGTAGCGCCGTGTCTCTTGACGTAACAACACAGCAGAGAGAGTTAGGTCACTTTGGATGTCTCATTTTCCCCCTCACTCTCTCCACACACACACTCCCTCAGCCCACATCCCATTCCCATTGTGTGTTTAATCCATGGCTCTTTTGTGGCAGGATTCCACACGAGGACTCCCTGCTTCTGTGGCAGCCTTTTTTCTCCCAGGGCCTGCCATGCTCTTCTGTCACCCCTTCTCTTTTTCAATTTGCATGGAAATGCCTCTGTGTGTGTGTGTTTGTGTGTCATGAGCATGCCCCCCAGCACTCCACACACACACACATGTATGCAAAAAAAACCCACATTCACATATGAGTGAATAGGCACGCCATACCATCAGAGACAGGGGAATGCCAGGGATTATGGAAAGAGATGTGATTATTACCAAGATTTTTTTTTTGTTTTGTTTCTTTTCCCACCACCCCCAGAAATCACCATATACACACACACACACACACACACACACTGCATCATTTTGTTTTCGACTCAACACTCAATAGAAGCGCATTGGCCGCACTTTAACAAACAGGCAGCAGTGATTATTGAGGGTACTTTTTTGGAAAATGTCCATGCACTCTTAATCTTTCATCTGCTACAAAATACCCCCCCCCCCTCACTATAAGAGCCATTCACATTTCGCATGATGCTTCTTCTGAAGGTGTTAATGTTGCCGTCCTGTCACAGAAAAGACAACCCGGCTCGGGCTCGGCTCGTCTGGGCCGCTCCCCTAAATCATTGTTTTCACCACCTCTTTTAAGCACATAATTTAAACCTGTGATCAAATATTCCCCAGCAGCCATTACAGACTTAACGATTCCCACAACAAGAGATGCTGCAAAAGAATCTCTCTTAATGCCATTAAATGGCAGAGATGGAGATGGTGGATTCTCCGTTCCTCGGGTTACACAGCTGATGTACTCCCCCCCCCAACCCCCCACTGTCTCTGTTCACTGCTCTCTACATTTATATTTACACCACCAGTCCCTAAAAACATCATGTTGTTGGCTCGTGTTCCTTATTTTAGACTTTCAGTATATAAAGAGAGAGTGAGATTTATCAGCACAGCTTCTGCCACACACACACACACACATTTCGTTTTTTCCACATGATAAAACCAGACGGTCTGAACTTAATTTCCGAGGCATGGCTTGTAGAAGACACAGGTCAAACACAATGAAGGCCTTTTATCTGCGTCTCCCATCTTTTTTTTATAAATTGATCAGCTGGAATGTTTTTCGCCGACCCACTCGGATTCTCTCAAATTTGATCTGATACCGAGAAGATCTGTTTCTTTTGCTTCTGATTAGAGACGATAGCGTTTTTTTAACGGATGGTCATGATTCTGCGATTAGCATTTTTATGATTCTCCCGACCCAAAGTCCTTTTGTTTTTTTATTTTATTTTTTCTCCCTTTTATGCACACAACACTGTGTTTCAGTCTAGCGTCGCTGGGCGACATTCAGGTGCTGCACACAGGAAGTAGTTTGTTTAATGACAGGCGACAGCAACACTGTGAGCTTGTTGATCGTGAAAACAAAACATCGTAATTTGCCAAAATTCCCATTGCTGCCATGGCCACGCCCTTTTGAATATGCGATAAACGCCCTCAGGCAAGTTCGACTTGCAAAACGCCAAGATGGCGGACTTCCTGTTGAGTCGAGATTATGGTCCCGAGAGGAATTTTTTTTTGAACAAAATTTTGGCCGCTTTGTAGGCACCTAACCTGTGGGGGCGCTACTGAGCCATTGGTTTTTCACAATTCCATTATTTTAATAATTCTGGTTTGCGTGGCAATTTTCCATCCATGTTTTCACGCACATTTAGGGGGTCAAATTCCAGATTCCCCACGGGAAAATTATAATACGAAGAATTTGAGCAATTACAATCGGGTCCTGTGTGCTCTGTCCTTAATAAGTGTCCACGAAAAGTCACAGAAGTGATTTCTACTGCAGTTTCATGGCATATACGCTTCTTGCTCTGCTGCTGTATACACACAAATGCTCCCTCAGTCAGGTCTGATAGTTTTGCTTGACAGGAAAACCAAACTGAGGCAAAATAACAACAACAACAACAAAAAGCCCAACTTTATGCACTGTAGCTTTAAGACCAATCTCATTACACGTATTACTTATAATTACTTGTGCTGTCAAACGATTAAAATATTTAATCGCAATTAATCACACATTTTTATCTATTCTAAATGTTCCTTGATTTCTTTTTGTACCATTATTTTTCCTCATTTTAAAACTTATCAACATAGAAAAGTGGACTGGCTTGCTTTGTGTAAATGTTATTAGCATATTTTGGCATATACTGTAGTCTAGGGCTGAACAATTAATTAAAAATGTATCTTAATTGCAATACAAGTTACTGCAATTTCAAGACACAATATTTATAATATAATATTTGTTCAAGCCAAAATATAACTTTAGATGAATTATTACTACACATCTTATTCTACAGACTGAACCACGCTGTCAGACAAACTAATCTGTGTTACAGGCTAAACCTGGTGTGTGTAACTTGTGTGTGTGTGAGGAACTGTGTATGTGTGTGTGTGTGTGCTGTAGGAGGTACGAGACGTTCGCGTACTGTGACGTCAGAGAGGTACGTAGGTGAAGCAGGAAGTAATGTGTTCCGTGTGTTTACATTAGCGAGCCGCAGGTGAATATCTCCGTCACTCTGCATATTTTCAGTTATTCCTCTTAGCCAAAAAGAACGTTAATCGCGGGATAAAAAAATTGCCGCCGTTAAAATGGGTTCAAGTTAACGCTTTAATTAACGCGTTTAACTGACAGCACTAATTATTACTGATATATAATTATTCACTCACTTTTAACATTAACTGCATACCAAACAGAGGCAGAATAATCCACAGAAATTAAGCTAATCTTCTGGTTGAAGCCTCAAGGTTTGTAATTTGATCAGCGACATGATCGTTTTTTTGCAAACCGAAAGTTTCAGAGGCTTCTATCGGGAAAATACCTGACCCTCCTGTGACACTGATTAACCCTGGTATTTTCCTGTAAATGGACAGACATCAGCAATTGATATGAAGACACTTTCTCAGAAAGATGTTTACTGCCATGATAGATTGTGATAATTGGAGGCTAATCTGGCCTTAGATCAGCGGTTCTCTAACTTTTTTTTTTTCTGTGAAAATATGAAATTGACACCATTATCACCAAGGTTAAAATAAAATACAGTGGTGTAAATAGACCGATAGAAACGAGAGATAAGGTGACTCTAATTATTATTATTTAATTAATTTAATTATTTAATATTTCTACTCTATTTCTAATTTCTACCTTCAAAATTCCCCCAGTATTTCTGATTTTCCACCAAAGGAAACTTGCGTACCACTGGTGGTACAAGTACAGAGATTAAGTACCAATGCCATTAGGCAGAGGCTAAGATTAGGACTAAGATTAGGACAAAGGTTAGGGGATAACACTTCATTTAGGTTGTCCAAAACAAATGGAAGAGTCCTTAAACGGATCCCTGCGTGAAGTACCTCCAGAGGAAGCTCGTGTACCACTCTCAGTACACGTACCACAGATTGAGAACCATTATGGCATTAGACCTTTAAGGGAAACATACACACTTTACAGTAAATTAAAGGAATATATTTCAGGGTTTTAGGTGTTTTAAATAAGGTTAGGTTACGGGACAACACCTGAGTTAGGTTGTCCAAACGAATATAAGTCAACAAGATAGCTGTGTGACGTACCTCCAGAGGAAGCTTGCATACCAATGATGGTACACGTACGCACAGTTTGAGAACCAAGGAGTTCTTTTTGCCTCCATCAAAGGTTCAAAACTGGACTAGACTAAATCAGATATATATATAGTCCATTGTTATCAGCGCAGTTTTAAGTACAATTTGAATCATTATCGTTTCTTCGTTTCTTGTTCAGCGGAGATCGACAGCCTCGCTGACCTCTCCCCGCCCAGCTCCAACCACAACCACAACCACAACCACAACCACCTGGGCTTCTCCCAGCAGCAGCAGCCCATCCCCGGCAGCACGGCCGAGCAGACGCCCTCTTCGCAAGTGCCGCCACTGCCCCACGCGCCCCCTTCGCACGGTGGCCAGACGGGCGGCCGCCAGCCGCAGCTGCCCGGCCTGCACCACCCGGGCCTGGTGTCCACACCCATTAGCCCGCAGCTGGTCAACCAGCAGCTGGTGATGGCGCAGATCCTCAACCAGCAGTACGCAGTGAACCGGCTGCTGGCGCAGCAGTCGCTGTCGCAGCAGTACCTCAACCACCCACCCGTCAGCCGCAGCTCCCACAACAAGCCCATGGAGCCGCAGGTGGCGTCCAACACAGAGGTGTCCTCGGAGATTTACCAGTGGGTGAGGGACGAGCTGAAGCGAGCGGGCATCTCTCAGGCCGTCTTTGCCCGCGTGGCTTTCAACAGAACCCAGGTGAGCAGAGAACGCATCACTCAACTCAATCATATGTTTGTGTAATTACATGTTGTACATACAATGTGCTTTTGATAAAGAAGCTCAGATTTGGCCGCAGTCGGATTTTAATCAGATTAGATTCAGTGTCCAAGTCATAGGTCATTCAAATCGATTTGGTGCAATTTTGAAAATCGATAATCGGTTAAAGCGTTTTTCATGATTAAAACAAGATTTCTGATTGTTTTAGCTCCTTAAATGTGAATATTTTCTTCGTTTCTTTGCTCCACTTAGAAGAGAAATCGTTAAAAACTGAATAATTTTGGTTTGAGGACAAAAACAAGACAATCGAGAACATCGTCATAGGTTTTTTTTAACATTTCCTGACATTTTATGGACCAAACGATTCATCGAGAAAAGAATCGATACATTAATCGAATATGAAAATAATCCTAAATTGATTATTAATCTACAACTACTCAGCTTGAGTTTCTTTTATTTACATTAAAACAACTTCACTGGGCTTTCCAGCTTCTCAAATGTGGATATTTGCTCCATTTAACTCGTTTTTATCGTTTTTTTTATCGATCAATCGCAGCATAGTTGACGGATTAATTGATCATGAATTAAAAGTGAAATTTGCTCCGAACCCCCTCACCAAATTATCAGTGTAGGAATTATTTTGCATCGTCTGAGGTTGAGTGAAGATTGAATTTATATATTTTTCTTAATGGTTAATATCATTTAAACGTCTTTGATTTTGTGCCGGGAGTCTGACGTAAAAAAAAAAAAAGGTAATAAAATTCTGGTTTTTTTGTTGTTGTTGCTGCGTATAAACACTAACTTTTTGGAAAATATCATAAAAAGGGAGCGCGGAGCGACTGCAACGAGAACATTTAAAAGATTTATTAGTTTAGTTGACAGGGACAGTGTGCAGCTTTGTGGCTGCATCAAAGTTGGCGATAAGTTAATTTTCTTCTCTCGTCCTGGTGCAAGAATCAAGAGAATAATATCTCTGTTTGTAAAAAGTCAACAGTTGAATAAAAGAAAAGAGAAGACACTTACAGAACGAAACACAAAAACATCACCAGAGACGACAACAACTATGAAACACTACCAACGTAGGGAGGGAATAATACATCACGTGAGGGAAGTGTTTGCGTCCGTTTGTGTGTCCGCACATCATCTGATATCTTTATTCATAATTCTCCGACACTCCAGTGATCCAGCACTTCTACTGTACTTGAAGACAGTTGGCAGTCTGCCACGTGTAGAGGACCCAGGCTGGGTCACGGTGTGAGCTTTCCCTCTGCCAAAAAATCTCTGCTTTTTTTTCTCCACTTCATAGAAACACACACACACACACACACACACACACTGCAAAGAGAGTGATAATGGCTGAAGATGTACGGCGCATATTAGAGGGGGTTGAAAAGAGGTGACAGCAAACCTCATTAAGACTCCATTCATTCTTACGGCAGCGCGTATGAGAAAAATGGAAAAGCAAGAAACTGATAGGGATCAATGAGCGTGTGTATGTGTGTGTGTGTGAGTGAGTGTGTGTGTGTGTGTGTGTGTGTGTGTGTGTGTGTGTTTGCTGCCTCTTTAGGACATTTTTTTCTAGTATAAACACTGTCAGAACCTCATTTTCTGAGGAACTGGTTCAGTTTAGAGCTAAAATAGAGCTGGATCGTGGTTGGGGTTGGGGTTTAACTGGTTTTCCTCAATGTTTGGGGATAATGCTATGGTTAGGCTGTTGAAATGAACGAAAGTCAAGGCCTTAAAAGGATGGCAGCGTGAACCTGGGTGTCAAAAATACAGTTTTTAGACAAATGAATTGTCCTTGTTTGGGTTAGGGTCTGATATCGCAGATCATATCGCAATTCCAATAATCTCAAATAAGGTTAGGGTTAGGGTTTAATTGGTTTTCCTTAATGCGTGGGTATAACACTGTGGTTAGGCTGTTGAAATGAACGTAAGTCAAAGCCTTAAAAGGATGGCAGCGTGAATCTGTGTGTCAACAATATTCATTTTAGATTCATTGATTTTCCTTCTTTCTCACAGATCTGCACTAATATCACACAGTAATCATTTAAAGTATGTTTTTCTTTAATGAAAGTTAGAATAATTGCCATTAAAAATGTACCATTCACTCTGATATCGCAGATCATATCGCAATTCCAATAATCGCAAATTAGGTTAGGGTTTAACTGGTTTTCCTCAATGCGTGGGTATAACACTATGGTTAGGCTGTTGAAATAAACGTAATTCAAGGCCTTAAAATGATGGCAGCGTGAACCTGTGTGTCAAAAATATACATTTTAGATTCATTAATTGTCGTTGTTTCTCAAATATCACACAGCAATAATCCTAAGTGTGTGTTTTTCATTTTTTTATGAAAATGAGAAAAATTACCATTACAAATCTACCATTCACTCTGATGTCACACATCATATCACAATTCCGCTGTCAAAATAATCGCAAATTAGGTATTTATTCAAAATCTTTCAGCCCTAATGTACTTAAATAAGGACATTTTGTGAAAGTGAGGACATTCCGTCACACCTCAGAAGGACTTAAAGACGTTTAGGTTTAGGGTAAGGTTAAGAGTTGGGTTAAGAGTTGAGGGTTAAGGGTAGCCTAGCGCCAATCAATCAGACTGATGATCTGGATGAAAACGCGTCAAACAAACATGCTCGGTGTAGTTTTCCAGGAGCGATGAAGCTGCTCTTCAGTGAAAAGTATATAAATATCAGAGCAATAATTGAATGATGGCTGGAATGCGCTGAATGAAGGGAACATTCAATTTAATTGTATGTATTTTTAAAATTGGCTGTAAACAAGCAGGAGGAAATAAGGGCCCAAAATGGCAGAAATAGTGACTTGGAAATTCCCAATCAGATACATTGTGAGAGCATTATACCAAAAATACTGGTATCAGGAATGTGTTAAACGAGCCGAGCGTGTGGATTGTTGAAATTGGCATGGGAACTGCTGACTCTGCATTGCCAGTGTCCAGACTTCTAATAATTGGTTAAACTAGGACAGGACGTCTGGAGAAGGTGTTCTTACCTCCCACCAGACGTCGGTACAAAATCAGATAGACCACGAACGTGCTTGGTGTCGTTTTCCAGGAGCGTTGGTCGTCTTCATTGGTCGCCATGTTGCTCGACATCGGTCGCCCTTACCTGGGGTGCTAATACAACCAACCCCCACTTTGTGATTGGTTACCTTTTTAAAGAGATTCTGAAGTTGGCCAAAGCGCCGTCGTCGTCCTTGGCCAGACACGTCTGCCAAGATAAATCAAAATGGCTGGCAGATTCAGGGTTAGCGATAATAATGCTTTGTTTAGACTGTCCAAATTAATCTGAGTCAATGCAGGGTTCCTCAGAGAAGTAATGTGTGTGTGTGTGTCTGTTACACCGTCCAGTCAGACAGTGGTGGTTTTGTGCAAATGTCTCCCACGCACAGTTATCTACGGGGCTGATATGAGGAATTAGCCCAATGTGCCGTTGGAGAGTTTGGCCTTCAGAGAATTGTTTATTAGTCGTTGTTGTGTTGTTGTTTTCTCCTCTTCTGTGTTAATAAAAGAGAAGGCAGGTGATTGTAGTGATGGTGGTGGTGTTGGAGGTGGAGAGGAAGCTGATTGACCCATAGATAGATGACAAAACGGTGTGGCGTTGATGGCAAACACAGATAAGCAGCTGAAGAATGCAGACGCTCAGTGTTGCCACACATAAAAAAGGGCCACTAATCTGTTCCCTGAATACTAAAGTCTGCGCTTGACATATAGTATATCAAGTGCACAGTCTTCCCTCGTCGTAAAAACGTCTGTCTGCGAATCCGTCCGCACTTGTCTGAACGCCACACAAAACCCACCCGTCGAAGCGTCACACACACAGGAATCATGCATACGTTTTTAATAGCCACTCCAGTGACATCAAGCGCATATTTGCTCCATTGCTCATGTTTCAGCTCCTCGACATAAAAGAAACAAATAAAAAAAAATCCTCCATCACCTTGTTTGATTACCCAAAATCACACCTATTGATAGCGAGAGAAGCACAGTGATGGTTAGCACAGTGTGCGGCCAAGAGCCGATGAAAAGGCCCAATCACGCGCCTCCGATAATGGAGTCATTGCCGGGCTCGTAATGACAGAATTGAGGCGCTATTGAAAAGTAAACAGAGGACGCGCTGATTGCTCGCCCATACAAGATCCCAGGCGAGTGAAAAAAAGGAAGAAAAAAAACGGCATGCGGGGCTCTTTATGCGGAGTACGTACGCACACAGCTTCCGAGAAAACGTCCAAGATCTGTCAGAAACTGCTTCAGCCAGAAGAAGAAAGTCTTGTTGAGTCAGGTTTATCGTTAAAGATCAAGGGATCACACACACACAGGAAAACACATATTACATAAATGCTTCACTAAGAACAGTCTGTGAGGACAGACGCCAGCGTGTCATGTGACAGGAATGTGAGTGAGGAATGCACACGTTTGCCATGTGACCTCTGTGGATTAACATGATGAGTCATGAAAAGTGATATCAGTATCAGACATGAAAAAGTGGTCCTTTATATTGGAGCTTGTGCTTTTTTGCCGAGGAAATGCAGTCGGGAACGCCCAACTATTGGTGAAGAAATGCTGAGTCAGCAATTCCCCCCGAAAAATTTCTTCTTCATCCTCTGTTCTTTATTCAACTACAAGAGTTAAAATGCAGAGTCAGCAATTCCCAATGTTATAGAAATTCCTCTTGATCATTTGCTGGGAATGCTGAGTCATTGTTATGATTTAATCATCGTCTTTTGCCTTTTAGATAAAGGTTTCCACTCATTTCCAGTGGGGAAATACATCGACGTTTCGATGTATGAATTGTTGAAGTTATTGGAGCTCATAGCCCCCAAAATGGCGGGAAACATTACTGGGAATCGCTGACTAATCAATCACAGAAAAATAAGTAGAACATTTTAGAAAGTATAAAGAGCAGGAATAAAACTGAATGGTAGCAGGAAGGTCCTGGATGGGTGGAGTGTTTTGAGTCGGAGGAGATAGCCCCCAAAATGGTGGAAACAGAAATTGCTGACTAATCATTTTGAAACAAATTCAATGGGAAAAAGGGCAGAAAGAAGTCAAATATTTGACAAAGTATAAGGAGCAGGAATACAACTGAATGGTAGCCGGAATGTCCTAAATTGGCTGAAAATTGTTGGAGGAAACAGCCCCCAAAATGGTGGAAACATGAAAGTCATTGCTGGGGATTGCTGACTAATAATTTCTAAACAAATTCAATAGGGAAAAAAAGGGAAAAAAGTATAAAGAGCAGGAATAAAACTGAATGGTAGCGGGAAGAGGAGATAGCCTCCAAAATGGCAGGAAACGCGAAAACCATAGCTGGGAATCGCTGACTTAACATTCCCCATTTGAATTAAAGGTAGATTATTTCAGAAAGTCCAAAGAGCTGGGGAAAAAGCAGTGGTGACTGACTGTCCGTTTAGGAATTGTCTGCCACAGAAAAACACTAGTTGGGGAATTGCTGACTCACGGAAAGCCCCCAACTCCTCCTTCTTCTTCTTCTTCTTCGACTTCTTCTTCTTCCCCCAGCATAAAAACGAGGAAAATCTGGAGTAAATATTGAGTCCCTGAAAGACTTTATTAGTCGAGAGTGTAAGTGGGTGTAAGACAGTCACATCTCCAGTGTCATTAGCGTCTTCATTTACTCTTATGGCTCTTTTACTGTCTTATTTAAGACTCCTCTAAATGTGCTGATTCTCCTTCTCGCGCGCTCCTCCGATGCCCGTCATCCCGGGAGTTGATGAGGACCTTTTTTCCCCTCAAATCGTCATTTTTTTTGGCCGCCTCCATCTCACCAACTCTCCCTCCCTCCCTCCCTCGTCCGTTGCTGCAGGGGCTGCTGTCAGAGATCCTGCGCAAAGAGGAGGACCCTAAGACGGCGTCCCAGTCGCTGCTGGTCAACCTGCGCGCCATGCAGAACTTCCTGCAGTTGCCTGAGGCCGAGCGCGACCGCATCTATCAGGAGGAGAGGGAGCGCAGCCTGACGGCCGCCTCTGCCATGGGCTCCGCTCCGCTCATCAGCACTCCGCCCAGCCGCCCTGTGCAGGTTAGACACGTTTGACTTTTACTCTCCACGCATCGGTTTCCTTGCTCATTTAAAACACTTATTAGAGTTTCTGAGAGGAGGAAGGACTTCTGCAAAGACAGGAAATACATCAGAGTACAGTTTAACGGACAAATTGGAGGTGCGAGGTTGTGTTTTCTGAGCTCTAAAGTGCTATCTTTTGGTTGTGCTTTTGTGTTCACAACCAATGAGCAACTCTAAGTCTCGTTTGCTGTTATATATTTACGACAATCTTGAAAAGCTGTCGCGTTTATGGAGCAAAGAAGAAAAAGATCGTATCGCAAAACCGAGCTCATATTGACCAGTCAGTCATGGGACGATATCAAACATTTCCTGTCACAATTACTCCGATACCACTTTTTCATGTTTGATACCATAACGTTAGTGTCTTACGATCGCGATATCACTACGATATCAGTCATTTTAGTCCTTGTTCGTGACACTTGTGTGACTTTTGAGTCAAAATTCTCCAAACTGCGGAACTAAATATTCTTCTCCCATACATAAATAAATTGTAATGCGAAAGTATCGCTCGATGGAAGTGGCTCTCGTCCTGAATTTAATGGTGGAACTCGCCAACGATTGTCGGGCAGTTTGTGCGATAGACGCAATGGGCACGATTTTAATTGGGTCCTGGAAAGTCCTTGAATTTGATATCAACCAAGGTTTGGGGAACCCTGTACTAAATAATCTCAAAACATACTTGTATATATATATATTTAATGGTACAAGGATATTGGCAAAGTCTTCTTTGAACGGAACAAGGGTGTGTGACAGTTGGTGTAACATTGTTTACAGTCGTACGTTACACAATAACACAACATATATAACAGAGCGGGGGCCTTTGATGGTGAAGATGATGATGATGATGAGCGCAAACAAACTCGTATGTACTCATGAGTACAGTACAGTACACTCTGTGTTTATACGTGTGAGCATGTTGTATGGCGACATGCCTCACATTCCCCTCTCATTGTTACTTGTGTCTGCAAACATGTTTGGGTAAATACAGCACATTCCGGCTCGCCATTTGTCCCTGAACGCCTCACAGCTACTCACACACACACACACACACACACACACACACACACACACACACACAGGTGAGTGGTAGTGATATTTGTGCTAATTTTGACCTTTTACTTTGCATCAGGCAGCATTAACGCCCCCCCCCACTGCACCGACGACTGAAGAGATCAAACATAATTCTGTCAGTATTTGTTTTAAAATCACGACGACGACTTTATTCGTACTGCAAATCTGAGGTTTTTTTTTTTTTTTTTTAAAGTTGGTGAGAAACTTTTGACTAGTTAAGTGTGGATCTCCCAAAATGTGGGGGTTGGGATTTTTTGGGGGTCCCCAAATAAATTGGAAGAACCTTTCCAACCTTTAACTCTTTTTATTTGCTTATTTTAACCATAATAGAGCCAGAAAATGTCCTGTAACTAAGTGCTTCAGCCCATTTTCCCAGAATAATTTGATAGTATTTTGCAATTTTACTGCATGTTAAAATAGTGTATTAACATTTTAAAGTGTTTTATTTTGAAAAAAAACAAAACAGTGTAGTTGTACAGATTTCGTGAGTAAAATTTGAAATTTTTTAACAGTATAAAAAAAACTTTGTCTCAACGTCCAAAAACGACGCCAAAAAAGACACTGACTTTAAATAACCACACAATGGCGTTGACGTGCAATTTTATTGGGGTTTCCTGTGGATGAAGACGTTTCCTGACACTTTCTAAGAGCGAAAAAGGAAAAACTTTGTTTGTGTGTATGAGGCCTTAAGGCCCGCCCATAATAGAGTTCAGTCCTAATCCGGCTCTTCCGACAATCGTGGTTCTCTTCTGATTTTAGGCTGATTTGAACAGATTATTTGGCCAAATTATCCTGTCTTAATTAACGACTTTAAACAGTGATTTTTGGGGGGCGTGTCCAGACCTTATTAATAACCAATGAGAGCGAGTCAACCGGAAAACCGGGAAAGTTTAGAACCGTAACTTGATTCCGTCTTCTCATCCATACTCTGCCACCATGTTCTGTTTATATTCTGAAGTCACGTTAAATCACACTGGGTTTTCTCTGAGATCCCAAATCCCTGGAATCTTGTCAGGTGTGTGGTCCTGGTGTCTGGACTGGATCTGGATCTGGATCTCGTTTAAGTCTGTGCTTTCTCAGGATTAAATCATCAGAAATCCTGTGTCTGTGAGTGTTGTGAGGTGACGAGTCCTTTTCTGTTGTGTTCTCAGTGAAGATTTGGTCTTTTTTATTAAAGTGAGATGCAGCTAAAAGAATGCCCTGGCCCACCCAGATTGTACAACCAGCCCGTCTTTACAACCCACAGTTTGTGTTAACGCATGACAGAGATGAGATCAGACAGATGAATAACGCAGCGTTAATGCTAGGGATGTAACGATGCATCGTGACACGATTAAAAATCGGTACAAATGCGTGACAATTCGCACCGGTTGACAGAAAAAAATATTTGCGAATGCGAGAGAAGTAGGATATGTTCTTTTTCTTATTTTTTTTTTTTTTCAGAAATAGGTTACGTTATCTTAAAAAAGTCACTGGTTGGTCACTTACGTCACTACGTAGGTACAGAACGAGGGAAGACATGGCGACGGTAGGCAACAACTTTGAGATAGAGGATGCACCGAGCTGTTTAAAATCACCTGTGTGGCGGCATTTTGGATTCCCTATATCCGGGGTTCTCAAAGTTTTGGTACCTGAGGACCAATTTAGGAACCCAACATTGGACTGAGGGCCGCCAAAGAAAAGAAAAGGAAAAAAAAAACAGAAAGAAATCCCATTTGTTATAATTTTAATGACCGGATTGCAGTTCTACAGTTTAGGGTTAAGTAATATAAGCGTTAATATAATGATATTTAAGCATTAATATAATAACGCTTTATAATTTACTGGGTAATTACCCAGTATTATGGCCATTGTTCTTACCTTCTATCCATCCATCCATCCATTTTCCACCGCTTATCCGGGGCCGGGTCGCGGGGGCAGCAGTCTGAGAAGGGACGCCCAGACCTCCCTCTCGCAGGACACTTCCTCCAGCTCTTCCGGGGGACCCCAAGGCGTTCCCAGGCCAGCCGGGTGACTTAGTCACTCCAGCGTGTCCTGGGTCTTCCTCTGGGTCTCCTCCCGGTGGGACATGCCCGGAACACCTCCCGAGGGAGGCGTCCAGGGGGCATCCGATACAGATGCCCGAGCCACCTCAGCTGGCTCCTCTCGATGTGGAGGAGCAGCGGCTCTACTCCGAGCTCCTCCCGGGTGACAGAGCTCCTCACCCTATCTCTAAGGGAGCGCTCCGCCACCCTGCGGAGAAAACTCATTTCAGCCGCTTGTATCCTTATCTTACCTTCTAATTACAGGTTAATACCAAGTAACACATTTCTGTTACCATATATTTACTGGGTAAATAGCTAGTAATTGGGGGCTGTAGCTACCTGCTTATTACCAGCTTATAACCCAATAATACACTAAAATTCACCATATAGAAACCAGGTAAATACCCAGTATTTTTGTTTAGACTTATTGGTCTGTATCCAGAAATGTCCAATAAACATTTAATAAGCTTAGTCGTTCCTGGATTAAAACTATCAACTGTAATTCATTGCGGGCCCCCAGAAATGTTTCTGCGGGCCGCCATTGGTCCCCGGGCCGCACTTTGAGAACCAATGCCCTATATACACAAATACAACCGGTGAGAAATGGACAGACAAAACCAAAACAGCATGTAAATATTGCAAGAGACTGCTAACATATAGCGGCAACACGAGCAACATGCAGCAGCATATTAGCTGCTACCACAGGGAGAAGCAAAGTAACGTTACGCCAACAACGTCGCTGCCAAACTATAAATACGTCATATCTTAACACACACAGCACATGTTTAGACTCTAAATGGCCATGTATGCACTTTTTATGGAGGACACAAACTGTTTACAGAGTTTCTGTAAAGAAAACACCTCTAAGATTTTTTTCCAACGAAAATAAAAGATAATTTTATTTGGTCATAATTTGTTTGTAAGTCATTTTTATTAAAAAAAAAATCGTGAGAAAATCAAATCGTGAACAAAAAATCCTGAACTGTATCGAGTCGTGACTTGAGTGTATCGTTACATCCCTAGTTAATGCTTTTATTAGCATTAGCAGCGTCACAGAGACGCGGAGGTTTTTCAGCGAAAAAAGCACCAGGTACAAAAGGAGGTTTTTTTATAATCGTTGCCGCCGCCAGACTTTTGCCGTGCCGATACACAACAATCGGGAGTTTTATGTCGTGTAGTATTTATTTCAAACATGATCAAAAACACGAGGAGGGAAGGAGGGGAGGAAGGGTGAAAAGAAAAGAAAAGAAAAGCCGCAAGAATATCTGGAGGCCCAATATACCTTTACCTGTATGACTTTAACCCATTAACATTTATCATGTCAGACATTTATCACGTCAGACCTGTTCCTCATTGAGGCAGTTCTCACACACACACACACACACACACACACACACCTGGCCATCTGCCAGCCTCTCCGATGGAGCAATGCGGTGTGAATTTAAGCACATAAATCAGCCAGGGTGGCAATTGAGCCAGAGACAGAGGAGCGGTTTTTATTGGCCTCGTAAAAACAGATGCAGAGGTATGTTTCTATCACGTGTTACTCATGGGTCGCCTCCATTCTCTCTCTGTCTTCCTCACCCTCCTCACCCTCCTCCCACCACCGCCACAAAGCCAGTTAGTGCACGTCCCAGCCTTAACAATTAGCCTGACATGCTAACCCACCGACCGGACGCTCACCCCCGCGACACGAAAACAAGAAAATAAGCAGGCATGAAAAGCTCAGGAATACATTCTACTTTCACCACACATTTAATATATATACGTATATATACATGTATATCATTCAGTTACATTACATTACATAATAATTATAATACATTTTATATGTCATGCACTTTATATTTAAAAGAAAACCAGTTAACAAATCTTACGGTAATGTTTATATATACATATGTATATATATATACATATGTATATATATATATATACATATGTATATATATATATATACATATGTATATATATATACATATGTATATATATATATATACATATGTATATATATATATATGCTCTTTTCATGTCAGACTAGTTCGTATATGTTGGGGTTATTATGGTTTATTTGCACTCATACTAGCGCTCCAACCCCTGCATGACGACGTCTGCTTTTTCCTTTTTAAAATAAATAAATAAATAAAGAAGAAGAAGAAGAAGAAGTGGGGCCTCGTACGGAATGATTCATATGCTAATGGATCTGGGGTAATGCTTTTATTAGGGTACTTGTTACCTCGTCAAAGGGATTTTTTTGTCAAGACGCTCAATGACGATGATTTGATTTCATGTGACTGGCATTTATTTTTTAATCACCGCCTTGAATACAGCGTCTCTGACAACACATTCAAGTGGTTCACACATATTCATGGAGAGAGTAGGCTGTGCCAGAACCCCCCCCCCCCCCCACCCCGTATTTATTTATTTCTTCATATCTATATATACTGTTTGTGTGTATAAGTTCCTGTGAGTGTGAACAAACCTGGTTGTGTCTTTGTTGTGTTGTGCTCCTCAGCCCCGGAGGGAGGACTGCAACAGCGTCAGGCCTGAGGACTGGAATCCCCGAATCCCTGTGGGCATTTCCCCTGTGAGTAAAACACGGCACTGACTCCTCTTCATTCCACTCCACTCCACTCCACTGCAGCACCAAACTGAACTCACACATTATTTTAGAGCAGTAACATTCATTATCAACGGTTTTTGACAACTTAAATGTGAATATTTTTAGTTTCTTTGCACCATTTTAAATCATTAAAACTGATCGAGTTTTGGTTACGGACAAAAAACGGACTTCATTATCTATCTATAAAGCAAGTTGCGTCTGTGTGTGTGTTTCTGTCTGTCTGTCTGTGACAGGCATATCTCGCTGACTGTTAGTCAGATTGCCCTAATACTTTGGATATGGTTTGAGCATGACCCCATGGTGTGCATCCTTGATTTTCAAATGTTTTGGAGGAATTTTAATTTTCACTGATTTATCATGCTGCACCAGGGAGGCAGCGGCTCATCAGCAAAAAAAAGTATCTCAGAATGACTTGACATTTTTCATCAAAATTGTCAGCATCTCCCTGAACAAAGATCCGTTGAAAATATTTGCAAACCTCTTAAGGAATAATTTTAATGAATTTTTGAAATTCAGGAAAAGATCCATTTACCCTGATGTAATTTGACAGTGAGCGGACTTTCTTCTCAAAAACAAAAAGTATCTCAGAATGACTTGAAATTTACCATCATAATAGTAGGCATCGCCCTGAACAAGGATCCGTTGAAAATATTTGCAAACCTCTTCATCGTAAAGCAGACACAACTTTATTTCATGCGAGTTATTCAAGAAAATCTGAATTTTACAAGCCTGGAAACCCCTGTCTTTATACCAGACACATGCCATGGTATATGATAAGAGATACGATTTGAAATCAAAGGCTAATGTTTCCATTTTCAGTTTCAAAGAAACATAAACACACACTTTATTTTATCATAAAGCAAGTGTTATTAGGTATTATTAGGTCTTCATTACACCTTGTTTTGATACATTGATAACTAGATCTAATAAATTCTAATAAAGCTTTTACTTTGTTTGTGTATATCTGATATAATGTCATAATTAATAAAGACGTGCGTTTATTTATTGACTTAATTGTCTTCTTTCCGTTGAAGGTGAAGCCGTCGCCTCTGCCGAACGAGTGGAACGGCAAGACGGAGAGTTGCATCCTCAACATCAACTCTACCATCTACGATGAGATCCAGCAAGAGATGAAGAGGGCCAAGGTTTCCCAGGCTCTGTTCGCCAAGGTGGCCGCCTCCAAGAGCCAGGTACACAACAGACACACAACCTCTTCTATTTCCTTTCAAATACCACCGTCTGACACGATAAACACAGTCACAAATATTCACTTCTTCATGGGTTTTCGACGATTCGCAGACAAAGAAGCTCCTTTCAGTTTTCTCAGGTTTTGTTTGTGAAGTTTTCAGCAAATTTTCTACGTAAAAAACATTTTTTATCACTTTTATTTCATTTGAAAAGGCACACATCCTTTCAATTTCGCGATCTCTCTGTTGCATTTTTGGCCCATATCTCTTGCATTTGTTAGCCACGCTAACTCAACGTTTTAGAGCCGTTTTACAAATACTGGTGACTGTTTTAGTTTGAAAACTCCAGAACACACAGGAAAACAAATATTCACTTCCTGTTTGGTTCTCTTTGAAGGAAAAGCTCCTTTAAGATTTCAAGAGGTGACAGCCTCCAAAGTTTTAAAAAATGATCTTTGTGTGATTTTCATATTCATACGACAACATTTTCATTTGAAAACATCAATTCCGCGCTTTGGTGGAATCTGGCTCTTTTAGTCAAAGTCTGCACTGTACACACTGGTGCCCTTAGTATGTCACCTACCAAGTTTGAAGCCTGTCAAGTCAACTGTTGGCGAGTTATGAGAGAGACAGACAAACGTTCCTTGTATTCATACAGAACCAAGACATTTGGAAAATTCACTTCCTGATTGATGCTTTTTGGCCATAATGTGAAAATGAAAGTTTCCCAAGCTCTGTTTAAGAAGGTGACAGCCTCTGATCTGAAGTGACATCTGAGTTTAGAAAACATGTATGTTCTGCGCTCTGTGGTGGAATCTGGCTCTTTTATCCAACTATCTGTCTCATTTCTACCTATATCTCTTGCATTTCTTATCCAAACAACGCCAAAGTCGGCACCGCACACACTGGCGCCCTTAGTATGTCACCTACCAAGTTTGAAGCCTGTTCAGTGAACTGCGAGTTATGAGTTAAACTGACAGTATGATTGGTTCTTTTTGGCCACAACGTGACAAGAAAAAAGCTCCTGCTTTCTGCTCACATTTAAAACAAAACTGCACATTTAATGTATAAAGAAGGTTTTTATCCTGATTTATTCACCGTCTTTGCCTCTAAAAACCTCATCCTGACCTGGGGAGTGTTTTCGGGGGCACTTAACAGCGCAATCATCAAAAGGGATTGAAAGGAGGCAGAAAATCCAAGTCCGAGTCCAAGTTTGTGCGTCGGCGCAGTCATCGCGCTGTCATAATGACACACGTCTGCTTTATTATGGGTTTTCGGGGGGGGGGGGGGGGCTTTAACAGTGCACACTGTTTCAACACCAAACAAACCTGTTTATATGAGCTCAGCGCGGGCGATCAGGGCCCCTGTTATCTTCTCCCAGTGTGTGTGTGTGTGTGTGTGTGTGTGTGTGTGTGTGTGTGTGTGTGTGAAAACAGAGAAAACACACACACTATCAGTTTAAGTTTTTATTAAAAGCAATTTAAAAATGAAGCACAGAGGAGCTGTTATTATAGGTTTTCATGTCTCTATCTGAGACTGAGTTTTCCACAATTGTCCTCGACGACTATGATGATGAAGCTGGTGGTGGTGAGGATGGTGGGGAGGGGGGGGGGGGACAGATCACCAAGGGCGGAATAATCTGGAAATATCTGCAAAGGCTTTATGTTTCTTTTCTTGCTGATTAGGATGATTATACCCCCAGATAGCTTTGTTTTACCAAATTGCAGTTTGATGCACAAACCACTGTTTTTGTTCAAGAGTTCAAAGACTCTTCGGAAAACGCTGGAGAATGAGAGACAGGGAGGGGTGGTGGGGCGGTAAATGAAGGTTTGTGTGGGAACAGGTTTCCACGTCGTGCCTCCTTCTTCTTCTCCGTCTTACCCCCTTTGCCTCTCGACGTCGTTTTCCCTCCTCCTCCTCCTCGATGATTCTTTTTCACGTTCCATTCATGGCAGCCGAGTGTGAATGTGAATTGAGCAGCAGATAAGAAGTGTGCTAATTATGCCTGTGAAAGGGGGCCTGGGAGAGCACTTATCTCTGGCTCCATCTCGTAATGGGCGCTCCCCGGGCAGCTGGTCTCCCCCCTTACTACCCAGCAGCCGGCGTTGCCACATCCAGCGACGCTGCCAGGCCAGCGACCGCTCCTCCCCGCCCGTCACCTCCCGAAAACCAGACGCTACAGCACCCAGGATTCACATACTGTATCCCTAAAATATCTCTGTTTCGTTATGACCCGGCGTAATCTAATCTAATCCACCAGCTGCATTTACCGTACACATGCACAGATTATAACCTACACGACCAACAAACACGGATTTTCGCTGCAGCGGTCGCTCTGTCGTATAATTGATAAAAACTTGATTGTCAGGTTATAAAAATGGGTTTTCAATAAGTTATTTTATTTTTTTAGAGGGGAAAAAAACATTAACTACTATCTGAAATGTGAGAATCTGCTGGGGTTTTTTTTTATCAACTTTAAAAAATGGATATTGTTGGGTTTTCGGGTCTAAAGGAAAAACTGTATGATCGTGAAAATGAGAAGGAAAAACTGGCAGAAGAGATAATGGAAATAACACAATGGAGCTGTTTCTGCCATCCCTATACTTTCATACATTTACAAAAGTCGGTAAAAGATGCGTTCTGTTGACACAAAGCAGTTGCCGAAAAATTTATAGATCCAGTATTTATGCAGGAGATGTCATTTAGAAGCCTTTAACTTCACATAATCTTAATAACACCTGCATAAACGGAGTCTTCATTTATTTATCAAACACATATTTCCTGTAAATGCCTGATTTGCCCGTTCAAAATAATGTCGGGGTGTTACATAAATGTGATAAAATAAAAATAATAGCCACAAATTTGTTTTTTTTCAACTCAGTTCTGCTCATTGATTTATTTCACATGTCAATAGAAGAAAAACAATATTCTCACTTTTTAATCATTCTGAAAGAATAACAGCAAATATTTATTTAAACAAAAGCGTCACAGCTCCACAGAGGTTTTTAGAGGGGGGGGGGGGGGGGACCACCATCCGAGGAGCTTCCACGTCATGCCATGCCAGCACTTTGTGTCTGTGGTGGGTGATCGGGGGAATGGAGGAGGATGGGCTCAGCTGGCTGGATGCCCATATGGGGTCCAGGGAAGTAATTGTAGTGGGGTGGGGAGGGGTTGGTGGAGAAGAGGCCTTCTCATCATGTACGCTGGTGCTGTCCCTGACAGTTCAATCTCTGTCTGCCTCCAGGATTTCCCAGGAATCTCACGCAAACAGTAGTCGTATAATATGCAGGATGTTTTAATGGCGCTGTTCCATTACTTCTAGATCTACTCTACTCAGTTTTCTACGACTTCGTAGAACCTCCTCAACATAGAACAACATAGAACCTCCTCTATAGAACATCATAGGACCTCTCTACATAGAACATCATAGGACCTCCTCTACATAGAACATTATCCTAACATAGAAGACCATCAGAATCTCTATAGAACAACATGAACATCATAAGACATTATAGAACCTCCCAAGAACATCATAGAACCTCCAAAACATCATAGAACATCATAGAACCTCCTCTACATAGAATATCGTAGAACATCATAGAACCTCCTCAACATAGAACATCATACTGTGGCTGTGCGAAAACTGCCGTGACGTGGTTTCACACGCGACACAAACACTGAAACTTGTAACGTTGTAAAGCAGTTGTTTTTGGGGTAAAACTGAATCATTAGAATCGGTCGATTAAAAAAAGATTAGTTCACGGAGTCGTTCAGTACTTCCTTCCACAACCGGAGACACAGTCACTGAACTAAAATACCATGTGAACTTTGTGAAATGTTGGAGATTAACGTTAATGTTTTCAAGGATTTTGAAGTTCTTTTTAACTGATCTATGTCCGGTTTAGATTCTGGTGTTGGATGTCATCCTCACGATAGAAAATATGTACCGTTAGTCAGTGACAGAAGCCCAGTGACCAACCTGCCACTTAAGTTAGCCAAACCTAAGCTAGCCAGGCTATTTTTAGCCTTTATTCTTTTCTTTAAAAATTCTTTTTGATTTTAGAAAGTGCAGTAATTCTATAGTCGCGTGTAATATTTACATATCGATGTCGATGTCTGTTGACGTCACATAAACCACCAGGTACCAGGAGTATATTCGAGTTGAGCCGAGTCGTGCTAAAACTGTGTCATAGAAATAACCATGACTCAGTGTTTTCAGAGGCCCAAAATGGAGAAGTTGAAAAAAATACTGTTTTTAAAACACTTTTCAAATTTGAAACCATGGATACTATGGATATTAGCTAATAGTAGCTAAACTAAAAGCTCCTAACATTTGTTTTCGGTCTTCACCTCCTTGTTGGTATTTCACAATTTAGTGGCCCTTAGTGAACAGCTATCGGGAAGAGAATCGTGCATATGCCGTGTTCCTGGACATATCATATCATGCGATTTGCAGACGATATACTGTTGTTTTTGATAAGTGAAAACTGACTCGTATGGACGCAGCCTTGTTTCTCTGGGTAAATTGAGCATATTTTGCATCACAGATCAGAAGATTTAAGAGAGCAAAGAGAAGAGCTGTGTGCATCAAATCCAGGTAAATCATGCGCAGGCAGATTTGAACGTCTGTTAGTGTCAATGTGTGAGTGGTGTTTTTTTTGTGTGAGGGAGGGCGGTTTGTTCCTGGACCGTCGCCATGCCGTCCTCTCTCAGGGCTCGTAACCACAGCAGGCCTCTGCCAGCCCTTAACTGCCCCATCTCCCATCCTCCTCCTCCTCCTCTCATGTATTCAATGTTGCATTTCAATCACACTTTTACTGCCAGAGTAGTGACTATAGAGCAGTGACGCTAACCCAGTCCATGTTACTCCATCAGATTAATGCTTGCTCTTCACTCTTCAAGCCTCAACATATCCTATATATAAATATATATAAATTATTTTATTTTAAAATCCTGCTCTTCTGATTTACCATTGCACATATTTCATTTACACTTTGATAAAATTACGATCGTTATTCATTGGGCGTCTTCCTTAGAGGATGATTTAAAACGTGACAAACGGGTGACAAAAAACATTTGGAGAACCTGACCTTCAAATAGATGTTTCATGAAAAGATGATAAAATCTGAAGATATTGTATTCAAATGTCCTTTTTTTGGAGTAATTTCAGAAACTACCTGCCTGCTAACGTGTTTACTTAGTCGCTTTTTAATGTCCGAATAGACATTGTTGACATCGTAAATGTAAAGTGAAGCTGGACAGAGACGCTCATGCACGTATTATTTCAAATAAAACGGCATTTCAGGGACGTCCATTTTCTCATTTTGCCGTGTTTTACATGCTTCAGACAAATAATTTCAATTCAGGAATTACAGTAGGATAAAATATCGGTGAGTGTGCAACGTTTAGTCTGTGTTATAGATGAAAATATTGACTTTATTTGTGGACAGTTGTCAGTTATGTCGCCTTGCTTTCTTTCCCGTCTCGCTAACTCTGCTGCTTACTTCCCTTAACTGTTAGATGGAGCTAACAGTTAAGCTAACAGCTCAGTCGGTAAATTTTTCTCTGTTAATTTGCCATCGATTGTGTCTAACCAGAAAAATCCTAGAAGCACATCAGTATATTTAAGGACAAAATCTTCTGTGTAGTCGTGTTTCCATCGTGGTACAGTACGGTACAGTTTGGAGCGGTAAAACGCAAGCTTTCGACTCAGAACATCACCTTTACTTGGTAGCTCTACGTAGCTCTTTCAGTACACAAAATTGACGTGATTGTGATGCCAACACAACACATGTACTCGTTATTATCCGAAAAATAGACCTAGAATGTCTGTCACTCAGGATCCAAGTCTTGCGAGATTTACTTTTTGAGCGTCTTACTCTTTGAGGCAAGGCAACAAAGAAGAAAGAGCTTCATTCAACAGAATTAAAACAATCAAAGACAGGACATGGATCGATTCATAGTAAAAACAACCCTGTTATCCATGATCCATGACTCAAACACCTAAGAATGTCCCTTCCGGGAAACGTCAGACTTGGACAAACAGCTTTGTGTCACTTGCTCAGCTGTGGTGATGTCACTGGCAGAAGTGGCTGTATTTGCCAAACGGTCCATTTCATCTCAGCTTGCAGAGGTGGACGCTATGAAGCAGAACGCCTGCCGGTTGATGTCAACAATATTAACTGGCTCAGTCGGACTAAGAGTGCTATGTAGCAAGCGTGGGGGGGTGGGAGGCGTGCTTTGTCCTCATTCACAGTAATGGTGGAGGCTTGCTGTGTTGGCTAGCCTGGCAGAGAGGGCGGCTAGTGTTCAGCTGAGTGATAGGAGGTTAGCAGAGGGCGGGATGGCAGAGCAGCTCATGGCGGGGAAGGGGGTGGTATGTGGGGTTGGGGTGTGTGGAGGCCATTTCTTTGACACAACTTTTGTATCTAAACATCCCCGACGCTTGCTGAGAGGAATTACACAGCGGATGGAATCAGAGTCCCCGCTGTCATAAAACAAGCACCCAGGGAGCCCGGTGCACCGCGGGGCTCAAAGCCCTCCGACTCGTCAATGACCAGTCGAGTACAGAACACGGTCTGCGCCACCACCAACACCGCCCTCCCTTCCCTTCCTGTGTGTGTCTCTCTCTCCCTCATTCTCCCCTGGAAGAGGCTACACTAATTAGCCAGGCTCTAATGAGACAGAATGGCACTGATCTGGTCTGCCGCTGCGCCACCGGGGGGGCCAGTCAGGGGGGCTGGTGCAGTAGGGGTGGAGAGTGGAGAGTGGTGGGGGAGGTTGGTGTATGCCATCTGTCACCCTGCACCCGCCTGGCACGGCAGTCCTCAGAGGGGAGGGGAGGGGAGACGGTGGTGACGGTCTGCAGAGGTGGAGACACCGAAAGGGAAGGTGACACGACAACTGCTTCCTGTCTGTAAAAAAAAGAGGCTAATTTCCTGTCAGAGGTGGGATCTGTTTCACATGTTTCTTGTACAAAAAAAGGCTTGAATCTCGGGTGTTTAACATACATGCGGATAAATAACACTGTGTCACTCGACTCAACAAGAGCAGGGCAGATGGCTGACCTTTCCCAGTGTCTGTTCTCGTCGGGTGTCGCTGAGGTTTGTCCGTCTCTCTGTGAGAAGACAGTCGTGTTTACCATGAACAATCATGGTATTAAAGGTCCGCAGATACTCAATGTACTTGCCATACCCGTACTAATATGTTTGTAACACTATACTAGTATAATATATATACTACTACATACTAATAAGTTTGTAACACTATACTAGTACAGCATATTTGTACCACTATACTAGTATATTATATATACTACTACATACTAATAGGTTTGTACCACTATACTAGTGCTGCATATATACTATATTAGTAAACTAAGTTTGTACCATTATACTAGTATATTATATATACTATACTACTACATTCTAATAAGTTTGTACCACTATACTCGTACAGTATATATACTATACTAGTATACTAATACGTTTGTACTATTATACTAGTATAGTATATATACTACTCCATGCTAATAAGTTTGTACTAGGGCTGTCAAAAGATTAACATTTTTAATCAGATTAATCACAGGGTAGCTGTGGATTAATCACGATTAATCACGATTAATTACCATTCGTAAATATGCCAGAGAAATTCTAATTTTCTCTTTATATTGTTGTAGGAACGGAGAGATAAATAAAGTATGTGAAAATTTAAATGTTAAGAACAATAAAATACTGTAAATAACTTAAAAAAAACTTTTTTTTGAATTATACATTGCACTGTAAATAATTCACATTATAAACAAAATATAAAGTATAGAAGTTAAATAGTTTTCTAACTAAACCCACAGCAGGAAATTCCTCATCAGCAACTTTGAAGCACTGCTTCTACTAGTTAGTGTTAGTATCAGCTAGCATTCTGACGCTAATGTTAGCTGCTGTCTGTGTCCCTGTTAGTTAGACAAAGTAACTGTTCAGTAACAGCAGTCATTTACTGTTAATGTTATGATTATTTCATTATCTGCACCAGTAGCGCCACTTACAACCTCTGTCTCTGTCTCTCTTTCTTTTTTATTCATCCTCTTTTTTTTCTTCCTCTTCTAACGTAGTAGCGCAATGAAAGTGAGAAAGTGAGTTAATGCGTGAAAACAAATGAAAGCGTTAATTCCACAAATTAATCATCCTGCGTTAACGCATTAATTTTGACAGCCCTTGTTTGTACTACTATACTAGTAAATTATATATACTATATTATCAATCAATCAATCAATCAATCTTTATTGGTATAGCCCACAGTTTACAAAACATAGTTTGTCTCACGGGACTTCACAGGGTTGGTAACATCCTCTGTCCTTAGACCTTCAATATTACTACATACTAATAAGTTTGTACCACTATACTAGTATAGTATATATACTATACTACTACATACTAATATGTTTGTACTATACTAGTATAGTGTACATACCCATAAGTTTGTACTTCTGTACTAGTATAGTATATATACTAATACGTTTGTACTTCTATACTCATATAGTATATATACTAATAAGTTTGTACTACTATACTATTGTAATATATATACTAAACTACTACAGTGTATATACTATACTGGACAGGATACCCATACATGGTCGTCATAAGTAGGTACCACATTCTAAACATTGCCACATGATGTTTGTTTGTATTTTCAAGGTTAAGTTTAACGGGCTTCACTTTCCATCTTTTACTGATTTCATACCCCCTCCAAAAAGATCAAATATTAATAGCAATAACAGCGGTAATACCAAAGCCACTAGCGAGGTGGAGGCTGTAATGTGCCGCGGCGCAGGACTAAATTTAGTCAAATGGCCGTGGCCGTCAGAGACTCACACATTCATGGAACAAACTACCGGGCTCATAATATCAGGGACCTTGAAAACATTGGCTGAAAACAAACCATTCATGTTTTCATACATACATACAGTCACCTGCTCTCTCCTCTGAAGCCTCTTCTCAGGGCTTACCCCTGTACTGTAGGCTGTTGTTCTTCTCTTGATGTCTGTGTGTTATTTCATGTGTGATGTCGTCGAGCAATCGTGTTAATTCCAGCATATTTACGTTGACGCTTTCTGCCGTTCTGTAGATTAATGTGCGTAGTACAAATCCAGTCAAATGGACTTAGAAGGTGCTTTGTTTATGTACTTTAGGCAGGATGTGGGCCGAATAACCGGGCCCAATTTTTGTTCTCAGAAACTTTGACAAAGTTTGTTTGTGATGGCCTAATATTTTAATTTAACGTATGCATTATTTATATGTGAAAGAATGCGAGTGCACTGCAGTGCAGACACAAACACAATCGTATCAGAGACAGACAACAATGTTGTTCGACCTCTATTTTAGTTGAGGGTCTTGCTTTATGGCATCTGCCATTTTGTTTCCGAGGAAAATTGCTCCGCCCACTTAAATCTGATGCCTAAACCAGTGGAGAATGAAGAGGAAATGGCAGAGAGAGAGCAGTAGACATCATCATCATTTATGGTCTGCAAAGGCCACCGTATCTCACACTGGACTGGGAGATGTTATCAGACGATGTCTGAATGTTCAGCTGCTGTGAAATTTCTGCCGCTCGTCTTCATTATGACAGGACGGGCTTTTAAAAGCGTCTGTAATTTCTCTTGTTTGTGGACTCGCAGACGTTCTCCTTCTGAAATTGGGCATATCAGAGTGAGTGTATCGCAGCCCTCAGGGATCTAAAAAGGGCCATGACTGTTTATTAATTGATTTATTTATTTATCTCCTGTGCCTGCTTGGTTATTAGGTTGCCATGGGAAACAGGCTAGGCCAGATCCTCTCTATTATTAAAGACACAATTTCTTGAACCGGAGACCGAGCTGTCTGAATAATTAATTTAGCGAATGAATTATCTTGCAAACAGTTAAGACACTCCCGCCCCCTTCCTCTGAAATGAGCCTTTCTCTTATTGTTTAATGGACAGAGGAATTCCCACCAGTCCGTTTCCTCCTCCTCCTCTAGGCAGGAACATGGAGGAGGGTCTCGCTGACTGAGCATGCCCACAGCACTTTGTGTCTCTCCTGCCATCTCTCTCTCACTGACGCCTCACATGCCACCTCTCACCCCATCTGTCTTCAATCGCACAGCTCCACTCAATTCGTCTCTACTATCCAAAAAACGAGAGGATGCTGAATTGTCATATCGACTGCAGGCGTGAGCTTTGTACAGTACTGGTCAAAATCGCTGGATTGGATCCCAAAAAACGACCCAAAAAACACTTAATTTCACATAATTGCTTCACTAAGCACAGTCTGTTTTTATACAGTTGGATTGTTGTGTTTTTTTTAAATAGTCTGGTGGAAAATACATTGACACAAAGTTTAAAAACGTTCAAACCTGAAGCGTAAAATCCCAATTCGAGCTCAAAATATATACAGCCTCGAAGTGCATCAGACCATCTGAAATAGGGGTGGGGTCAAAGTCATTATTTACCTGGCTTTAGATCCACTTTTAATGTCGTCTTGAACGTAGAGCGGGCGAAACGGTTCTGGTGTCGCGACTCCACAGCATCTGAAAAGCGTTATATATCTGTAAAATATCTTCATCTAAGACAGGAGTGTCCAAAATGCGGTCCAGATTTGATAATGTGAAGGTTCACAGGGGCCAAAGGTCCCTTCAGTCCTTTTAGTTTCAAACAGTAAAAGTTGCACACAAATACACTGTTTTATAATGATTTTATTCTCATTGTCACAATTATAATTTTTAAATGACAATGTAACCAAATCTAAGCTGAGCGAACATGGACAACACATGACCAGGGCCTGGCTATAAATAATACATCATAAAACTGACCATGGACGGTGATGTTGGACATTCCTGATCCAAGATTTGGTAAAACTGACAGCCCTCCTAGCATGGAGCCATCCTTAATCCACTGCGTTCTCGTAGGTACAAATCATCTGTGCTCTGGAGCAGGTGTTTACCAGCTGACTGACCTAGCGGCTAATGAAGTGGTCACTCTTCCGTCCTCTTAGGGAACCACTCTCTGAACCAGTCCCTGCACTTTGCTAGCTTGTTAGCAGATAGCGCGTCTGTCCCGGTGACAGGCGGTGGCAGTGTGTCGGGGTAGGCGCTCCCCTTTTCCCTGCAAACGTGTTAGCTAGCTAACCCACACTGTCTCCGCTCCTCCTGACAGACCACACAGGGCTTGTTCTGAGGCCCATTCTCGCTAATCTGATCAGGCAGGCAAATCCAGGCAAATACACTGTTTTATAATCATTTAATTCTCATTGTCACAATTATCATTTTTAAACAGCAATGTAAACAAATCTAAGCCACAAATCTGGACTTTGGTTTCAAAGCACTACTCCTTACCAGCTAACGAGCTAACGTGGACAACACATGGCCACGGCCGGTTTTCTGTCCCTGGCAATAGGTAATACATTATAAAACGTGAATTTGGACTTTCCTGATCCAAGATTTGGGGAAAACTGACAGCCCCCCTAGCATGGAGCCATCCTTAATCCACTGCGATTCTCGTAGGTACAAATCGCCTGTGCTCTGGAGCAGGTGTTTACCAGCTGACTGACCTAGCAGCTAATGAAGTGGTCACTCTTCCGTCCTCTTTGGGAACCACTCTCTGAACCAGTCCCTGCACTTTGCTAGCTTGTTAGCAGATGGTGCGTCTGTCCTGGTGCTCCCCTTTTCCCTGCAAATGTGTTAGCTAGCTAACCCGCTCGCTCTCTCTCTCTCCCACTGTCTCCTCTCCTCCTGACAGACCACACAGTGCTTGTTCTGAGGCTCATTCTCGCTAATCTGATCAGGCAGGCAAATCCAGGCAAATCTAGTGTTTTATAATCATTATATTCTCATTGTCACAATTAGCATTTTTAAACGGCAATGCAAACAAATCTAAGGCACAAATCTGGACTTTGGTTTCAAAGCTTACCAGCTAGCGAGCTAACGTGGACAACACATGAACACGGCCGGTTTTCTGTCCCTGGCAATAAGTAATACCTTATAAAACGTGATTTTGGACATTCCATTGTGTTCTCGTAGGTACAAATCGTCTGTGCTCTGGAGCAGGTGTTTACCAGCTAACTGACCTAGCGGCTAATGAAGTGGTCACTCTCTGAACCTGTGCGCGGCCCCTCTCACCCCCAGCAATCCCCTGCACTTTGCTAGCTTGTTAGCAGATGGCGCGTCTGCCCCGGTGACAGGCGGCTGCAGCACAGTGTCTGACGCTCCCCTTTTCCCTGCAAACGTGTTAGCTAGCTAACCCGCACTCTCTCTCCCTCTCTCCCACTGTCTCCTCTCCTCCTGACAGACCACACAGGGCTTGTTCTGAGGCCCATTCTCGCTAATCTGATCAGGCAGGCAAATACGCCGGGAAAAGCGCTTTAATGATCCCCCTAATTACCTCAAGTCAATACCAACTGTATTATTAGACTCGGGGAAAATATTCCATTAGGGTGCCCCCCGTGGGAGTCCCCCCTGTGCGCGCTGATGTCACGCGCCGCGCGCCCCCTACGCTTGTAATTAATTTTATTTACACACGCAGGAATGCACAAGGTCGCACCTGCAGCCCGGAGCCGCCCGACTCGGCCCGGCTAATCAGATCTGTCATAATTACCATTCTGCATGCTTCTGACACACGCCGGGAAATATTTCAATTTAACTGCAGCCACTAGCTCCGGCAGATGCAGTCTGAGAGGGGAAGAGAGTGTGTGTGTGTGTGAGAGAGTGGGACTCACACGGGGAGATATTAGCAGCTATCTGAGCGATTTCACTCTGTCCTCCACGTTGAATTTGTTGCAGTCGACTGAGCTGAACTTTTACCTCACGTACTGAGACGTTTTAGTGTTTTTTATTTATGTTCTCGTTGTAGTTTGAGATCAAACAAGTGCTTTTATTTCAAAAGTTATCTTTTTTTTTGTGGGATGAGAATTAGCTTCATTAGCATCTGAAGCAAACTTGTCAGCCAATTAACAACACTTATTTAGCTGACATAGACAATTTGCCGGTTCTGCGCTATTTCAATCTCTAATTCAATAAGATCAGTCATGATTTATCAGCTTAATTGTGCTTTGATATTAGCAATTAAACCCCAGCTTTGAATTAAATCTCAATCAAGCTCTCGTAATTGACGGAATCAGACTTCCATGTACGTAGGTGCGCGCGCTGGCGTTTGCCGCTGTTTATCTCCCGTCCATCCGCCGCGGTGTTTGTTGTCTTCTGTGCATTCATCCTCCATCTGCCTGAGCGCTATCGAACAGAAGAGATTATAAACAAGGAGTAAATTATTGGGTGGGAGAGAGCCGTGTTTGAACATGCTGTGTTGCTGCCGCCGAAGCCGCCGCTGCCCAAATATCAGCCCACCACCAGGCGAAACCGGATTATGGTGCAATTTCAACTGTACTAATATTTAATACAACGAGGCGTTGTGTACTGTAGCATCATCAGCGACTTGATTTCCTGCCATTTCCTACACGCGCACAATCCCAAGACAAAGAGAACAAAATGTCACTTCAATTATGATGTATTCAAACGCCATTTTCCTCGCCTTTTATTTTTATTTTTCATGCGATAAAGTAATGTCACAATCAATAAATCATGCCGTGTTTGTACGACACATATTCACTTATTACAATCTGCCTCGCAGGGATTAACAAGGTGTGAGTTGTTACTGTGCACTAAAACTTTGCTGGAAAAGAACAAAACGTGCGGCTGAAACAAAAAAAAAAAAAAAGAAAGAAAGAAAGGAAATTGTGGCCACACAGATGTTTAATGTGCTCCATTTTAGATGGACTGGTCATTTGCCTTTGGTTATTCTTTATGCTCCATCTGCCTCTGTTTGGTTGCTGGAAAATTCCCTGCACACTTTATCGCTTTGCCAGCCAATGACGTAAACTGCCACACAGAACTGGTCGGCCATTGTTTCAGGGAGCAACTGCTGACACACAGAGAGAGAGAGATGTTTCCTGCACAGTCATGCCTCGTCCCACCACAATGTGTGCCGTGTTAGCCGTCAGTCTGTTATTGTTGTAGAGTCGTCGAATTGTATCTGCAGAGGTCGTGACCTCCCTCTTCAGAAAAAAAAAAAAAACGCTTGCCTGTTTGGCGAAGACTTCCCCTGTGTCGCAGCTCGACATAGAGATTAATTGTCTGGCATGTATGATTCACACTGGCAAAGATTCTCTCTCTCGCTCTCCCGTAGCTCCGCCGCTGACATCCTCACAAAAGAGGACGCTGACACAATCTGGCAAAAACAATCCACACTCATTATCAACATGATTTATTTAAATAACAATAATGTAAATAAAAATATAAAGGCCAGTTTGGAGTGATTTAAAAGACGCAGGTTGCTAAAGTTTTGGGAACATGAAACCAAATGGCTGCCGTTCCACTGTTGAAACTAGGATTGCAATAGATTATTGATTATTAACTGTTGTTCAATTATTAAAACAATATATTTGAATATTTTCTGGCTTCATGCATATTCATTAAAGCTGAATAACTTTGTTTTTAGCGTCTTGTCAAGGTTTTGGAAACACCAATCAAGATTTTCTGACATTTTCTGGACTAAACAACACATTTTTTTAGTTGAGGACATAAATACAGTCATCCACTATGAAAAATTATCATTAATTTTATTTTTTATATATTTGGCTGATTTTCATGTGTCAGCAGCAGGTGGAATTTTATATTATTATCATTATGATGAGAAGGAAAAACAACATGACAATAAAGGATGCTAAAGTCATTATTTGGGCTTTGTTTAATATCCGTTCACAATGTGTATGAGTTCCTCAACTCCCTCTCTGCCTTTATTTGTTTGTATTTTCTATTATTGTTAAGATGTTTTTGAGAAAAGCACTGGCGTTCTAATTTAAAGTAAAGAAAGAATTGCACCAAACCAGAACAATAGATGAAATAATCCACTATCTCTGACGACACTCTGTAGTCATTTTAGGTTGAGCAGCTTTCGTGATTTCCCCTAACATAAGCAGAGAAAGAATTATCATCAACAATTTCTCTCTACGTGTACGGGGAAGTGGTACTGGTACGTCGCCTTGCAAAGATGCTCATTTGATCCATCTGTTTTGTAGTCTGCCGCGTGTGTGGAAACGCTCAGGACTGTCTGAATCAGATGGCGAGGTTATGAAGAGCGATTCGGAGGTAAATAACGACGAGGCTCGACGAATAAATTCCGCTCTTTGAAGGCCATATGGCGAACAGCTTTAGGTACAGTGCAGACAAAGTGGTGTATATTTTATAGGGAAACTTTAATTCCTTCTTATCGGTAACATTCTTTTCTTCCCCCTACCCCCCATTTCTTTATAATCATGATGTGAAATAATGGCTGTGTTCTTTCCATTTGTTGCGCTGCGTCGGATGCAGATGTCATGGTTTCGAGGACGGCAGTGGTTCAAGAAGTGAGCCTATTGCTAGCAAATGAATGTCTGTACCCTTAGTAAGTCAAGGTCTGTTGGTCTTGCAAATAACGTTTGTTATACGTTCCTTACATTTACAGATAGATTAGCATTGATGAACTCCTTTTGAAATACAGTTAAAATAAAACCTGTTTAGGATGGCTGAGGTTTTCAATGCTGTCTGTGAAGTTGACAGCCTCTAATAGCCTGTTTTCAAAGGTGCCACCAGTTTGAATCTGCAGAACCATTCGATACAGCTCTTTTAGCCATTTCTGCCGCTATTTCTTGCATTTCTGAGCCAAAGGAACGTCAAAGTTGGCCAAACTGTTGGCCCGTCAAAGCTCCTTTAAGACAGCGAACAGTTTCCCAGGCACTGTTCTTGAAGGTGACGCCCTCCAAGAGCCAAGTTCCTAGTTGCTACAGTGTTACTAGTTGGAATCTGCAGAATCTATATAAGCTAGTGCTAAAATGGGTGGAAGTGGCTTGTTTAGGGATATATCTGGCACATTTCTACCGAAATGTCTCCCATTTCTAATCCAAACAAACGTCAAAGTAAATTAAGAACAGTCGAACATTTTTCGAGCATTGACACAACATCCTCAGTGTCAGGAAATCAAGACACTCGGTAATCTCCTTTTTCAGCAACACGAGACACTGTAAATTAGTATTTTGTGATCGCTCTCGCACAAACCTTATCCTTGCTGTGCTCTTAAGTCAATGAAGGGATGCAAACGTGATTACTTTGGTCATATAATGAATGCACAGTTTGGTAATCTTCTCCTTTCCCGAACCGAGACTTTTGTGTGTGAAGACCTCCCTAGCTGTAATTTTTGCACTGTGACCTTGTCCTTGCTTATGAACAAGAGCGTCGCTTAAAGGGAATTTAAACAGGATTACTGAGGATATAAAATGAATGCACAGCTTAGCCTTACACTTTCATATAGTGTGATGCAACGGTACTGCGACAATCGTATTCTTCTACACGCCGTCAGTAGGAAGTGATGCTTGGACCACCAGAACACCTCCACAGAGGAGCACAAATAATAATATATTTCATTTAAATAAAGCACATTAAAAGAATGTCAAAGTCGCTTTACGGTTAAAAGAACATCACACAGAAAAATGATTTACACATTATACTGTAAGTAGTTCAAATAGGTGAGTTTTCTGCTAGGATTGTTTAATAATCGTCAACTAAATGAGTTCTTTACCAATCCTGACATGTTGATTAATTGTTTTTTTGTTGATATGTATAAAAACAACTCCTCTGATTTCAGCTTCTTGAATGTGAATATGTTGTGTTTTCTCCGCTTCCCGGTGACAGGAAAACTTAATTAATGTTGGTTTGTGGTCAAAACAAAACATTTGAGGACATGGTGAATTGCACCTTCGGGAAACATTCATCACATTTTCCTAATAATATGAACCAAATAACTCATTTGTGAATTGTTTTAAAGATTAACATTTCATACCCTTTCATTAATAGATCTTTTGAAATGTTTGGGTCACCTGACACAGACATTTTTAATGAAGACACTCAGAGACAAATCAACACAACTGTTGTGTTGTAATTGTTTGTCTATTAACAGGTTACAACGTGTTTTCCCACATTTTTTTGGAGGGGTACATAATTGCCATCCTTCCAAATGTCCAAATGCTAGTGCAGTTCATTAGGCCACTGACACCATTTCCATTGCTCCATCTTTTTCACACTTGGCCAAAGACAATTTGCACAATGTTTTGTTTGCACATAAAGACGCTTCCTTCGTAAATAATCAGGGCCTGAATTCTTGCAGTCATGTTTTTCCTCATTGGCACAGAACAGTTGCGTAAGCCAGAGCACCGGGGACATTTCGAGACTTGACTGTCATCAGCGTAACGGGCGACCTACGATGTCGTAATGTGTTGTTACCTTGTGGGTTAAAGGTGAGCAGCCAGTGGCGCGGCTGTTCTCCGAGAGGACGAACAGGTTTTTTAACGCGTTATCAGCGGCACTTATCTGCATACTGGTGTCTGCCAGTGCTGGTTCTCTGCCCAGGAGGAGGAAAGACAATGAGACAATGATGCATTCATTGTCTCTCTTTTTACTTTTACTTTTTCAGACAGTGAGGAGGATTGTCTGGCTTTCTTTCCCCCCGACTATTAGCTTTATTCTTCAACCACCACAATGACCACAGTCATTTCTTCATCATCATTTCTTTTGTTGCTTTGGCCTTTGATCTAAAATTAGCGGGGATTTTTTACCCCGGGCAAATTAACACGATTACAGTTGCCAGTGGTTGTTCAGTCATGCATGGATGTTGACAGTCCTTACTAATATGTATCTTTTACTTAGCTCCCTGTTTTTTCCCCCCAATCGATTCAAATCATGAAATAGAAAATAATTAAAGCTGTCCCAAGTTGTAAAACAGCAATGTTTTATGCAAACATTCATGGTTGTCGTGTACATGCTAACGGCTAAAAGATGAATTAGTCAAAACAGTGAATTTGGAAAACAAATGCACTTGAAAGTGTTTGAAAATCACCCTAAATGACATGGGTCATTGAAAGTGTTTGAATTTTGTGCAAGGAAGAAGTGAAGTTGATATTTTGGTAAATGTCCCCCTGGTTTGTTATGACGCCACCTACTGAGCGTTGTTGTGTACACTGTCCACTGTCTCTCCCTCCACCGTTGACTTGAGATTCCACGTAGAACAATGAGCGAGTAACATTAAGCAATTGAGAGCAAATGACGGCGTGATGCCTGGGAAAATGCAAATTCCAAGAATCTCTGTCTCACCAAAGACAAATGACAAAGATTAACTTTGCCCAAGATCCCCAAAAGGACAATCGCTTGTCCAGATGCAGAGCGGCATGCAGATTTCCCTCCCATCTTAAGTTGTGTCAGCACATTTAGTCCTTGAATTTGGAGAAATTGGTCCTGGAGAGTCCTTGAATTTTATGAGTTTTATGAGTAATGCAGGGTTGACAACATTAGAGATGCATTCAATGACGCTGTTAAATCCCATCACTTCTGTAATTACACGTGCAGTCCACGAACCAAATTCATCCTGCTCCCTCTGCCACCTTGTGGTCATAGATGCACCACAAATTGGGTCAATTAGTCGTTTGCTCGTTCCAAAAGATGTGTTTCTTTAACGCAATTATTGATAAAACATTGTTTATCAGTTATAAGTTCCAGTAACTGAGCATGTTCCCATTCCTAGTATTAATAATACTCATTTCCTGGGTTTGAACCTGAGGCAAAAGTTTTAGACGCAATAACATGAGGAAAGAATGGGGGAGGAGGAGGAGGAGGAGGAGGAGGAGGAGGTGGGGTATAAATGACAAATTGATGAACATCTGTCGGCTTATTTCATTTATTTATTTCTGCGGTGGCCGAGGTCAGCCTGATGGGACTGATACCGAGCAAATGAGATTAGAGAGAAGGTGTTGACCAGACCGTGTGACAGACCTCTGACTGACTGTCTGTCTGTCTGTCTGTCTGTGGCACATTAAAGCCTCTCAAAGCCTCCATGATGGAGAGGGAGGGGGTAGGGGGGTATTTGCCACTGGAGCTCAGTGGTGAATGGGTGAATGGGTGGGTGGTTGTGGGCGGTGAATACCATGCTGTTCTCTGACAGAGCAGGCCTATGCTCTCATTGGCAGCTTGTGACTGCTGCACTCACAGCCACGGTGTACCGCATGGCATGGGCCCGGGCCCGAATCCGCGCGCATGAATTCAACTATTGTGTTTTGCGAGGAAAATATTTTTTATCAGAACGCCCGGCTGCTATTTATACCGGAGCGGCACAATGGAGCTGCTGAGGAGTTTATTACCCCTTTTTTTAATTTGGCACCTTATGACCCTGAAGCTTCTGGTCAGATCAGTGTCTGCTGTAAAACAACAACAAAACAAAAAAAAGGGGGCTGCGCGTACTTGATGGCTCGCCATGTTGTTTGAAACCAATTAATAATTAATCAACAATGACCCAGAGGCAGCGGATTATTGGGCAATATTGTCGCAGGTGTGTGTGTGCCAACATAGCGAGATAATCCTATGCCTGTCGGTACTTATTGCTTGGATGAACCTGTTTGCGGCATCTGTGGGTTTTAACTGGGAGATTTATTTAGCGTCGACATTAAACTGCCTCTCCTGTAATTTATTTAAATGTAGGTCGGAAGGGAAAAAAAAAGAAGCTTTCAGCTCAGATCTTTTCTTGTTTTTTGGTTAGAATGTCCTTAAATTATCAGTAAATGGAAATTATTAGTAAATGTGATTTCCTTCACGGACTTGCCAAAGTTTCTTGAGCAGTTTCATGAGGATGTCATGCTGTGATCTGCTAAATAAACTACACTGACACCCATTCATCCATCCATTATCTGAGTGACGTGTTTACAGTATATTGTGTATATAAATGTACACATTATAGAAGCTGTAAAATACACATTTCCATTCTTAAATAGTAAAAAAAAGTTTTTTTATTAGTCTGGACAAACACTAAAGTAACTTTAGTTGTATTATTTGTTTAATTATTTCCTTTTCCCCAGTGTTTTTCTTAGTAATAGCACCTTAAAAGTAATTAATCTGCTCTTCATTCTCATCACAAATTAATTTGTTATTACTTTTTTTTTTGAAAGAGTGAAAGAAAAAGCTGTCACCATGTTTACACGGGATTTATTTTTAATCAAGTCAATTTGAACAAAATAATTTGCCAAATTAATGTGATGTAATGTGAAAACCTGAGGCTCAGGGCCCATCAATTATTTGACAAAATAAATGTATAAAAATAGAAAACAGATCAGTTTGAATCAATCAAACAAATATCTCAGCACATTGTTGTTGACAACATTTTCGACCAAAAGGTATATAAAAAAATATATATTTATATTATTATTATTATTATGGAATGAATTCTCAGAAACTTGGTCGTCTCTCAAACTTAATCCAAAAGTTTATTCGATAAAGTTTAAAGTCAAATCTTAAGTGTTGCTCAATAATTGTATATTAAAATTAAACTATTTTGTGTATGATGTTTTATTATTAAGCTGTCAGATTTCTTTGGCCTTAAAAAACCCATATCCGCCGACCTCATGTTTTTATGGATAATATGTCTGCAAACCTTTTTAAAATCCATTTACGTATAAAACAGACGACCATTAACTGTGCTTGTTTGTTGTTTCATGTTTAACTTTAGCTTCTCTGACGTTATTTGCTGTAAGTGGTCGTCTGTGGTTTTTGGACGAGCGGCTGATGACGTTTGTATGTTTGTGAGACGTAAACATACAGTCCACAAATGGACCACAATGTTCATATACAGGAAAAGTGTTTTTAAATATCAAATTCAAATTATTTCTCCTGTTTTTAATAGTTTACTTTCAGTGATCCTCAGCCACACATGGTGGTAGCTAGCTGGTTCAAACATATCCTGAATCTGTGTAAAGTGATCAGGAGATTTGGTTTTTGTGTGCGTCACAGTTTAATATCTGGATAGGAACATAATATTTACTGGACAGTTTCCACACAGCACAGTGAAAATTACATCAAGCTTTGGATATTTTTTTTTTGATATTTTTAAGCACTTTAGCAATCAACAGTGATTTAATTTATGTACATTAGCTACCTGGCTAACTGGAGATGTGTTTCTTGCTAGTATTTGGACATTTTTAGCACTTAAGCAAATAGAAGCCTGCTTGTAACACCTGTCACTAACAGTAATTTTACTTACAGTGTACATATGCTTGTATATACAGACATTATTACACAGTATTTGTTCACAGTGTTGTGGCACTGCGGGCACATCTCTCATAAAACCTCCCTAGTTACATGGAAAATATAAGATAATAATAAAATTAGGGCTGTCAAAATTAACGCGTTAACGCAGGATGATTAATTTGTGGAATTAACGCGTAATTTTTTTTTTTTTTTTAAAGTTATTTACAGCATTTTATTTTTTTCTATTTATTTATATTGTCTTATAATGTGGTTTTTTTACAATGTAATGTTTATTTTTTACTAAGTTTGTATAGGTTTTTACAAGTTATTTACAGTATTTTATTGTTCTTTACATTTATATTTTCACATACTTTATTTATCTCTCTGTTACTACAACAATATAAAGAGAAAATTTGAATTTTTTTGGCATATTTACGAATGTTAATTAATCGTGATTAATCGTGATTAATCCACAGCTACCCTGTGATTAATCTGATTAAACATTTTAATCTTTTGACAGCCCTAAATAAAATACCAAAATACGTACCTGTAAGTCAGTCACATAATGGCTCCGTACGATGTGATTAGCTAGCTAGCTGAAGAAGTGTATCTTTCCGACATTTGGACATTTTTATCACTTTAGCAAATAGCTAGTGACACTTGTGGTTAATACCTGTTGGTAATTTTTCTTTTTTTTGCTTACCTGCCCAGGGACAACAAATGCAAATTAGCATCAAGCTAACTCTGGTGCAACCACATTTAATTGTACACCGGTCCCCACAAAAATAAACCAAAATGTAAATAAAATAAACTTGTAGGAGAGGGCGCCCTTGAGCCAAACGTCATGTAAATACAGCATGAATACCACATCATAGCAAGTGAGATAATATACCATATAAACTATGTTTCACTGCAACCACAAAAGCTACACAACAGGCGCGAGAGAACGTCTTGACTGAGTAGCAGTTTGTTGTGAAACACACACTGAGTGCACTACAGCAGCCTGTGCTCAGCTACCTGTGCTATTTATTTATAGAGAGTCCTTAATGATCTTCAACAAAAACCACAGAGTACACTGCACTGAAGAGCCCTAGATTTTTTGTTTTCTGGACTGCGTTGGAACACTCTAGCAGCAGGGGCAGCCACGTCCGTGATCCAATCAAGAGCGCTTGGTGCTTGTCAGCTGCGGTGGAGAGGCTCTGCAAATCACATTAAACAATAAACGAGAGGACGGGATGGGGGGGTGAGGACAGATTAGCAACAGTACGGTAATAACAGCAGAGTGCAAGAATGTTGAACATGAAATCTTGTTGATTTAGCCGTTCTTAAAATAAATACTGATGAATGAGAAAGTTGTGTGTCAAATAAATGTCACACTGCTTTAACTTTGTGAAGGAATTTAGAGCGGAGGAAGTTTTATGCTTTGATGCCTTTTTTTTTTCCCCTTTAAACCGAATTGGCAGCAGTTGAGTCAGACTGCGTCCTTTCTGTAAATTCTCACCATCTCTTTCTCTCTCTCTGCCTGTGGCCGGCCTGTGGAAGCAATGCAATTAGACAAACACAAACAAAGCTCTTGAAGCTTGAAGCGGCCATGGAAAACGCTGACTGTCCACTGTGTGTCCACAGCCTTGGCCAGGAGCGGCGCTAACTGCTGTTCAAACGCGCGTCACGAGGCGAAAAACAAGCCCAAATCAGACCGGTCCAGTCCTGTCATGTACAAGAGTGTTTACCAAAGACTCGGCCTTTAGCTAGGTCAGTTTTTCTCGGGCCCCCAAACACATTTGCAGAATTTTCCCAAGGAATAACATCCATACAATTCAGTTTGAATTAATTTGCCAATAATCTTTTGGAAATTATTAACTAATGCCGTGTTCTTGTTCACTTGCATTTCTGATCCAAACATCGTCAAAACCAGCACCGGTGCCTTTATTAAAGTGTAACTGAACCCCTAAACCACCAATTTTTCAGGTGTAAACCACTGTATATATTAGGGGTGAGTCTAAATATTGATTTGGTGAGATATCGTTGTCCTTCCTCGTGCGATATGGTAATCGATACGTTAGGGCAAATATCGATATTTTAACTGATAAATTAAGGTGCTCTAAAGTAAATGAATGAGTAAAACTTGGGGGGAATTTACCTGGCTGAGGGTCCCTTCTACAACTTGATCTTATATTCACCAAACATCCTGAAGTACCTACAGTAAATGGAGAGAAAGTTTGATTTTAAAGCCGTGAAAGTGCCATTATTGGCATACACAACCATTATTTTCTCCGTCTATAAACGAAAAATGGTGAAAAGTAATTATTTCTCTTGTGGAAACAATTAAAGCAGTTGAAGTTAAAGAAGAAGAAGAAGAAGCCACACAGAAGCACAGATTCACACTCATAAACTAATAAACTCCCTCGACTTTATTTCATCAAATGGACTTCCTGGCACTGAGAATGGAGTTCACGTCGAGCTTTTGTTTGACTGGCTCTGCTACTTTGGGTTTAATCCTGCTGGTTTGGGGAGTGTTTGAGTTGGATTACTCCAGCGTTTGGGCCGGGGTACTGTTTCCCTGGCTTTGACAAGATGGTGTGTGTGTGTGTGTGTGTGTGTGTGTGTGTGTGTGTGTGTTCTCACTCTCAACCGAATCAGCTGAAACCACAGACAGACCCAACTAGAGCGCCGTCCAAATCCCTCTGCATGCAAATTAAAAACGCAACAATAAACGTGGCAAAGGAACAAGGTGGGCATGCAAGCTCGCTAGCTTTACAGCCCTCTCTCTTCCTTCCCTCTCTTCCTTCTCTCTCTTCATGTCTCTCCTTCTCTTCCTCCTTCCCTCCACTTCCTCCAAAACCCTTCGTGGGTTTGATGTTATGGGCTTGTGGGAGGAGTTGGGACAGGAGACAACCAAACTGCTGAGTTATCTCTTGTATGCAGTGTGTTGATGTGGCTCTGCCCTCTGTGTGTGTGTGGGTGTGTGTGTGTGTGTGGGTGTGGGTGTGCAGACCAGCAGCCGTGGTGTAATCCTGTGAAAATGAAAGGTGCTGCCGCACACTGGCCGGGAGATTACAGTGCTACTCTGTGCTGTCACGCTGCCAGCACAGAGTAGCAGCCTGAGCGAGTAGCCCTGTGTAACACACACACACACACACACACTCTCACCTCACTGCCTCGCTGTTCACACTCCTCAGTCACTCCCTCGTCTTCATCCACATTCATCCTAACTTCACGACAGATTTCTTCTCACCTCATCCCGTTCTCTCTGTTTGTGACATGATTCATGTGTTCTCGTATTTGATACGTGACAAGAGATCATAACATGATTTGACGAAAATAGACATTCTGCAACGTCGTCTGTTGCGTACAACGGTCCGAGCTTGGTGCAAAAATTAAAAGTTATGCGAGTTTCTGGGGAATTCCTCCTAGCATTACCAAAGAAAGCAGCGAGTGAGTTGTTGTAGTTTGCGTAGCATTGGAATGCTAATTAAGGTGTACGATATGGATAATTATTCGATATTCTTAGAACATTTGTTTTTCTTTATTGTCTGAGTTATAACTCTATACTATATACTATATTCTATACTATAATTGTTGCTTATATCAATGGACACAATATTTATTTTCTTGAACCCTTTAACTCTTGGTCAATTGCTGTAGGAATAATACACAACTCCTTATATGGACATCCTGTCACATTTTCACGCAAAGTTGAGTCAAAGTGTCAAAGATTAATTTAATATTGCATGTTTAAATAAACAAACAGGATTAGCAATAATTGTGCTGAAGTCACAAAATAGACCAGAATTATTTTATTTGTTTTCATAAAAACATGAAGCGAACTTTGAACTTTGATGTGTTGCTAAATTTCACAAATTCAAAAAAGAACATTTCATCAAATTGCCGAGCTTGTGCTGAAAAAAAAGGATGTGAGACACTCTATATTTGCATAGCCTCTGTATATATGTTTTAACATAGTAATGGAAAAAAGCAAACCTAAATATTCTGTGTTCTAAGGGTTAAACTTAAGCATTTAAGTAAAGTGTAGGAACACTGAACTCCGGGTAAACAGTCTAAATAAATAAATAAATTAATGTAATAGCAAACAAGCAAGAGGAAATAATACAACAATTTCAAACAAAGACTTATTTGCGTTGGTCAGCAGTTCCCTATGTTTTCTCCCTGCTAACATAACCACATGTGGCTAACTGGTGTGCTAGCAAGAGGTCATGTGATCACGTAGGCCACAAGAGTGGTCACGTGACACTGAGTCTTGCTCACTACTGTCGGTAAAAAGTCATCGACATAAAAGTCAACAAGTAAAACACAGCTGTTGCAAAGCCTCCTGCCAGCGATGAGGGTGCAGTTTATTTTATGTCCACATGAGTCACTGTAGAGCACAGTTTTTTTTCACCGAACCCCTTTAAGGGCCTTTTGTGAGCTTTGTGGTTGCTCATCAGCAACATGGTAAATCAGTCTTGTTAGTTTTGTTCATATTTGAAAGAAAAATCCATGCCTCGTTCTAGTCCGGCCACCTAAACCAAAGGTCCCGACTTATATGGTGAAAATCCAACAGAAATGAAGACAAAAGGGGACAAACCCAACTAAAAAATTAGACACTCAGTATTTTTTGTCTATGATATAAAAATAGTGCCTTTCCAAGAGGCCCGAGGCGATTGTGCAGATGATTTTAACTTCATTTATCATGTAACATGGACACAGATGCAGAATGTAGGTCACAGGTTTCTTTGTTAATCAGAGGCTGTTTGGCTTCACCTGTGTCGCTGTGACACAGCTGAGGTCCATCAGTGTGACTGAGAGTTAATGAGGTTACGTAAACAGGTCGTCGTTCTTCAGCTCACTCTCTCCAGAGTGTCCACACCTTCACTTCACTCTGCACTCCAAGACTTTTTTAGATTTGGACTTTTCTGCTTCTTTTCTACTTTTATTTTGAAGGGATTTGTTGGTGCCTGTTTCAGAATCAAAATACTGATAAAACCACTGAACTAATGCTCTTTTTTCATACTTTAATACATTGTTTTATCGTGTTTTAAAGGGATGGATGTGTGGTTTTTTTTCACACTTTTTCCTTTAAAATCACCTTTTTTTACTATATGGAATAAAAATTCAAATAAAGACAAAACTAGTTCCCCAAAATTGTGAGAATTTAAGAAATGTATCATTCCATGAACTAATTTAAACATAAACGAGGGTTGAACAATTTAGAATAAATATCTTATTGTGATTATTTTTGACTTAAATTGTGATATATGAGAGGGAGTGGAAATTTTTTACGTAATTATTCTCTGAATCACATATTTAAAATGATTACTGTGGTGATATTTGTGCTCATCTGTGATTTTTCTAAAATGTTAATTTCACACACATTTTTACATTTTCATCTACTTAACATCTTTATCATTATAAATATTATGTTTTCATGTAATTGTCCAATGTGTGTAAAATCTAATTAATCCAACACTCTTTTAAACAAATCATGCATTTATATGCTGATTCTTACGTTAAAGAATATTAAAGAATATTTTTCATATATATATGTAGATATACACATATATAAATTCATTAAATAATCCCACTCAAGTTTGTGTGACACATAAACAAAGATACATTACAAGTGATTCAGTTGAGTCGTGTGTCTCACACTCAATCCTTCAGTTGTCAAGGTCGTTCTCACTTGAGACACACACACTTTCTCACACACACACACTCGCAGCACTTATCAAACAGAGAGTTTGTTTAAGGTTGTACTTTTCCTTCACTCCTGTGCTCTGTCTTTCATGGCCCTCTGCTGGAGTCTTTCAGACTCTTTCTACCTCTTGAGGGGAAGCTGCTGCTGCTCAGTATGCAAGTGTGTGTGTGTGTGTGTGGGGGGGGGGGGGTGTGTGTGTTAGTGTGTGTGTTAATGTGTGTGCATCAAATTGTTGCTTGACCTTGGCTAATTCACGTCTTCATCTTCAGCTGAAGCAGGGAATAAAATGCACAAAATGCAGGTGCAGCGATAGTGGAATCATCTTTTCTGTGTGTGTGTGTGTGTGTGTGTGTAGCTGCAGTTTTATTTTGAAATAGTTTAGTTGCGTTTTTGTTTTATTTAATATTATTACAGTGACTTGGATCACTCAAAAATGGCATCATTGGATGAGAAACTTTACTTTTCCCTTTATAAGAAAGTCTCTTACTGAATGATGTTTAAATATCACAGTTAAACCTGATAAAACAACTTCAACTTCTCTTTTATTATTGTTATTATTAGTAGTAGTACTTATATTATTATCATGAAGTGAATTTTCAAATCAAGAAATCTAAACTTTGCAACAACCACAGCATTAAAAGAAGTGATTATTCACCAATTACTTAATGAATTATAGACTATTTTGATTGTTTTTTTAATCAGTTTGAGCATTTTGTTTTTTTCTTTCAAATTCAAAATGTTAGGATGGTAGTTTTGAGATATTAACGTCACCTAAAGTGCAGTACAGAACGAAACCATTGGGTGGCAGCAGAGTTCACAAAATCATACATTTTTCTTTGCTGTTAATGTCCAATAACTTAGCTGTTTCGTAGTGTAAATTCTCTATTGATGATGCTCATTATTAATAAAAACTGAATCGCAATATATGGACAGGTAAACTTTGCCAATATTGATTCAGATGTTGCTGGAGCAAATGCTAGGATGGTAGTTTTGAGATATAAACGTCACCTAAAGTGCAGTACAGAACGAAACCATTGGGTGGCAGCAGAGGTCACTTGACAAAAACGGAATTTTTTATTTCTGTTAAAGGTCAATAAAGTCGCTGTTTCGTAGCATAAATTCTGGATTGATGTGATCATTATTCATAAAAACTGAATTGCAATATATGTGGCCACTGTGTCATCGCGATATTTATCGTACACTGAGCCTTTTTTTGTTTCAACACATTGTTGGCCTCCACCAGTTTCCATGGTTTCTAAAGACATCTGTGTCTCTTCTTCAGGGTTGGCTCTGCGAGCTTCTCCGCTGGAAGGAGGACCCGTCTCCAGAGAACCGGACGCTGTGGGAGAACCTGTCCATGATCCGACGTTTCCTGAGCCTCGCGCAGGTCGAGCGTGACGCCATCTACGAGCAGGAGAGCAGCGCCGGGCAGCAGCAGCACCACAACGAGCGGCCGACGCACCTGATGCACGTTTCCCCCGACCACCTACAGGTGAGACGCGGAATCACACACACGGGTCCTGACTCGTATGATGTTTTTCCTCAATAAATGTACTAAACTAAAGATTTCCAGTTTTGCTGCCATAGAAGAGCAAAGGACGGAGAAAATATTCATATGGAAGAAGCTAAAATGACCAAATAATGTGAATTACACAAACGTAAATATAAACAAAATATCAATTAAAAATCACTTTTCATCCATGTTAAGTCTCACAGTTTGAGTTTTAATCTGTTGATTCATGCTAAAATAATCTGACCACATCTGAGGTCAGATTATTTAAAGGAAATTAAGGAATAAAGAAATATTTTCTTTATGAAATGAATAAGATAAAACAAATTAACATGCTATAATATGATTTAAAAACAACACTTTTTACTCATTCTGCTGTCATTTTTGTTTTTTTTGTTTTTGTGTCATAATCAAAATACAAATATTATATGACCTCGGTGGTGGATTGAGGAGACTCTGATAACAATTTAGTCTTTTCTTTATGAAACTGAAATGACAAAATTTAAAATAAAATAAGATGATCCTTTACAGCAGCAAAGTAAAGGGTAATTACAATAATGAATAATCAATACAATTTGGGTCATAAAATGTTAAATAATGTTCATCAAACCTGGAATTGGTGGAAAGAAAGCAGAAAAATCAGAAAATGTGTTTTAATTCTTTAAAAAAACATAATAATGGAGTTATTATGAGGGTATATGTAGGTACACAGTGGACAATATACAGTTTGGTCCAGAAAATGTTGGAAATGATGTTTATCAAATGTCCACAAGCCAAAAGTTATTCAGTTTTAATGATTTCTTTGTTATTTGGAGCAAAGAAAGCAGAACATATTCACGTCTAATAAGCTGAAAAATCACAGACACTTGTTTTATTCAAACCTAATACTCAATTATCAAAGAGTCCACCGTTCATTGAGTAATCCATTAATAGTGGATTAATGGAGTAATACTGAGTGTATTATGTGTAAAGCAGGGACATTGGGCTTGTTTTTCCTACAAATGAAAAAAAGGAGGAACAATTTCCTTGCCTTTTCATTTAATCTCGACTAATTTTCCCAGGAATCCGTGTAATAAACAACACTCAGGAATTTCACGAGCTCTTGTTAATTTGAAACACGGCAGCACTTAAAAAAAAAAAAAAAAAAAAAAGAATTCTCTCTCTAACGATATCATCAGCCCCGGACTTATTTAACAAAGCTGCTTTTATAAGAGACATCTGGCACATGAATTGGAAACAACACACGGCCTCTGCTAACCGTCCAAATATCTTAATGAAGTACAATAATACTTCTATTAAAAGTCTCAGCCTAGTGCTTGATTACTTATTTGGTTACTTGGTTACGTGGCAGCCCCCCCCCCCCCCACAAAGGCCGCTGCCATTTACTGGTGTAAATCATGTAATAGGATTTCTCTTAGAGAGGGAATCAGCAGATGTGGAATGGGGAAGGAAATTTGCGGCGTACGGGTTCGTGCAAAACAGACACGGCGGCGTTAGGTTGATAAAATGGGATTTATTCCTGATTTAATGGCACCGTTTCGCACACTGGTCACCGGAGATTAGCGCTTTTGTGACGACGCAAATTAGCTCAACAAGGGACGATCACTGTGTGTGTGTGTGTGGTAATATCACATCTTTGGGTGCATTTATGCAGCTGCCAAACGAGGCTTGATTTTATTTTTTATCAACTTTTTATTTTATGAAACACCTCGTTCTCCAGAGAAGTCAGAGAATGGAAATAAAAAACAGTTTCAACCGGGGGTCAACGGCGAGTTCTCCAACCACACAATGAATTTAAAACAACTAATGTGACGTGTGTTTACACTGCGGCAAAGGATGGGGCGTCGTACTCGCACAATTTGTGTACCTTTTAACCCTTGATGTTATGTGTTGAGTAAAAGTAAAAACTTTTCCAGACTTAAGTAGTATAAATACCCCCTTTTTTTAAAAACAAAAACACAACACTCGAGTCCTATGTCTAGATTTGTACATAAGTAATTTTGTACATAAGTTTTTCACTTCTGCAGTTACTGTATGTGTGTGTGTGTGTTTTTAGGAAAAACAATAATTGTGCAATAAAAGTCACAAAATAGACGTTTTTTCCAAGTCAAGCTGCAACTAAGGATTATTTCCATAATTGATTAATCTGTCCATTATTTCCCCAGATTAATCGAGTTATGGTTTGGTCCAGAAAAATGTCCATCAAACCTGGAAATGATGATGTCCTTAAATGATTTTTGGAGCAAAGAAAGCAGAAAAATGAGGAAACTCAAAATAGTCTAATAACATTGATTAATAATGGAGTAACTATGAGTGTATTATGTAGGTACACATTATACAAATACAGTTTGGTCCAGAAAATGTCAGAAAATGTTGAAAAGGATGTTTTTCAAATGTCCACAAACCAAAATGATTCAGTTTTAATGATTTCTTTGCTATTTGAAGCAAGGACAGCAGAGAATATTCACATTTAAGAAGCTGAAAAGATCTGAAAAATTGTTTTTAATTCCTGAAAAACACTGACTAATAGATTGTCGAAATAGCTGACGATTAACTTAGTAATCGATAAGTAATCGATTCATCAAGTAATTGTTTCCTCTATAGAGCCAAGCGAACTCCAAATTACAGAAATTCAATCCAATTATATATTTTTTTGTATTATTATTATTATTATTTTTTTTTTTTTTTTGCTCATATACAGAGACAATCTCTATACCTTTTTTACCTTTTGTACAAATCTGGACGTAGGCCTCGTAAAAAAAATTTTTTACATGCAGGGTATTTGCGGGGTCTTAAAAAGACTTAAAATGTCTTAAATCCAATAATTTAAATTTAAGGCCTTAAAATGTCTTAAATTCTCCTAAAATCTCAGATTTGTGGCTCCAATTTTACTTCATGTTTTTTGTACTTTTTTGCCAGTTTGGATTTGAAATGGGTCTTAAATTATATTCATTATGCTCTTAAAAGTCTTAAAAAGTCTTAAATTTGACTTTGAGATACCATGTATATGGGGGTTGTTATACTACTTAAGTCTTAAATTTAAGCTACAGTGAGTACGTTTTTATTGTTATTATTCTGCCTCTCTTTTGTCTTCATGAACTGAAACTATTTCACATTATTTATCTGTTTTCTGTGTCCTTCGTCCGGCAGGCAAAACTATCAGACCCTGACTGAGGGAGCGTTTGTGTGTATGTACAGTAGTAGGAGTTTTTTTTGTTTGTATTTAATTTTTTTATTTGTTTGTAATCGTTTGGGCCATAAAGAAAATGACAGCACATGTGGAGAAGTTGTTTAGTTTTAGTAAAATAATTTATTGTATGGAGCAAAGAAAGCAGAAAATGTACACATTTAAGAAGCTGAAAAATCAGAGAAACTTAAAATGATAAAGTTATTGATTCATTTAATCAAGTTTACATGTAAATCTAATGGAAATGTGTTTATATTTAGAAAGAATTGCACAAAGACAATCTGCTTTGTGATTATTCAGATTGTTCCTCAGCAGATGCTCGGTTTTTTCCGACCCAGTTGATTTTAATGAAAGTCCTTAATAATGCGTAGATAAGTGTTGGCTGATAACATCTCTGTGTTTTCTAGGCTCCGCCTCCACAGCAGCAGCAGCAGCAGCTCCAGCTCCAGTCCTCTCTGTCTCTCCAGCATCCGTCCCAGCCCCTCCTCTCCCAGCAGCCCTTGCAGCAGCAGCAGCACCACCAGCCCACAGCGGGGCCCCGTCTGCCACCGCGTCAGCCCTCCACGGCCTCGCCGGCCGAGATGGAGGACGAGGGCGGCCGCACTTGCGGCGGCGTCAACAACAAGTCCCGCACGGGCTGTGGCAAGATCTCCCTGGAGGCTCTGGGGATCCTGCAGAGCTTCATCCAGGACGTGGGCCTGTACCCGGACGAGGAGGCAATACACACGCTGTCAGCCCAGCTGGACCTGCCCAAGCTCACCATCATCAAATTCTTCCAGAACCAGCGCTTCTACGTCAACCACCCGGCCAAGGTGTCCACCAAGGAGATCATGGCGCCGACGATGACAACAACCACCAACAACAACAACAACAACAGCAGCAGCAACAGCAGCAGCAGCAGCAGCCCCGCGTTCGAGGAGGAGCTGACGGACTTCAGGGAGAGCGGCGATCTGCTGAAGGAGCTGGACGAGAGCACGCAGACCAACAACACCATCTTCTCCATCAAGATCGAGGAGCAGCTGGAGCGTGGCGTGGAGGCGCAGGAGGCACAGGCTGAGCGCGACGCTAAGGAGTAGAGACGCCATCTTCGCCGATGCGTCTTTACGTGTTTATGTTGAGTGACTGAGTGAAGGGAAAAAAAAAGACTATTTCAGACTGAAAAAGTACGACTTTTTGAATTTTGTAAAAAAAAAAAGAAAAAGAAAAAAACTTGTATTATTCACTGTAAAGACTCGTTTAAATCATCTACACACACACACACATGTTGCCGTGGATATTTGCTGACTGCACTTCGTCTGTTTTACACTGACTCATCTTCTTTTTTTTTTTAAAAAAGCTACTGATTCTATTTAAAAACAAACAAAAAAGAAGAAGTCGTCGTTGCCCTCTTCCTGGACGTTCATACGTGTTTTATTTTATTTTTGAGAGCAATTGAAATTGAGGACCAAGTGTTTTTTTCGTCAATCTGCTGGCACATGAGTTACTGTTGTTGTTGTTGTTGTTTTTTAAAACGTAAAATCATAAATGAGCGTGCGAGGTGACGACGAACGCGTGACAAAACAGCTCACGTGGGGACGAGGAACTATAAATAAATGAACATATATATAGATATATACATATATTATTGTAACTGTAAAAAATGATGATGATGATGATGATAATAATGAGAATAATAATAATGAGAAAATAATTAAAAAAAGAACTATGCCAACAAATGCCTTGTACTATACGGCGCTGACTGCCGACGTTAGATTATTTTGCAAAACCTTTGTCACTGTAACGCGGAAAAAAAACGGTAAAAAAAAAGAAAAATGTGAATTTCCACACGTTTTATTCTTCTTCTTATTATAATTATTCTTCAACAATTTATTTATTTGCAGTTTATGTTTTTAATGTAGCGCTTATATTAAAGAAAAAAATGTCTTTTTTTTATTTTGTATTTATAAATGTGATTTTTGACGAGTCGTCGAAAAACATACAAGTGTCTTAAACGTCTTAAATGGAGAAATTGTGCTTTAATTAATTAATTAATTAATTAATTAATTAATTATTATTAATTAATTTAAAAAAAGAAAAAAGACTAAAAAAATTAAAAAGTGCTGTATGTCGAGCTCAACTCACGCTTTCACAAAGCTTCACGATTTCAATGTTGTATGCAAAAATTTTTACTCTCATGCAAATAAGCTTCGGTTTTAAACGAACGTGGAGAACCTAGAGAAACAAACCTTAGAAAGAAAAACATTATGCAATCTGTGTGAAAAGAAAAAATCAGTGTCTGCGATGTGTCTTCCTTTTTCCGTTCAACGATTCCAGTTCAAGAAGAAGAAGAAGAAGAGATGAAAGGATGAACAAAATAATCCTCTGTACAAAAGTCTACTTTTCTTTTTTAAAAAGCGATCGTTGATTGGAGATGAGATGAGAACACCAGTTATTTTGTTACGACTGACTGTTTTATAAGTGTTTCTTCTTCGGTTCCCTTTTATTTTTATTCTTTTCTTCACAGAAATGTTCTAACTAGAAGTGGTTATTGATTGTTGATTACACAATTAAACTTGTTTGTATTGTACCACATGCTCTTCCTGGCATTAAATCCACCACATAATACTTTATTTTATTTTATTATTTTAATCATCCAAACTGTAAATTTCAACATCTTATGATGATGAATCGTTGTTTTATTTTTGTCAATGGAAACACTTTATTTCAACGCTGTTGTAATAAAACTGTCATTAACTATTACTAATAAGCTGCTTATTACACCTTTTTATCAAGAAAAATCATAAATTACATTTTAACAGTTAATAAACCTGTTATAAACTGTAATAAGGTGTTAATAAACAAACAATTATACATGTACTAATAAACCACTAACTAGAGGTAATTTAATGCTTTAATGAACATAAATAAGTCTATATTAGTTTCAGGCCCTTTTTAGAAATCATAAACGGTAATAGAGTGTTTATTAACAATAATTAACAGTTAATAAACCACTTATAAGATGCTCATAATCAACATTTAGTCCATATTAGTCATACGAAAACCATAAATAACACACTTATATTGGCTTTAAAACACTCTGGCTCTTAATACAAACTGTTATAAATGGTAATGCCATGTTTATTAACAATATATGTATTTATTTTAATGTTTATTAAAGGGAAGGATGGAGCGTGAGATTGACAGGCGGATCGGTGCAGCGGCCGCAGTAATGCGGTCGTTGTATCGGTCCGTTGTGGTGAAGAAGGAGCTGAGCCGAAAGGCAAAGCTCTCGATTTACCGGTCAATCTACGTTCCTACCCTCACCTATGGTCATGAACTTTGGGTTATGACCGAAAGAACAAGATCCCGGATACAAGCGGCTGAAATGAGTTTTCTCCGCAGGGTGGCGGAGCGCTCCCTTAGAGATAGGGTGAGGAGCTCTGTCACCCGGGAGGAGCTCGGAGTAGAGCCGCTGCTCCTCCACATCGAGAGGAGCCAGCTGAGGTGGCTCGGGCATCTGAATCGGATGCCCCCTGGACGCCTCCCTCCGGGCATGTCCCAACGGGAGGAGACCCAGAGGAAGACCCAGGACACGCTGGAGTGACTACGTCACCCGGCTGGCCTGGGAACGCCTTGGGGTCCCCCGGAAGAGCTGGAGGAAGTGTCCTGCGAGAGGGAGGTCTGGGCGTCCCTTCTCAGACTGCTGCCCCCGCGACCCGGCCCAGGATAAGCGGTGGAAAATGGATGGATGGATGGATGGATGTTTATTAACAATTAGCTCAATAAATTATAATTAACATCTTATTAACATGTTTGTTTCCTATGAACAACCTTATAATCACTTATGAGACATTAATAAGACTAAACAAGTGCTAATTATGGTATAACTTGTGTTTATCATCAACCTATACGACGTTTATGAACAGCAAATCAAAAGCCAAATCAAATAATAATGATTAGCAGCAGTAATAAGAGATTAAAAGGTTAATATTTATGCTTTAAAAATAATGTTATGCCCTTTTTAACTGTTCTAACAGCTGCTTATTATTCAGAAACATTTTCAAGGTGCATTATGTAATAAATCTAAAGCAACTGATCATAAAATCCTCCTAATATGTCACAGAGACTCAGGAATAATGTTCATATAACAAACTGAACTCACCAACAACAACACCCACCGCGTCGACCAATCATTGCACTCAGTAGAGTCTCAGCCGCCGAGCAACCACGGGTTGCCAGTTACAGTACGTCTAAACCACAATTGTGGAAAAAACAAAACCTAAAAGACCTTGGTATTTTGAATTTGAGTGTAGTAACCGATTTTGGCCACATTCTTACATATGGTGCCTTTAACTTAAAAATGTATTAAAAGCATTAATAAATGTGTTTATAATGCTTTTATTCACTCTAATATGGACAGAAAAGTGGCTCTTTAGTTGTCAATACAGCATATTATGAGGAATTTGAAATAAAGTGTATATATGTATATATATATATATACATATGTACATATACATCATTGAAGTTGTGGATCTACGGTTGTCTCACCGTTCTCTTTCCTTGTGCTGCTGAGTCTCTGTGAATCCTGAAATAAATAAAGTGTTGGGTGTGAACACATGAACACATGGAGCCGCGGTGGATCAGCGGTGGAGCAGCAGACGTGTAACACAGACACAGGTGCAGGTGTGTGTGTGTGTGTGTGTGTGTGTGTGTGTGTGTGTGTGTGTGTGGAGGCTCAGGTGAGGCGTCTGCACCTGGAGGACACGACTGTCACCTGTTTAACAGCCGCAGGTTCAGTGAAGTCGAGCTCACGATCCCTCGATGCTCTTTTCACCGAGTGTGGGTTTGTGTTTGTTCAGACACAAACACACACAAACACACACACACACACACACACTGAGGACGACATTCATGGTTTTATTATTAAAGGTCCAGGCACAAAGAAACTTCACAACATCCTGATTTTGACATGATTCCAACTGAAATTCCAATTTGTGGCCACGAAATATGAATTATTATTATTATTAATAATAATAATAATAATAATAATAATAATAATAATAATAATAATAATAATAATAATAATAATAATATTTATATCATTCCCATGAGAGGTCATTTAAAGAAAAAGTCAAAGATTCAAACTTCCACAATTTAATTCTAATGATATAATCAACATTTTTGGTGTAGTATCATGTACTTAATATTACAATATTAACAATTAAATAATAAATAATATTTATTTAATGACACTAAATGTATTTTGGTGAAGTTAATGACAATGAATCCAATAAATATTATGTAAAAGTATATATCGTATAATACAAAATAAACATTCGGTGAGTTTAATAGTGTAGTTATTGAATATATTTTTTAAATCTCTTTTTCACTTTGTACCCGGTCCCTAACTGACGTGTAGATCCGCTTTGATTTTTATTGATCGCAGAAGTTTTCAAATCTGAGTTTACTTTAGTGTCACAGTTTCAAGTGAGGGTGCGCTTCATTTGTTTACCCAGCTGTCCAAGTCATTGATGGGAATGACATTAAACCAACAAAATAGTATTAAATACTATTTAAAATTCAAATTCAACAAATACAAATTCCTATTTCTAGGCCACAAATTAATATTTCGTGGTCACAAGCTAGTTTTTCTTGACCACAAATGAGTATTTTGTGTTCACAAATTTCTTGGTCACAAATTAGTTGGTGCTAAATTTACTATATTAAATATTGTGCTAATAGTGAAAATGTGTCTCTTCCTATTTCTTTCTTTCTTTCTTGATCATCACTTTCACTGACTTTGATTTTTCTTCCTATTTCTCTCCCGTTACATAATCCGTGGCATGTGATGCTTCGGCCTCGTTTCAAACAATTCGTTTTTTAAAGAATCTGAACAGCATCATGAGGACGTTTTAACGTCGTTACAGGCAGCTGATAAATTATTAGGGAAATGGACGTGACATGAAACACGAGCTGATGTTCAGAGGGAAAATAAATCGGGTTAAAACTAAAAATTGTTTTTTTATATATTTTTGACAATAATGAGAATTTATTTTCTTCAAATTGAGATGAAAGGAATTGGAAAAGAAACTGAGTTGCTTTGATTTTTTCTTCTTCTTTCCGTTGCCGTTTTTAAACAAAAAAAACATCCTGAAAGTTGAATCAGGACCTGAGTGACCGGTGACCCTCTTGCTGTGAGGCAAGGTGTGTTCTTCCTCCTTACAAAATAAAGCTCAAATTGACACAGAAGCTTCATCATCGTGAGAAAAATTTCACATTTTGAGAAAAATAAACTCTCTTTTGTTTCATAACATCATTGTGATGTCATTCTGGGGAAGATTAAATAATCTGTAGATTAGATTCTGTAATCTGATTGTAAGCAAACGTTTAGGTTATTACTGCACCACGTCAAGTCATTTACTAACTTTTACGGTGAAGTCTTTAGTAACTTAAGAAATCAGCAGGGTTCCCACACAGTGGCTGTTGTCAAATTCAGTGTCAATGACTTTCCAGGACCAATCCCCTAAAATTCAAGGACCTTTCAAGGACTTTCCAGGTTGTCTCCAAGTTGACCACATGTTGTCTTTCTCTTATTCTCTCACATACATTTGCTCCTGTTCTCCCTCACATTTTTCCTTTCACCCCAACCTGTCCAGGCACATGCTGCACATGTGATTGATTGATTTCATTACTGGTAAAAATCGCATGTTATTTCGTCCATTAACCTTTCAAAAAATAGAAAAGCGCTTGTTTAAAACTTTGGATTAGTGTTCTCAATGTTGCCAATTTGTGTGTTGTTTTTTCGCCATGGAATTTCGTAGAAAAACTGGGTCGTTTTTGACGTTAAGTGTTCCGTTTGTCCATGGCACATACTCACAACCAGATTGTGCTTCCAGGTACCCATAATGCAGTGCCAGTAAAGTCCCACAGCTGCCTGAACACAACCAGTTACACCAGTGTTGTCGGTGTATGTGACATCGTGGTGCGTTCAAAGACCTGCAGCAGATTCAAAGACCAGGCAACCAACTTTGCTGCTGTGTGTTTAGCTCCAGATGAATGTGATACTGCGTTTCCTCTCAGGTTTGCTGAAGCACAAACACGACGCGGGGCAGGTCTGTGCTCGGTCCTCGGCGTCTACCACGCGAGCTCCTCTGGGACTGCGCAGTAAATCAAACAGGAAACGCAGCAGAAAGCCTAATAAAGTTATTCTAATGATAGCAATCTCGACGGGATTCTGCCTCCACCGGCGTAAATCTGAAACCTACACTCTCTTCTCTGCTTGGAAAGAGCAGAAAAAAACAACCAAATAAATAAATATGTGTAATTTTTTTTTTATCAGCCCTCAAATGTGTGGAAGCGTAACGTGAAGGTTAGAGGTGTGGAAATTAATAAGATTAATCACGGCGCTGCGTTCACCGCTCCTCTCTCGCTCACTCTTTTTTGCCTTCCGGTTTCCAGGAGACGAGATTAAACAAAGTCAGCTGGGATTGAGACTGTCCCTCTGATCACATTAATTCAGCAACATCACGCGCACATGAATATTCATACTGATTTCTGATGAGGAAAAAAGAAGAAGTGTGTGTGTGTGAGAGTAAGAAACACACTTTTGTCTTGAACTGATTTATTTTTATTAACACTTCTTCACAATCATGTCCAACACTTTGACTCAGGAGTTTGTGGAAGGGTCACGTGACCTCAGAAGGTTAAAGGTCCAGTCTGTGACGTTTTAATGGCAGAACATGAACGTTCTACTCACAAGTGTGTTTGTGTAAGATTGAAATAAATAAAAAATCATAGCGTTTTTGGAGGCTTAAGGCGCTTTTCCACAACATAGTACCGGCACGATTGGCCTCTACACGGTTTAGCTCGTTTGCTACGATGGAAGTAAATCCTCGATGGAGGCGGAGTCAACTGCCGTGACGTGGTTTTATACAAACACGCAAACTAGTGAATTGTTAAGCAGGTGTTTTTGCTGTGTAAATGAATCATGAGAATCAGTCAATGAAAAATAATCGTTGTCACTGAAGTGAAATACCACTGAATATCGACATTTTAGATTTTTGCTACATTTGCTTTGTTTTCAGGGATTTTTAAGTTTCTACACCGCCATTTTTCGGTTCGTAAACGGCATTACCGGTGCTTACAGCGTTAACGTTAAAGCATAACGCTGACCGGAAAAAGACGCATGTGACGTCATGTTTATGTGACTCCCGAGTCCAGGCACCATTTACCAGTTAGCTGAGTTAGCTCCTTTACCGCCGGTTAGCGCGCCTACAGTCAGAACTGGAGTGGGTTTTGGAGCCAGTACTACATTTTTCTCTTCGATTCTTGTGTCGGACATCGCGCTTGTGACTCTTTCAGGGACGACGCTCTCTGACCAATCAGTCTGAGGACTGTGAAAAAAACGAGTCGAGTCGAGTTAAGCTGAGTAATGCTAGAACTGGGAATGGAAAAGCGATATAAGTGTCATAAACGGCCAAACTGAATGTGTAGCCTTGGGACATATGATTCTAACACTGAGGTACAAACAAGAGAGTTTTTAAAATAAAGGCTGAACCAAACACGAGGCCAGTACTGTTGTGATGGGATCTTTTCAAGGACTTTCCAGGACCAATGTGCTGACAAAGCTTAAGATGGGAGGGCACCAAATTCAAGCACTTTCAATGACCTCGTCTGGGTAATCTGAGGTGGTGTCATGGATGGGGGCCCAAAATTAAAATCAACTTATGGCCCCATTAAGAGTGAGACTGGCCCTGGGCAAGGTGCCTTGTATATAAACTCTTAGAAACCCCCAAAAGGGTTCCAGGTGGAACCTTTATAACAAGGTTCTACCTGGAGCCAAAAAGGGTTCTCCTATGAGGACAAGCCGAAGAACCTTATATGGTTCTACTTTATTTCAAAGAGTGTAGGGCAATCTTTTAAAAACCTTCAAGGGTCTTAAACATGAGTTTTCATGCAACAAGGTACAAACATGGAGAAATTCAGCTTGGCACTGACAAGTCCGACCAAAAAAGCGAGTTTTTAAAATAAACCAAACAAGAGCTCTGCTCTGCTGTGGTCACGATTCTCAGCGCTGGTCAAGAGACTTTGGACCAGCAGAGTTCTGTTGAAGCCGCCGACGTCGATGAGAGGCGAAAGCACTTTTGTTCGCCCCTGAAAAAAAGAATCTGTGATGCAACTTGTTTTTTTTTTCCCCCGAGGCTGTTGAGTCTGTTTTGGTCAATGCACGAGTGGAGCCATCGTGACGAGTGGCATCGGCTGAGTGCTGTTGTTCAATCCATGAGTTATTGCTTTAAAATGAAAGTGGTGAGACAGGTTTTTTAGGGAAAAAAAGGAAAGCGAGTTCAACGAGTGCTTGAAAAATAACAAGAGGCCACTTCAGCTAAATTCATAGAAAATGAACAACGGGTTGCAGACTCAATAAATAGAGATGAGATAATTTTTGTTGCTGGCTGCACAAAGGAGGAAAATTAACCTGCTTTTGTAACGTCGTGTTGAAACACTGTTTCTCAGATTTAAATCGGTCCATGTCTCTGTCAGTCAGCTGGAGAATTGGGGGGCAAACTTTGCTCTCTGTGGATTCACAACATTACGCATGAATTCACGTCTGAACTGTAAACAGAGATGGAAGAGTCTGTTTCCCAAAGACGTCAAACAAAAGCTGTTTTGTCTAAAGGCCGAGGAGCGAGAGAAAAGGCCAGGGTGGAGGTGTCCGGGCCCCCCAGGAACCAGGAATGTGAAGACTTAAAACTGTAGTATGCAAGTTATGAGGAAATGTCTCGGTCTACGGTTACCGCCTACTGCAAGCTACCGTCAAAATAAGACGTATGACACATGGATAGACGACAAGTTCCAGGTTCTTTTGAGGAGGAGGAGGAGGAGGAGGAGCTTCAATAGCCGACAAGATGGCGGGACTTTGAGGTTGCGGTGGAAACGCAAACTCAGATTTCCAACCCAGAAAATCTTCCGTCTACCAATGACAGTGCTCTATTAGCATATTAACAATTTCCTGCTACCTTAAGCATCTGCTAGACAGCAAAAACACAGGTAATTATTGTTATTTCCAAGATGGCGCCGTTGTGTTTTGCTGGCCGCCTCTTGCTCCTACTATGGTTGATTTTTGTGTTGTTTATAGCCCTTGGCACTAACCAGATCGAGTCTCTGCTGGTGTATGATCGTCAGGCTCTTTTGAGTCTTCGACGAAATGTCGGTGAAATATGTGCATTCAAGCATAATGGGCAGAAAACCGTGCCTCCGCTACTAGCGGGGATCCCGACATACCTGTGCCGGGCCTCTGCTCCACCTCCTCGGCGGAAACGTTCCCGCCGCCGTGGCAAACGCGGCGGGCGGCTGGTGAAGCTGAAAGTCTGGCTGGCTCAATCGTTGTCCATCTCCCGGACAGGACATGGATTAACTCATCCGTTCGCCGTGCCTTGGCGTTTCCTGGATCCCATCGATGCCTGCCTTATTCCTGTCATCGGCTCGTTTGAGGGACTCCGGCCCCGCCGCACCTGCCCTCCGCGACTTTCACAGCGCGGCGTGAACCTCCGCCTCCTGAAGTCGCTGCCACCGTCTCTGCGATCAGCCGAACCGAAGCCCCCGGCCCCTGCCAGGTTTGGCCTGGTGAACGCCAGATCACTGGTGAACAAAACATTCATCCTGAGGCATTTCTTCAACTCCCGTGGCCTGGATTTCCTCTTTGTGACAGAGACGTGGATCGGTGCCGGTGAGTGCAGCCCTCTGATCGAACTTCTACCGGCTGGTTGTTCTTTTTTCAACTCCCCGCGGTCATCGGGTCGTGGGGGAGGAACAGCGACTGTTTATAAAAACGACTTTAATTGTAGGCAGCGCGCTGTCTCGTCCTCCTTTTCCAGCTTTGAAGCGAATATATTTGAGGTGGGTCGCTCCGACCCGGTGCTGTGTGCCGTCATCTACCGACCGCCTAAATACAACAAAGACTTCCTTAATGACTTCTCTGATTTTCTGGCTGAAATTATGCCCAAGTACGATCGCGTTCTCCTTGTAGGGGATTTTAACATTCACGTGTGCTGTCCTGACAAACAGTTGGTGAAGGACTTTTTAAGCCTTATTGACTCTTTTAACTTAGAGCAGTGTGTGTCTGGTCCCACTCATGAACGTGGACACACACTAGACCTCGTCCTCTGTCACGGTCTGTCTGTGTCAAACGTGGAAATATGTGACGATGTGTTTTCCGATCATTTGCCGGTACTGTTCGAAGCTACTGTCTCCTGTGCTACAGTTAAATCTGCCGCCCCTGCTCGCTGTCGTAGGATATTTAACTCTGTCACTGCCGGTCAGTTTTCTGCTGCCTTTAACCAGCTCTGTGTCCCCTCTGAATTATTACCAAACACGGAGGTGCTCAGTTCTTCGTTTCACTCCTCCTGCCGAACCATATTGGACTCTGTGGCTCCATTTAAAACCGTGCAGCCCAAAGCTAAACCTGAGCCCTGGTTCAATGCGAGAACTCGCGCAGCCAGACAGGATTGCCGCAAAGCTGAACGCAGGTGGAAAAAGGACAAGCTGCAGGTTTCTCGCCAAATCCTAAAAGACAGCTGGCGCTGCTACCAGAGCACTGTCAAAGAGTCCAGAAGAGAGCACCTGTCAAATATTATTGAATCAAACTCTCACAACCCACGTGTGTTATTTAAAACCATAGAGTCTGTTCTTGGCTCACCTCAGCCTGTGTGCACAGAGGAATCCCCTGAAATGTGCAATAGCTTCCTGCAGTTCTTCATTGATAAGGTTGCTACCACAAGGGCTCTAATCACCACACCTGCATCTGACCCCTCTGACAGTGTGCTTTTCTCAGCTGTGCTTGATTCGTTTGAGCCCGTGTCTCTGATTGCCTTAGAAAAAGTGGTTGCCCAGATGAAGCCATCAGGCTCTCCCTGTGACACTGTCCCGCCTCACTTTTTTAAAGAGGTATTTCCTTGTATAGGGCAGTCAGTCCTGGCCATTATTAACAGCAGTCTGTCTTCTGGTGTTGTCCCCCAATGTTTTAAACATGCTGTTGTACAACCCCTGCTTAAGAAACCTGGCCTTGATCGTGTTATGCTAGCCAATTATAGACCTATCTCCAAGCTGCCTTTTATTTCAAAGATCCTGGAAAAAGTTGTCCACGCCCAGTTGCAGTCGTTCCTGGACGAGCATGATATTCTGGAGATTTTCCAGTCTGGCTTTAAAACAAGGCATAGTACAGAGTCAGCTTTATTAAGAGTGTTCAATGACATCCTCCTGACGGTTGATTCTGGAGACTCTGTGATCCTTGTCCTGCTGGACCTAACTGCAGCGTTTGACACTGTGGACCACAATATTTTAGTGGCACGCTTGCAGCACCTAGTGGGCATTAGTGGTAGCGCCCTTAATTGGTTTAGATCGTATCTTGAGGGAAGATCTATGTGTGTACGCCTCGGTGGCTCTGAGTCCCGCTCTGCTCCACTGTCATATGGGGTTCCACAGGGCTCAATTTTAGGGCCCCTGCTCTTCTCCCTGTATCTGCTTCCCCTGGGCTCCATCTTGAGAAAACATGGCATCTCATTTCATTTTTATGCAGACGACAGTCAGATTTATGTCCCACTGAGTAAGAAAAATGCCTGTCTGCAACCACTTCTATTATGTCTTGATGACATAAAAGCATGGATGTCACTGAACTTTTTAAAATTTAATGAAAAGAAGACGGAAGTCATAATGTTTGGTCCTAGCGTCTCTAGTGAACCCCCCCCTGCTGATTTGGGCCCTTTGGCATCGTATGTGAAGCCTTTAGTGACAAACTTAGGTTTTATTATGGACAGTGATTTTAAATTGGACCGGCAAATTGGGGCAACAGTAAAGTCCAGCTTTTTTCACCTCAGGCAGCTGGCAAAGGTGAGGCCTTTTCTCTCACAAAAGCACTTTGAAACAGTAATCCATGCCTTTGTTACATCTCGGCTGGATTACTGTAACGCTCTTTATCTTGGAGTCAGCCAGTCCTCCCTCTCACGTCTCCAGTTGGTCCAGAACGCTGCTGCTCGCCTCTTAACTGGAGCACGTAAGAGGGAGCACATTACTCCCATTTTGGCCTCCCTTCACTGGCTGCCTGTGCATTTTAGAGTCCATTTTAAGATTCTTTTATTTGTTTTTAAATCTTTAAATGGTCTTGCCCCGCCTTACCTCTCTGAGCTTCTCCATCCTTACACTCCTGCTCGGTGCCTCAGGTCAGCTGACCAGCTGCTCCTGGAGGTACCGAGGTCTAAACGGAAGCTCAGAGGGGAAAGAGCTTTCTCCATTGCCGGTCCCAAACTTTGGAACGCCCTCCCGCTTCATATTAGACAGGCCCCCTCACTGTCCATTTTTAAAACTCATCTTAAAACACATTTTTATTCTTCTGCGTTCAACTCAGCATGAGACTCTGCTCTTGTTTTAGTGTTTTATTGTTTAAACATTTTTATTGTTTTATAGTTTTATTGTTTTTTTTTTTTTTTTTTATTATTTAAACATTGTTACTGTTTTATAGTTTTATTGTTTTTATTTTGTCTCCTATGTTTTATGTGCCATGTTTTATTTATTGTACTGTTAAGCACTTTGTACCAGCTTTAGCTGCCTAAAGCGCTCTATAAATAAAGTTGAGTTGAGTTGAGTTGAGTTGAGTTATTTATTTATATATAATTTAAAAAATACATTCAGGCATTAAGGCGTGAACATATCACACATTATCTACCCCGAAGACTTCTTCTTCTCCTGTGGTCAGGACGTTTTTGAGACAGCGCTGAGGCTTTTTAGGTCTTCGTTTGTTCGGTAGTTGTAGCAGTGTTGAAGTGCTAAAGTGGGTGGAGCAACAGTTTATGGCCTGAAAATAAAAATTGTTATTGAATTTAACACATTTCACACAATAAAATAATAATAAATGTTTAACTAAACAGCACTTTTTTTTAAACAATACTGAAGTGGTGAAAGGCAAAATGCAAAGGAGTTGGATGCAAATGTTACATGAAAAAACTGTGAATATAATACTTTTCTTAGCACTTGGAATCACTGGAGATCAAAACAAACCAGTGTTGTTTTCGTCAACGATGACGATGGCGAAATATTTTCGTTCACGCCACTTTTTTTCATGACGATAACGAGACGGTGACGAGATAAACATGGCTCTTTGTTGACTAAAACATGACGAGACTTGTGTGAGTTTTCGTTGACGAGACGAGAATGTTAGTGGGTGGTCCGTCAGACGTTTAAAACGCATGACATTTCTGCTTTTTGTGCGTGTCAATTTCCTAGTTGGGGTGTGGTGATCTCACATTCCAGAGCTTTTGTAGTTTTTTCGGCCAATCACCTGACGGTCACGGAGAAAGCACATGGCTACTTAATATGCACGTACCCAGCTGCTGCTTCTGCAGTGTATGTGTGTGTGTGTGTCAGTGGCGTAGGCAGAAATAATATTTTGGGTGGGCCAGTGCAAAAGTGGGTGGGCCATCTTTGCCCAAAAAAGGAATTAGAACTTAAAAATGACAAATATAGACAAACTGAAAAAACAATTACTATTTTACTTAATAATATGTAAAGGCAATGGGCGGCAAAATACTGCCTATAACACAAGCTCTACCATCAGAGCTATATAAAGGCTTGTATACAATACAACAGTGTAGACAAATAAATTAATTTGGTATCGGCGCTATTGCACGACACAATTAATCATAATATTGCACAAAGTGCCAGTAAACCCAAACAGCAGAAAAGTTGTTAACGTACAGTATAACATAGGCCTACATCAGACAGAATTCAGTTTGGCACCATCTGTGCCATTTGAGATTTCTTAGGTACCAAATTATTATAGCCCATTTAATTGTATTTATATGTCACTACAGGTCTAAAAAGAACTTGTTTTGTAAAAAAAACGTCACGCGCACATGAATATTGAATACATGAATAAAAGTACGAAAACTCGCTGTAAATCGATGTGCGGTGCTTAATAACAACTCTGTGACTCTGCAGCGTCTTCAGTTACGCAGCACCATAGCTCTGGCTTACCTTGGTCAATTCAGGTGATTGACAGCTCGTTTTAAACCTCTAAACCAGTAGAATCAGAACCCGGTCTCCAAATGCGTGTGAATCACTTCATTAGCGAGTCAAAAGGACATAAATGCATATGACGCATCTGTGCGGACATTCGCCTTTCTCTAATCAGAACGATCTAATGTCGCTCTGTAATGATCAATCAGACCAGGATTTGTTCCCGATGCTCTCCAATTGATTGTTGATTTTGGAAAGTGTAGTTCTTCATTAGAAGCAGTTTTGTTCCGGTGGAAATAATTTGTTTTGATAAACAGCAAAGGTAAGACAATGTTTCTGCTTGTATTTCTTGAAAGTCAGTTGTTGTTTTGCTCTTATTTTGGGGCTGGATCTGTGAATCTTGGTCGTAGGGTGATAAAAATGGTATCGTTGGAATCTGAGGATTCTCCGCCGTCCAGCGGACACATGTTTTTATTTGTTTACATAATCGCGCTGACGCTCCGGTGCCGCTTTTCGATGGGTGCGCTGTAACGTTCAACGTTTTTTTTCGCTCCTGCTGGTTTGATCCATCTGTGTTTTAACTATGTTTGGTGAACATAAGAATGGTTTATATGAGATTTGAGATGATATTTTTTTTCTACAAACAAAATACATTTTTATCATACTTGGCTGGGTGGGCCAGTGAGCAAACTGGGCGGGCCAGTGTCGCCCAGGCCCATTGCTGGCTACATTGTGTGTGTGTGTGTGTGTGTGTGTGTGTGTGTGTTAGCTTTTGTTACACTAACGTGTGTTTCTTTAGCAGCATGTTTAGCCATGTTTACATTCAGTGACGGTGTGTCATCTCTTTGTGTGTAATAATAGCCAATCTGCAAGCTCACAATGTGTTGAACTTATATGTCTGCTGCTATTTTCACACTTATGTGTGACACTGCCCAACAACAATCTCCAATACTTATTGACCTAAATAAATTTGTTAAAAGACTATACTTCTTTTTTGGACTAAAACTAGACTAAAACCTTAAGCCCAATTTATACTTCTGCGTAAAGTGCTCTGCGTAGGCTACGTAGAGACTCTGCGTCGACGCAGAGACTGTCGAAGAGCCTCTGCGTCGTCTCCGGGTGCACGAAATATTTTTTAAGTGTCCGTCACTCCGTCAAGGGACTACGGAGACGGCAAGAGCTGCGATTGGTCCTCAGGACAAGCTGAGCTAAGCTGCTCTGTGCCGGCTCTCAGTGCGCTCCGGGCGTCCTGACAGAGGCGGAGCTGATCCCCGCCGATAACATCGCTGCCGAACTATAAATACGTCATATCTTAACACACACAGCACATGTTTAGACCCTAAATGGCCAATTTCTCGCCTCAAATTATCTTAGAACTGCGTTCCGTCACACAGAAAAGTGAGAAACGGCCACTGTTTCAACAACAACAGTCTTTCTCTCTCTTTCTTTCTCGGACGCCATTGCTCACTGTAGCCAGAAGCACAACAACCTTGCGCAGCGACACCTACTGATCGGGCGGGAAATTGCAGCGAGTGTCCGTCACCACGACGCAGAAGTATAAATGCTCGAGGCGTCTCCGTGGTGACGCAGACGGATAACGCATACGCAGTCGGAGAAGTATAATGTGGCCTTTAGTGACTTAAACGTGACTAAAACTAATACGCATTTTAGTCCAAAAAAATAAGACTAAATCTAAGATGGTTGTCAAAAACAACACTGTAACAAACATATCCTTTATATGTCTAGAAGAATCAGATTGTGCAGCATGTGCCTTTACAGGTTGTGGTAAAAGGCAAAATGCAAAGGAGACGAGGAATAAAAATGTTACCTGACAAAACTGTTAATATAATACTTTTCTTAACACTTGGCTTCAGTGGAGATTAAAACAAAAATATCCTTCATATCTCTGGAAGAATCAGATTCAAATATGTGCAGCATGTGCTTGGACAGGTTGTGGGGAAAGGAAAAATGGGAGATAGAGCGCAGGAGCAGATGTATGTGAGAGAATATGACGGCAGATACATAAGAACCAATAAGAATAACGGTTTTGAATTGAACACGTTTGATGTCACATCACGGTACACGTCTTACATATAGCGCCTTTTAAACCTGACTTGGCTAAATCCAGTTTATTTTTCCATCTAGGATCACGAGCTGCCCGTGACCAGAGGTTCACGCTCGCCTCTCCTGCTCGCCATAACTGCACAGTGACAGATGGCCAAGGTTGTCGCGCTCGCGTATATAAAAAAGCCTGTATGGAAATGTGCGGAACAGAAACTGTGATGTTTGCTCATTATCTCCAGGAAAAAGACGGAAAGACGGAGGTTGTAAATCTCTCCTGGTTGAACGGCAGGAATCGTGGAAGTCTCTTGAATCAGAGAGAGCTTCTCCGAGGAGATAATGGAGCTTCTTTTCTGGGAGGCCTCTCGCCGACGTTTGCCTCCTTGACATGTTAGTGTGGCAGAGGAGGAGGAGGAGGAGGAAGACGAAGTGAGAAGAAGCAGTTAAACTGCCTTAACAGCTGTGCAGGGTATGAATAACTCGTTAGCTGTGTGCATTTTAAGTCATCAAATCCCGAACCCCCTCACCTACCCCTCATTTGCAAAAGGGGACAGGAGGGAGGTGCTAATTAAAGTGATAAAGAGAACAAATCTTATTAAATGTGGTGTTGGAGGTTTTTTTTTTTATTTAGGAGGCGGGGTGGAGGTGTGGAGGAACCACGTTGTTGTTTTTTTTCAACATCTGTATTCTCAAACACTCGGAGAAGGTGCTATTTCATGTTTAATTAATTAAGCACTCGCTTTAACTGTATCTTGACAAATGTGATGCCGATTAGATGGTGAGGAGAAATAGTTTATTGTTAATTAATGGTTGATTTCAGGGGAGAAGACGTTAAATCCTCTGGTATCATACCTTTTTTTTTTTCCTTCTTCTTCTCCAGTGTGAATAAATGAGCATCTATCTGCTCCTTTGTGGTGCAACAGGAGCAGGAAAAAAAGGAGAAGGTGCAGGTGTTAAAAACCGTCCTAAAGCGATAGTTCGGGTTGTTTTTTGTGTTGTTTTAGGATTTTCGGACCAAATACAAACTCCTGCTGTGAAGACGATGAGATTTAAGTTGAATATTTTTTATATGTGGTCTATGGGTCATGCACATACTGACACAGTCCACTGGGAAGATAGCAAACATGAATTGATGTCACAGGGAAAACCAGTGTTTGTACTACAATGATGCGTCCTGTGAAAAAGGTCTATTGAGACATTAAGTTTATTCAAGACATCCTCCAGTATAATAATGATAATGATAATTATAAAGCCTCTGGTCTATATGTAATCTGACATTTACTGTGACGTGTGCTGCTTACCTCTTGGCCAGGTCACCTTTGGAAAAGAGATTTCCAGCTCAGTGGGTTTTTACCTGGTTGAATAAAACATAAAAAAATAAAATACATGGTCTATGGTTCATTGAACAACATAGACAATTAATTATACATTGAATAGTAAATGGCCACTTTGAATAATAATAATTATACAAAAAATCATATTGAAACATGTGCACCATGTACATGGACAGGTTGTGGTGAAAGGAAAAGATGTATGTGATGAATAGGAGAAAAACAAAATTGACAAATTAAGATTGATACATAAGAATAAATAAGAATGAAATCTTAATCTAAGTTTTAAGGTCTATATAGATTTCTATATAAGACCAACTTTCAATCACAACGTCCCATTGAAATTGCCAAAAATCGCAGAATTGAACACATATAAAAATATACTTTATCATCAGAAAAGCAGCGGGTTGAAGGGCCAAATAGTTTTACGTTGATGTTACACATTTATAACATTAGTTTGTATAACAGCAGTTGTTAAATTGGGTTAATTTAAAGATTTAAAGGTACAATATGTAGTATTTATGGGTTTATATAACCCAAAATCCACTTTTGTATACATATTATGTGCTCCTGCATTGTCTAGTCGCTGTATAATAGTTTTTGTTTCATTTTCGTAGTGTTTCAAAAAGTCATGTTAAATAACATGGTCGCGGGCCGCGGTTGCATAGCCACTGTTAGCAGAGAGACGCCATGTTTCTACCGGAGCCTGTAAGGACAAACGCGAGAGAACAAATCAAACGTCTCTTTACTTGTAGCAGAAGTCCCGCCTCCTCTCTCTCCGCTTCGTCTGCTACGGCCGCGGTAGCTCCGCCCTCTCCCTCACCTCACGAACCTCATCTGCTGACACGGAGAAAGACGACGAGGACGACATTTGACCAGCTGCGGATACCGTAGCGCTCAGGGAAGGGAGGGGGTGAGCAGAGCAGCAGGTCTTTGTTGTAAATTTGGTGGTTACCCTCAAAGGGCCAGATGTAACTGTTATACAGAATAAATGTAACTAAATGTAACCAAATATAATGTAAAATAAAGGTAATTACTACGTGACATATTGCTAAATAACTTTCTGTATTTATTACTTATTCAATTTAACTCATCGTGTGATACATATACAATGATACACTACGATCTAGTGGCTGTGTCGTCACTTGGCGGGTAACACAATCGCCATGCATTATGGGAAATGTAGTTTATGGTCAACACACGCCTTAAAGCAGCATAGACCTATTTTAACACAGATTTTTAAGACCAATTAATCACTTGTGGGCCACATAAAATGACGTGGTGGGCCACATCTGGCCCCCGGGCCTTGAGTTTGACACATGTTTTGTAGATGGTGGGATTTCTTACACAGGACTGTGTGTTGCCTACCACAGCTTTAAATCACTTATCAAACTTATCGTCCTGTTCTGAGGATTTAAATAGCTGTAAATTGATCTGTATCTTGCTGATTTTCACACCATTCAGCATTAAAATGCCCTTTGTTCCTCGACACTTCCTCCCATTGAAAACACTGGTGAATTATCTTCTTTTTTTTTCCCAGGCAGCAAAGTCATGCCGTCATCTTTCAATTACCGTACGCTTAAGTGAATGAGTGCTCTTGAAATAGCAGCATGACACACTGCGTGGAAAAAGAAAGTGTCGCCATCTCTTCTCTTCTGGCACCGGCGACTAAAACTAAAGCCTGAAATGTGGCGGCGAGAAACATTTCCTAATGGCTGATTCAAGAGAGTTGTTCGTAATGAAAGTACAAGCTGGGCTCTCGTGGTCAGTGTCGCACCAGATATGAATCCTATATGTGTTTAATTTATAGGCGCCGGGGCGCTTAATTGCGTCGTGGAGCGAACCCTTTACAGAATATATTCTGCATATAATTTAGAAAGAATTTACAACTTCCTCTGAAGACGAGGAAGGGGAAAGAAAGTGTGTGTGAATTTTAATTGCAGCGACACACACACACACACACACACACACACACACACACACACACACACACACACACACACACACACACACACACACACACACACACACACACATAATGTGAGCATTCCCTGAGGTATAAAACATTTAAAATCAACTAAGTAAAAAGGAAAAGTTGCTTTGAATGAGGTTGGAGGAGGTGGTTACATAGACACAGAGAGACACAGGGACTCAATTCCCCGAAGATGGTTTATTATTCCACGCTGAAATGAAGTGGGAGCAAGGAGTGGTATAGTCAGCGATGCGTCAGAGTTGCTCTTTGAAGACATTAAAAAGCTGAACGCACAACAAAGACCAGATGTTCCAACATGCCTTATTTATGCACCCATCAGCCCGCCTGCCTCCCATGTCCACAAAACACCAGCATAATTCTACCTTTTTAGAGTCGCACACACACACGAGCTCTGCACTTTTTCTTCTATTTGGAATTTCCAAGGATAATCGACGGTGAACATTCCCAGTTTGAGTTTGCAATCATCACCTTTTTGGTTGAGGTTTTTTTAAACGAGACACAAACCACAGGATCCAAGCGTTTGTGAGCAAACATTAAAATTCCAATTCAGACTCCCTCGCTTTTTTGCCTTACGACACTTAAAACTACACATTTATAATAATGTTAAAGGTTGTAAAAGAGCAGTGGTTTACGTTGATCTAAAACCACGGTTCTCAAACTGGGGAATGTGTAGCACCAGTGGTACACGAGCTTCCTCGGATGAGCTTACTTGGATGGGAAAATCAGAAATACATGTGTATTAAAATAATAATAATCACCTTATGTGTGGTTTAAAGCAAATAACTGGGTTTTGATTGGGTTTAATTTCCTTAAAAGTAACTAATGTAAACTGTTGTGAGGAAACACAAAGACTAAAAAAGTAGATTTAGAATAAACTGTGTGTAACGAAGGGAACTTCGTTACTGGGAATTTTGCACTATTTTGGGTTTGAGTTATTGCATTTTAACATCTCTCACAACGTTTACATTGAACCTAAAAAATGGCACTCTGACACTTTAATATTAATTGGCACTTTATTGCTGCTTTGCACAGAACATTTGCACATTGCATATTTGCACATTGTCTATGAAACATTTTAATAATTGGTATTGAATGTTGGAATTAAGTGTAGAAATGTCCTTGAATAATTGTGTGTCCTGGAGCAGGTGCTGTGGTGGCCACACAGCTCCTCCAGGAAAGGAAGGAGAATTGAGACAATGACACTGTGAATATTGAGGATTGAATACATGACTAAAGTTAATAATTTCTGTAACGGAATTGTGTTAAGAGGGCTATAGTAAACACTGTTTACTAAACAGGTGTTAAAGTTGGACAAGACACTGGCCGTTTCTCAATAACCATACTTGTGTGTACTTGTCCGTACTTGCGTTCTCCCGTACTTGTGCAAACGTCATCAGCCTCAGTCCAAGTTCTGTTCCATTTCTCAAGAACACGAGCAGCGAGTACGGTTCTCATACCCGGAAGTGTTCTCGCTCCGCTCATTTTACCAAGTATGCATCGGGTGGTGACTTGAACGTACTTGGGAAAGCCATATATCCCAGAATGCATTTCGGCGGAACATAGCAGGATAAAATATAAACCTGAAATAAATATTTTTCTGTGTCACGGAACGCAGTTTTGAAATCATTTCAGGCGAGAAATTAGTCATTTAGAATCCAAACATGTGGTTTGTGTATTAAGATATGACGTATTTATAGTATGACAGCGGCGCTGTCAGAGGTGATCAGCTCTGCCTCTGCTCTGTGGGCACTCGGTGCTCACAGTGCCCGACACAGAGCAGCGTTACCTCGGCCTGACCTGATGAAATGATCCGCTGGCTCAGACAGTTCCGTCATTTGATACTTGGTTTGATCCATAGATTTGTTGTTGACATGTTGTTTTTAAAGCAAGCGTTTTGACCTGACAGTGTGAACTTTTGTATAATATTAATGTTTCATTTATTGTAACTTTGAATTTTAGATTTATATTAAAGTCGCACTGTCATTATATATGTATTTACATATAATGGACACTATTTTATGGTGTATAAAATATTTAAAATGTGAAAATAACAACAATATATGTATTTATTAAAAGTATTTTATATGTTCATTCATCAACACTGTAGGTGGCGGTAATGAGGGTTAAGTGTTACGCGCCACCCGCCATTCAAACAGTAGAACAAGGAAGTACACTGCTGTTCCAATTGAAGAATCGTGCTCGTGTACTCCCATACTTGGCAAGTATGTACTTCAGTCGTACTTCTCAAGTATGTACTTTCCAAGTAAGCAAGTACATACTGGCATACTTGGGTATTGAGAAACAGCCACTCCCCTTTTCTTCTGTGTTGCAGCATGGTGTTCGGGCAAAAGAGTCCCAAAGGAAACGAGCACTTATTTATGGTTCCGGGATGGACCAAGTGGGAAAATAGGAGAGGGGAACTGGTGGACAATGGTTAGGTTGTTGGGGGGTTCTTAACGGTGATACAGACTTTATTTTTAATAAAATAATTTAAAAAAGCATTATTAAAAATTAGTAAAAACATGTTCAAAATATGAAGTTAAAAAATGAAATTGTTTGTTGATTGTTTGTCGTTAATTATGTGGAGAGTTCACCTGCAAATGGTAGTGCCAGAGCTCACAATCAGGGACACAGTATAAAAGGCGCCATTTTCCATCTGTCTGTGTTACTGGTCAGGGCAAAGCTCGTTGCCTGTGAACTATGTTGCTGATTTTTTTGGGAATAAAATGTCAATTGATCCCTCTTACCTTTGCCGTTCATCATTTGTCGCTGTAACATCCAGCCGCATTTAATGGTCATTCTAACACTGTGTTAATTGTTAATTGTCTTACTAACCAAACATATATTTCCACACTACTCGTCGTCTTGTGCAGTTTAGTGTCATGAAAATAACCCTTATAATTCAACATAAATAGCAAAACATTTGTGCACAACTAATTTAATTGTTCTTTTATAAATAGAAACTCAACGTCCACTGTTGCAAACATCGTAGTCATAAAATAGCTGTTTTAAAATGTGACACTGTAATCTGTAATATTTGAACAGCATAGATGCTTCCTCAGACACTCTGCTATCCTAAATACTACATTTACAAAAAGGAGGTCGACATCTAATCCAAATAAATCCTGACTTATATTCAAATCGTCAGGTCAAAATTTTAGACAAACTATTTAAAGGCCATTTCAAATTAAAATTAGCATTTTTTTTTTTTTTTTTAATCTTGCCAATCAGGTTTTAGACCATGACAGAATGTGTTGTTTTAAAACGATTTTTATCCATTGGATTGGAAAAATAATGACATGAAACTGGTTTGTCAATGATCTCACAGGTAGAACACAAACTGTTTTTGCGGCTTTTAGTTCAGGTTTTATTTGAGGTGTGCCTCAGGGATCTATGCTCGGGCCGCTTTTATTCACACATTTTACAGTTAAATTGTTGTAAATAGCAGTAAAATTGTACATGAATCTTCAGACAATCTGTTTTTTAACTTTCATGTCACTTTTAAAAAAGGTCTTGTTACTTTAAAAGTATTATTTAAGCAGGTTTTATTCTGCTTTCATTGTTTGTAATTTTACGGTTTTATGTTGTACTGTTGCTATTTTTGCTTTTATGCTTTTGGGGAACATTGTTTTGAAAGGTGCTATGCAAGTAAATGTGCATATGTATGTGGATGACACAGCGTTGTATACAGCAGCACCCTCTGCTGTCAGCTCCGTCACAAGATGTTACGGGGTTAGCATTCATTTGCAAATGTGTATTTATATATATCGCCTTTGGAGTCTGAAAGCTTAGTCTACAAGGGCATGTAGACTAACAGAGCTGGGAATCAAACTCACAACCTTTAAGTCGAAAGACGAAAGCTGTACCACTGAGCTATACCGCGACACACGCACAATTCCCAGTTTGACGTTGTGGTTTTTTCACGATTCAGAAACAGAAGAGAATCCTGTGTTTGTGTAACACAAACAGACGTTTCAAAAAAACCACGTCGTGATCTGAACACGCCACGTTCAGGTACACGTGTTTTTACACACACACACACACACACACACACACACACACACACACACACACACACACACACACACACACACAGTCAACACTGCATTAAATCCTCCTGCTGCGTGAAAAACCATCAGCGGCACAATCGTCTGGATTTCTCCTCTGAAACAGGACAGACAGGGAGAAGAGATCCTTAAACAAAAATCTGTTCAGTTCAATTAAAAAAAACAAAACTGTGAGCTATCTGCTCCAGTGTGTGTGTGTGTGTGTGTGTGTGTGTGTGGGGGCAGAGGGGAGGGGGGCACGGAGGAAACAAAGAGTGCTAAATTGATGGCACCACAATAAAAACTATTAGCTGGGGAGTCGACAGATGCTGATGTGCCGGTCTCCTTTCCAGGGATTATTATTTATTTACACTTCTCAATCACAGCCTCCCAGATGCCAAGCCCGGACTCTGGCATGGCACGCACACCTACAGGGAGGGGGAGGGGGGGAGGAGGGAGTGTGGGGAAGGAGGAGGGAACTCTGGGTAATAGAGATGGTGTCGTGTTCTTCCTCATCAAAGGGTCACAAGGTGAAAATCTATGAAAGAGGTTTGGTTCAGAGCCAGCGTCAAATCAACGGCTAAAATAGTGAAAAACGTGATGTGGTTGTTTTCTTCTCTTTCTTCTTCTTATTTTTATTCTCATTCCCATTTTTTTTAGACCACTTCTAATCGCCAAAGCACTAATAGGCCTGTGCACATCTGTCACTTAGAAGCAAATTGCTTCATTTATCGGAATCGAAAAAAACAACAACAACAACGACGACGACGACTGCAGACAGAACAGAAAACAGAAAAAGTGT